>NC_137169.1:153966320-154566320 GCF_951394435.1 Stenella coeruleoalba
CATTCTGAGGATTGTCTGTTCATCTTGTTTATGGTTTCCTTTGCTGTGCAAAAGCTTTTAAGTTTCATTAGGTCCCATTTGTTTATTTTTGTTTTTGTTTCCATTACTCTAGAAGGTGGATCAAAAAAGATCTTGCTGTGATTTATGTCAAAGAGTGTTCTTCCTATGTTTTCCTCTTAAGAGTTTTATAGTGTCCTGTCATGCATTTAGGTCTCAAATCCATTTTGAGTTTATTTTTGTGTATGGTGTTAGGGAGTGCTCTAATTTCATTCTTTTACATGTAGTTGTCCAGTTTTCCCAGCACCACTTATTGAAGAGACTGTCTTTTCTCCATTGTATATCCTTGCCTCCTTTGTCATAGATTCATTGACCATAGGTGCGTGGGTTTATCTCTGGGCTTTCTGTCTTGTTCCATTGATCTATGGTTCTGTTTTTGTGCCAGTACCATATTGTCTTGATTACTGTAGTTTTGTAAAATAGTCTGAAGTCAGGGAGTCTGATTTCTCCAGCTCCATTTTTTTACCTCAAGACTGTTTTGGCTATTTGTGGTCTTTTGTGTCTCCATATAAATTTTAAGATTGTTTGTTCTAGTTCCGTAAAAAATGTCGTTGGTAATTTGATAGGGATTGCATTGAATCTGTAGATTGCTTTGGATAGTATATTCATTTTCACAATATTGATTCTTCCAATCCAAGAACATGGTATATCTCTCCATCTGTTGGTATCATCTTGAATTTCTTTCATCAGTGTCTTATAGTTTTCTGCATACAGGTCTTTTGTCTCCCTAGGTAGGTTTATTCCTAGGTATTTTATTCTTTTTGTTGCTATGGTAAATGGGTGTGTTTCCTTAGTTTCTCTTTCAGATTTTTCATCATTAGCATATAGGAATGCAAGAGGTTTCTGTGCATTAATTTTGTATCCTTCAACTTTACCAAATTCATTGATTAGCGCTTGTAGTTTTCTGGTGGCATTTTTAGGATTCTCTATGTATAGTATCATGTCATCTGCAAACAGTGACTGTGATAGCTTTTTTTTTATCGTAAATGGATGTGGAATTTTGTCAAAAACTTTTTCTGTATTGAGATGATCATATGAGTTTTATTCTTCAATTTGTTAATATCATGTGTCACAGTGATTGATTGAAGGGTTTTAACCATCCTTGTATCCCCAGGATAAATCCACTTGATCATGATGTATAATCCTTTTAATGTATTGTTGAATTAAGTTTATTAAAATTTTGGTGAGGATTTTGCAGCTATGTTCACTAGTAATATTGACCTATAATTTTCTTGTTTGTGGTAACTTTGTCTGATGCTGTTATCAGGACGATGGCTAGCCTCATGAAATGAGTTTGGAAGTGTTCCCTCCTCTGCAATTTTTTGGAATTCCTTGAGAAGGATAAGTGTTAACTTTTCTTTAAATATTTAGTTGAATTTACCTATGAAGCCATATGGTCCAAGACGTTTGTTTTTTGGGAGTTTTTTAATGACTGATTAACTTTCATTATTTGTTGTAGATCTGTTCATATATTCTGTTCCTTCCTGGTTCAATGTTGAGAGATTGTACATTTCTAGGAAATAATCCATTGTTTTCTAGGTTGTCCATTTTATGTACATGTCATTGTTCATAGTAATCATTTATGATTCAGTGTATTTCTGTGATGTCAGTTGTGTCCTCTTTCACTTCTGGTTTTATCTGGACACTCTCTCTCTCTCTTTCTCTTTTTTTTTTTTTTGATAAATCTAGCTAAATATTAATCAATTTTGTTTATCTTTTCAAGGAACCAATTCTTATTTTCATTGTTCTTTTTTATTATTTTTTAGACTATTTTATTTATTTCTCCTCTGACAATTACTGTTCCTTTTCTTCTACTGACTTTGAGTTTTGGTGGTTCTTTTTCTAGTTCCTTTAGGTACAAGTTAGATGGTTTATTTGAGATTTTTCTTATTTCGTGTGGTAGACTTGTATCAGTATCAACTTCACTCCTAGAACTGCTTTTGGTGCATCCCATAGATTTTGGATCATCGTGTTTTCATTTTCACAGTCTTCAGGTATTTTTAATTTCCTCTTTGATATCTCCAATGACCCATGTTTTGTTTAGTAGCATATTATTGTTTTTCACATTTTTTTTCTTGTAGTTGATTTTTACTTTCACATCATTGTGTTCAGAAAAGGTGCTTGATATGATTTCAACCTTCTTAAATTTATTGAGAATTGTTTTATGGCCTAACATGTGATCTCTCCTGAAGAATGTTCCATATGTACTTGAAAACAATGTGTATTCTGCTTTTGGATGAAATATTCTTTATTTTTCTATTAACTCTGTCTCATCTAAGGTGTCATTTAAGGCCAGTGTTTCTTTATTGATTTTTCTGTCTGGGTAAACTGTCCATTGATGTAAGCAGGGGGTGTTAAGATCCTCTACTATTATTTTATTACTGTAAATTTCTCCCTTTTTGCCTGTTAATATTTGCTTTATGTATTTAGGTGCTCCTGTGGTAGGTGCATATATATTTACAGTTTTATGTCTTCTTGGATTGATCCCTTTATCATTATGTAATGTCCTTCTTTGTCTATTGTTACAGTCTTTGTTTTAAAGTTTGTTTTCTCTGATATATGTATTGCTAACCCAGCTTTCTTTTTCTTTCCATTTGCATGGAATACCTTTTTCTATCCCTTCACTTTTTCTCTGTGTGTGTCATTAGATCTGAAATGTAGGCAGCATATGTATGGGTCTTGTTTTTAATCCAGTCAGCCACCCTGTCTCTTTTCTATTGGAGCATTTAGTCCATTTACATTTAAGTAATTACCAATAGGTTTGCACTTATTGCCATTTTCTTAATTGTTTTTGTAGTTCTTTTTTTTCTTCTCTTCTTCTTTTGTTCTCTTCCATTTTGATTTGATGACTTTATCTTTAGTGTAATGTTTTGATATCTTTTTTTTTTTAAGCCAAGGCTCGCGGCATGTGGGGTCTTAGTTTCCCCAACCAGGGGTCTAACCCACAGCCCCTGCAGTGGAAGCGTGGGGTCTTAACCACTGAACCACCAGGGAAGTCCCTTCTTTCTCTTTTTTGTGCTGTATCTATTATACATATTTTTTGCATTTATGACAGGAGTATATTAAAAAACATACATTTTTACATTGCTTATCACTTAAGTTCAAATGCATTCTAACAACCCTGTACTTCCCCCCATCACACCCCTGCCATTCAGTGGTTTTGACATCATCTTTTACATGTCTTTTTTTCATGTATCTCTTAGCAACTTATTGTTGATATAGATGATTTTAGTACTTTTGTCTTTTAACCTTTCTACTAGCTTTACAAATGGTACATCTCCTACCTTTACTGAATGTTTGCCTTTACCAATGAGATCTTTCCTTTCATAATTTTCACATTTCTAGTAGTTGTCTTTTCTTTTCCTCTTAGAAAAGTCCCTTTAAGATTTCTTATAGAGCCAGTTTAGTAGTCCTTTTACTCTTGTAGCTTTTGCTTGCCTGTAAAAGTCTTTATCTCTCCTTCAAATCTGAATAGTAGCCTTCCAAGTAAAGTATTCTTGGTTGTAGATTTTTTTCTTTCTTCCCCTTGAATATATTGTGCCACTCCCTTCTTGACCTGCAAAGTTTCTGCAGAAAAGTCAGCTGATGGTCTTATGCGAGTTCCTATGTATGTAGCTAGTTGCTTTTCTCTTGCTGCTTTTAAAATTCTGTCTTTATCCTTTATTTCTTACATTTTACTTATAATGTGTCTTGAAGTGGAACTCTTTGTGTTGTTCCAGACCCTGTGCTTCCTGTATCTGGATGCCTATTTCCTTTCCCAGGTTAGGGACGTTTTCAGCTATTATTTCTTCAAATAAGTTCCCTGCCCCTTTCTCTCTTTCTTCTCCTTATGGGACACTTATAGTGCAAATGTAGTACACTTCATGTTGTTCCAGAGGCCTCTTAAACTATCCTAATTTTTTAATATTGTTTTTACTTTTATTCCCTTCAGTTTGGACTATTTCCACTACTCTGTTTTTCAGTTCACTGATTCATTCTTCTGTATCATCTAATCCACTGTTCATTCCTTATAATGACTTTTTTATTTCAGTTATTTTATTCTTCAGCTCCTTTTTTCTTCTTTATATTTTCTAGCTGTTTGTTAAACTTCACTGTTTTCATGTATTCTTCTCTCAAGTTCGTTGAGCATCTTTATGATCATCATTTGAACTCTTTATTGGGTAGATTCCTTATCTCCACTTTGTTTAGTTTTTCCTCTGAAGTTTTGTCCTCTTTATTTGGAATGTATTCCCCTGTCTCCTCGTTTTGCCTAATTCTCTGTGACTGTTTCTATGTATTATATAGGATGGTTACATTTCCTGTACTTGGAGAAGTGGCCTTACATAGGAAGCCTCCTATAGGGCTCAGCAGCACACTGTCCTCTGGTCACCAGAGCTATATGCTCTAGGGTTGCCCAATATGTGAGTGTGTGAGCCCTTCTGTTGTGGCATGGTGAACTACTTTGTGCACACTAGTAGGTGGTGCTTGCCCCCAGCCTGGTTGGCTGCCAACCTCTGCCTCTAGTGGTGGCTGTTAGCCTGCTGGTGGGTGAGTTTGGATCCTGGGGTGGCTGGATGCAGTGCATGCAGGGGCCCAGGGCTGGTGCTGACCTGCTGGTGGGCAGGTCCAGGTCCCAGGGCAGTTGGATGCAGAGCCTGGGGGCCAGGTCTGTTGCTGGCCTGCTAGTGGAAGAGGCTGGTCCTGGGGCAGCTGGCTGCATGGCCTGAGGGATCATGGAGCTGATGCTGGCCCACTGGTGGGTGGGTAACCCCCCTGGCACTAATAGATTAGTGGGAGGACTCCTAATGGTGCTTGCCAGCACCTGTGTCCTTGTGGTAGAAGGAGCTCCCCAAATGGCTGCTACCAGCACCTATATCCTCAGGGGGATTCCCAGTTGCCTCCTGCCTCTCAAGGAGGCCCTCTAAGAGCCTCACATGGGTCTGACAGAGGCTCCTTTTAATTTACTGCCTCTGTGCTGGGATTCAACGTATCTGTGATTTTTGTGTGCATCCTTTTAGAGCAATCTGTTTCCTGTAACCCTCCCATTCTCCTGTGTGCAAGCCCCACTGGCCTTCAGAGCTGGATATTCTGGTGGCTTGTCTTCTTGGTGCAGGACCCCAGGCTGTAGAGCTTGACATGGGGCTTGGACTCCTCACTCCTTGGGGAGAACCTCTGCAATTGTGATTATCCTCCTGTTTGTGGGTTGCCTATTCATGGTGTCTGAGTCTTGACTATACTGTATCTTCACCCCTCCTACCTATCCTATTGTGCTTCCTTCATTGCACCTTTCATTGTGGCAATTCTGTTCTGTTAATCTTCATGTTGTGCTTATCAATAGTTGCTGTGTAAGTAGTTGCAATTTTGGTGGGCCTGTGGGAGGAGGTGAGCTCAGGGTCTCCCTACTCCACCATCTTGACCACTCCTCCTCTGTATTACAATTTTTACAATCTATTACATTTCTGCAGTATATTACGATGCATTTACAGTGTTTCACTTACATTTTTCAGAGCCCTTTTTAAATAGAAAATCCATTCTTGTAAGTTTTGTTATTGAAAAATTTTAAAAATAAATCTGATTTTTAACTTTGAGATTCCTTGTATTCTGTAAAATTTTGAGCTAATGTACCCCCCCCCAGGAAATGCAAGTATCTCATATAAATTTGTGCCAGTGGATCCCATAGTCCTATACTCATGACAGTTATACTTATTATTTAGTTGCTTATTTTTTACTTTGATTAAAAATAACATTGCTTGAGACTTTTCTCTTTGCTAGGTGTTGTATTTTTGTTCATAGCTGATAGGCTGTCAAAATTAATGAAGACAGGGATCTTTTTCCCTACCCAAAACACAGACTTGACCCTGTGTTTTCCATAAACGATTATTGAACAGATACATAATGAACACTTCTCTGGGCTTCACTCTACCTGTGGAGATGCGGGAACCATTCAACGAAGTCCTTGTGATATTGTAACAAAATATTTATGGATTTCTGTCTGAAAAATATTAGTCCCCCCAAATTATCCTACTTTTTAATTATTTTTGTGTATGACACATAACAAGTAGAATATTTTCCATTGTCTTCAGGCTTTCAAAAAGGTTTACATTGTATTCATGGGAGTTTCTTATTAGTGAAAAAAGGAGCAGAATCCCTGGCTTGTGAATACTGACAGTCCTTCAAGAGGTCCATCACTAATAGACTGCCACTTCTTTCTTTCCTTTTATTAAACCTAATACATCACATTTTCCAGTTAGGATGGATGCTGCTGATGCATTTAGTTTGCTGTATTTTAAAGCATCATCTATTAACAGGGTATGTAATGTGTTTCAAGCTGGTTTAATGAGCCAGACAAGTGAAAACAAATGTCCTTCATTCTCTGCTTGGTTAACAAATATTTCTTCTGCATTTTATTATGGGATAGCTAGCAAAGAAGCCAAAGTTTTTTGTTTCTTTAAAAGAAAAAACATCAGTGAAGTAGCATTGGATGTTGGGTTTAATCACCTCTAGCTTGCACATTTGTACTGCTTAGATTTGGAATCATAAGTAAGATACAGAAAAATGAGATCGGTGATGTTATGAGGGAAATTCTGGTAGATCCTTAACAGTTTAGGTGTCTTTTTTTCTTTTAAAATATATTCCTATTCTTTGCCCAATTCCCACACATATGTCTAAAGAGACAGTCTCTTCCTCACTCTCACCAACTTCAACCCATCTTCTAGAACAATAATTCTGAACAGTGGTCCCAATATCATCAACACCAGCCAGCTTATCCAGGAAAAATGTTAAAAATGCAAAATTTCAGGCCCTACTTCAGATCTACTGACTAATAAACTCTGGGGGTGGGACCCAGAAATCTCTGTAAGCCTTCACTTTGATTCTGATGGAGGCTCAAGTTTGAGAACTTCTATTTTAGAAAGAGTGAGATAATGTCTTTATTTTGGTGATTAGATTCTTGCGAATGAGCAGAGATGCAAATTCCTTTACTTTTCCAAATAAACATTTGGTTTCTTTCCCTGTGTGCTGAGTGTTTAGTTTAATTCAAGAATGAGTATGATTCATGCGTGACTCTGGAAAGGTATTTTTATTTATAAGGTACAGAGAGTAAAGTCTAAAGGAGAAAAACATATATTGCTTAATTTTTTTAAAAAAGTGAATCATGTCATCGGCATAAACACATCATTCTTCAGACTGGCATTAATTCAGTTAATATTATTTCCTAAATTGCTGCCATCAATATCATGTTACCACCACCTCTCCTTTCAGAGCAGAATTATGCTGGCCTCTTGTTTTCTTTCACTTTGTAATTAAATCTTTTTTCCTATTAATTTGCATTTAATTGCTATTAACACTTATCTCCAAAGATGAATGGGACAGAGTAAGGAGTTGTCATATTTAGCTTACATCTGAAAGGAATATTAAAAAGCAAAAACACTCAATCCAAACCCTTAATGGTTCAGGAAAGGAAATGATATTCAAGAAAGTTAAGTGGCTTGCAAATTTAGGATCTCTCTTGCTTTAGCAGAGAATGTTTATAACTGTTTGTTGTTAGCAATTCGGCATAGTTAGGAAAAAGATTTTAGACTTACTGACTAAGAAATATGTATTTTTTGGCATGAAGTCATTACTGATTTCATCTTTGCCTTCTTCTTATTGTCTCCCTTCTTATTAATAGACATGAATACTTGAAAGCTTCCTGCAGGATTTATAGAAGTAATTACTTGCTCAAATGTTGCCGAGCAGACAGGAGATTCATTCCCGGACTTTTTTTGTGTGTCAGAATGATTCTAGTTTTTAAAAATGAGAATGAACAATGGTCCATAGTACAATTAAAAGCATAAGTACAGAGCTTAGTTCTTTTTATTTTCTTTGTCATTGTTAATCACTTAAAATGGGTAATTAATTCTCAAATTAATCCCTGGAAAATTAAAGGAATATCTGGTGAAGTGTATTATTTTGGATTATTTTACAAAGAAGTGGTTACCAAGTGAGTGCTTGCTGGGCTAGAAAAATTGTAACCTTAACCTGTTTTTTTTCTCCTTTTGAAAGTCAGCCAAACAATGCTCATTCTCAATAGAAGTAATAGCTCCATCTATAGTCTATAGTAACACTGACAATTTGAAGACTGTTTGCTGAGCAGTGATAGCAACTTTCTGACTTATATTCTTGCCCTAGATTCAAAGAGATGGATCAGTGATTATACTAATCAAAAGCTTGCAATTCGAAAATACCCGGAAGAAATTCAGTTACATCATTAATTTGATATAAAAGTAATTACTTGAAAAACAGTTTTAATAATATAAGAGATCTGAGATGAACTTAGGTTGACTGTGTAAGAGTCATTCCCCCTACATCTTGGTACACCCCCAATTTTTTTTATTTTTTTTTTATTTTTGCGGTACGCGGGCTTCTCACTGTTGTGGCCTCTCCCATTGCAGAGCACAGGCTCCGGACGCGCAGGCTCAGCGGCCATGGCTCACGGGCCCAGCCGCTCCGCGGCATGTGGGATCCTCCTGGACCGGGGCACGAACCCGTGTCCCCTGCATCGGCAAGCGGACTCCCAACCACTGCGCCACCAGGGAAGCCCTGCAAAATAATTTTGAAATATTTTGTAGAGCTGTCGATCATTCATGTATACTTACATATATACATATATTCTATAGTTTAAACTTTTTGATATAGTGAAATCTTTTCTGAACTTTTATGTAACATATCTCTCTATATTTCCCCTTTAACTCTATTTAGCTACATTTTTGAAAGTTCAGTTTTGTTATTTTCAGTTAAAATTTGTTTATCCTTCTATATTTATGAAATATGTTAAACTTTTTGCAGAGAACAATCTCTAAAACTATGTTTTTACATCTAAGTATATACACCTAGATACATGTTAGTACCACTGTTTATAGTCTACCCTGTTTAAATATTTACCTCTATTTTAATTTTAATTGATAAAGTAGTATGGAAATTTATTTTTTTTTCTAGCTTAATAGAATTGTACTCTCTGTATGATTCAGTCCTTGAAATATGTTGAGACATACTTTATGATCTAGTATATGGTCATTTTTTTATAACTGTCACATGTAAGTTTAAAAAACTATTATGTATTTTGAAAAGATGTTTCCCAAATATTACAAATATTCTTTATTTGATAAATCCCTAATTATCCTTCAAAGATTCCAATATAGTGTCACCTCCTCAGGGAGGCTCTTCTGATAGCTTAAGGTAGATCCTTCATCTGGTTTCCCCCAATAATATTACTTTGACATTGAAATTTATACATTTATGTGCATATCCACCTTAGACCATAAGATCCTAGGTCAAAAGAAACTTCTAACTGATCTTTACTACTGTACCTAATTTAATACTGTACCATAGTACACATAGTAGGCACTCAGGAAATATTTCTGGAGGGAAGGAAGGAAGGAAGGAAATAAAGAAGGAAATAAGGGAGGAAAGAAAGAAAAAGAAAGAAAGGAAGAAAAGAAGAAAGAAAGAAAGGAGGGAAGTGAACAATAGAATGGTAATATGTTGAACTTAATCATATGCTTAGGATTCTTCAAGGTTGGTTTCTGTATTTAGATAATGCTGTCACCAAGACAAAAAAAAATATCAACTCAGGGTTGCTAAATAAAGAATGAGCAATTTGAAGAGAAGACGCAATTATAGCCAACACTTACGTGGTGTTTTTCTGTACCAAAAAATTTCCTAAGCTCTGCAGTAGGTGTGTGGGGGCTGGGGGTAGGAGGGTGTAAACTCATTTAATCCTCACAACAGCTCTGTGAGGTGGATACTATTATTTATCAATTCTATTTTTCAGATGCTGAGATTGAGGCACTAAAATGTTGACTAACTTTCCCAAGATCAGAAGATGGAGAAAGCAGAACTGTGGTTTTTATCCAAGCATTATTGCTCTAGAGCCTGTGGTTTGAACCTCATGCCATACATACTACCTTAATAAGTACAAATGGGAAGAACCTCAGATTTCAGCAATTTTGAGAGAAGGAGCAAAATTTGAAAACTTTTTTTGTGGAGGTCCTCTTGAATGGAGTTGTCTTCTGACCCTTGAATGGGCTTTCCAAAACTCCAGGTCCCAGCTGTGGTTCTGCCCTCTGCTGCCTGAGGGTCAGTTCTGGAGTTATTTAAACAGCTTACATCTATCTCCCTCTGTTCCCTCTGCACATTGGAAATAAGAGCATTTTTCCTTTGTTAGAGGGCAGCTGTGAGATAATGTCTGAAATGCACATTCCTAAGAGGGAATAAGATCTATGTAGTAAAGGGGAGTTAATATATGCCATAAATTAGATGGGGAATGTAAAACTCTCCATCAGCTCAGGCTGTTTCCATGCCAGGTCACAGTGAAGAGGACCTCCCTACTCAGAGCAATAAATATGTATGTACCTATTACATTCTAAACCCACCTACTATGTGTCTAAATTAATTCTGAAAAGTAGGAAGATTGCTTTATCCTTTTAACAGCCGGCATGAGAACTTTTCTTAAATAGAGAACTGGCTTTGTTGGGAAAGCATACTTGGAATAGAAACTGAAGGCTGAGTGTGGGGGAGGAAGCTGATGTGCAGGAGAGCAGAGGAGGAACCCGTGGCTTTTCTGCAGAGGAAGGGGAGGCTGAAGTCAGTGTATGTGTGTGTGCATCGGAAGTATCTGGGTGAGAGAGAAGGGAGGACAGAGACCTAGAGAAATTCGAACATTGCAGTGAGATGTAGCCCTCTCCTTGTTATCCCCTCAAATATTGAGTGAATTCTAGAAAACCTTGAATTGAAGTGAGTAGCATTCTTGTGGAGAGCTATGTAAGAGCTGATTTTGAGCTCACTATATGCAGGCACAGAATAATGACCTTGTGTCTGGATAAAGCTGAGCCAGGAAAGGTATTAGCAGAAATCTCAGGACAGCTTAAGATTTCCTCATATTGTTCATTGGAGGGTCAAAGAAATTCTACATAAACTCCAAGGACATAGAATCCCAGCTGATATCTAGGTTGTGGTTCTGAAGCAAAAAGGCAAGACAATGCCAAAAATATTTAAGATACCAAGAAGCATTTTCTGCCTAATGTCTTGGGAGAAGACAAATGCTTTAGTCTCTGAAGAAGACCTCCCACGTCTTTATATAATCAAGTTTCTTTAGGCCTTACCAGTCTGATGGTACAGAGAGAATCAGTTGATCAGTAGCAATCCAGTTTCACTGGTTCTTGCCTCTATCTGCAGCTGCTTGCTGTTTCCCATCAATTTTCCCCAAGCATCCCTAGGAGGGCCCGAAGTGTGTTTCATATGTCCACATGATCAGGTCAGCTCCCAGGGACCATTGGTGGTTTAGTTGGGGGTCACATGGCTCTGCCCTGTCCACTAGGCACAGTCTAGCTCCCACAGTTTGGGACACTTCACTGCAGGAAGCTGAGATTGGTTCTAAAGCATTAGTACTGGTTCCCACCTAGTGTTACTCTTTTAATGGAACAGCTTTTTATTATTTTGTTTTCCTTTGAGTGCTACTCCTACCCACCCCCCACCTCTGCCTTCCGTAGTAATAAGACAAAAATCTAAAGAGAAAAACAGATGTCCTCAAAACCTGCCTCCCCATCTGCTAACTAATGATTTTATAAAGCTTGGTGGTAGAAGGCACCTTTTGGCTCTTATTAAGAGGCATATTCTTTTTTTTTTTTTTTTTTTTTTTTTTTTTTTTTTTGCGGTACGCGGGCCTCTCACTGTTGTGGCCTGTCCGGTTGCGGAGCGCAGGCTCAGTGGTCATGGCTCACGGGCCCAGCCTCTCCACGGCATGTGGGATCTTCCCGGACCGGGGCACGAACCCGCGTCCCCTGCATTGGCAGGTGGACTCTCAACCACTGCACCACCAGGGAAGCCCACCACCCCGATTTTTATGCTGGAAAGTCAAACTAGTTGGTTACATTTTATGTATGGCTGCATCAGTTATAGTGTTTATTTCCAAACAGATTTTCGAATGACAGTTTTATTGTTGCTGCTTTTTATGGACTTGTTTTCTTTGTTCCTCTTTTTGTTGTTGTTCTTTCATTACCTTAACCTAGACCCATACATACCTTCCAAGTGTCTTGTACTGAGCATTAGCCTCTGAAATCTCCCTACAATATAAGGTTCTACAGCTCCACTGTTTGGAAGTACTGCATACCACAGTCCTGTTTTAGAAATCTTTGGTGCAAGTTAGAAGAGTAAGACCTCTGGAAGCCTTATATCGGAGACATATGTTTAAAACTTTTTTTCCCACCAATATTGCACAATTTGGTCACTGAATCCCTTTTCCTGATATCATCTATAAACTGTCCAAATTACTAGTGTTCTGCTCTCTGGGTATCCTTCACAGTCCCAAGAAACACACAGGGGCCTCGGCAAGGGTATTTAATGGAATAAGAAATACCATCTACAGTGGAATGGTAATTGAGAGAGCAGTGTTCATGGGAACACATTTTCCTGGGATCAAAGCCTTCTACTGAGACCTTAGTATGTGTATAAAATCCTTGTCTCTAGTCTTTCTTCACAATCCAAAATGTGGTGTGAAACAGGCTTACTTAATCTATTTAAAATGTGCCTAACATTTACCTTTACTCTAATCCTCCATTCCCTATTTCCTGAACTATGGGCAAACTTCATTACTGGCTGCTGTGGTACCATGAATAGCCCCTTTCTTGCTTGGTCCACTTTCTTTTTTTGCCTCTATCTCTAGGCCCAGGTATTTCTAGGTCTGAGACCAGCTCTGTCCATGAACAGGAAACATAAGGAAACTCAGGGGATGTCCGGCCCACTTGCTCATTAATTCAACAAGTATATCAATATTTTGGACATATATATGTGCCAGGTAAAAACATTTCTGTGCAAGACATGGTTTCTACCCGTAAGTTGACAGTATAAAGGAAGAGACAGATAAATAAAATACAAATACAATATCAGGCAATAAGGACTATGTTAGAGGTATGCAGAGAGCAGGGTGTGTGAGAGAAGGTGACTCACAGCCATGGACTCTGAGTAGAATCTTGCAGGATAAGCTGAATTTTACCAGGTCGGCTGGTCAGGCCAAGGCTCAGAGGCATGACAGCTCTCTTGAGAGAAATGACTCAAAACTTCAATGTGGGAAGGAAACGAGGGGATGAGGATTGTGTTGTGGATGGGGGAGGGCCTCTTATGCAAAGCCAAGCTCTTTGAACTTTATCCTAAAGACAAATAAGAAACACCAAAGTATCTTCAACAAGAGAGCAAAATAATTAGATTGACTCACAACACACTACTCTGACCACAGGGTGGAGGGTAGCCTTTAGAGATCGGGACTGCACACCAGAGTGCAGTGGTTGTCTCCAGGATAAGTCCTATGCGATCCTTTGAGTTGCAAGCAGAGCTAGTCTTCCTTTGCATGGAACACCATTGTTAGTTGAAAGAACGATGAAACTGTTGTTTCAGACATGGGTGTTTGGCAGACTTATTTATTTGTTTGAACAAAATGATCCTGTCACTTCAAGGAAAAAAAACCTGACAGTATTAATTGCCAATAACAAAGTTCTGTCTTCGGAGTACAAGTTAGAATTTCGGAAAACTTGTAATTGTCATAGTGGACCTGGCAGCTTCCTAATAGTTAAAGACGTTTATCATTAGATTGGTGGTGATATTAACAAATGTCATGTTTGCTCTTATATAATGAAATGTGTCAGGATTTGAGAGATCTACATAATTCAGTGACTCAGTTTTCAGATGACCAATGCACAATATCCCTGGGTAAAAGATTCATTCAAAGTGAAAAACAGACCAATAGATTTTAATGTTAATAGAGGATGAAAAGTTCATTGATAAGGTGTCAGATTCTACAGCTCAACTAACCATTGATAACCTATAGGGTTTTAGTGTAGTATCGAAGAGGAATATCCTCAGCTGTCTGAAATAGCTATTAAAATACCTCTTCCTTTTCAACCAAAGAACATACTGCAACAGATTGAATGCACAATAGATATAAGAATCCAGCTGTCTTCTCCTAAGCCAAACATTGAAGAGATTTGCAAAACTGTACAATAATGACACTTCTTACTAAGTATGACTTGGGAAATATAGTTATTTTGTAATAAAAATTATGTTAACATGTAATGGATTTATTATAATTTTAATGAAATGTGTATATGTATATTTATATTGCTTACTTTTGATTTCAAAAATGGTAAATATTAATAGGTATAACCCATTTGAACAGAAACTCTTTAGGGTTCCCAATAACTTTTAACAACGTGAAGGGGTTCTGAGATCAAAAAATTTGAGGAGCTGGGTTAGATGTCTCTTTCTAGAGACCAGAACTTTGGCTTTAAATGAAATGAGGTTTTTTTCGTTGTTTGTTTAATTGTTTGGGTGGATCTTAAGGATTGGAACTACTTGCTTACATTTATTTCCTCATGGAATGCACCCAATAGAGTAGTATTTTACAAACTCTAGTTAATTATGTCCTATTAGGTATGGAAGCAATTGAGAAGGTTGTAACTAGTGTTTTTATTATAATATAATGGGGTTATAATGGAAAATGCCAGACTTCACTACCCAGACTAAGTGCAACTATTGTTTCATGAAACTATTTTTTTTCAATTAAATCTATATATGTATATAGGAATATGCATGTTTGAACTGGGTCATCATGGAAAATGTTTATGTCACTGTACATTGCTGTAAAAATTCTTAAAGCCTTTGCAAGAGAGATCTTACAATGCTCTTACAAGTGGTTGTATTAACCCAGCCTCTGCTTGGGTTGACCTCATGCTGTTTTTTTTTTTAACATCTTTATTGGAGTATAATTGCTTTACAATGGTGTGTTAGTTTCTACTGCATAACAAAATGAATCAGCTATACATATACATATATCCCCGTATCCCCTCCCTCTTGCATCTCACTCCCACCCTCCTAATCCCACCCCTCTAGGTGGATACAAAACACCCAGCTGGTGGGAAGCAGCCACAAAGCAGAGGGAGATCAGCTCGGAGCTCATGCTGTTTTGATTCTTTGCAGCACTGGCTCTGGTTCCCAAAGCCATTCCTTGATTTCTTACCCAAGGTCCTTTTTGTCTTTGTTGGCTTCCCCATAACAAACTTAGGATTGAATTATATTGCAGCTTTTCTTTTTCCTCTGATTATTTCCTCTTTGTTGCCCCTGTCCTACTTCTACTCAGGCCTGTGCATAACACTTTCTCACTTTCTCTTACAAATACCTGCTCCACAAACTATCTGTTCTAGTCAAATTAATCCAAAGCTTTCTTACTGCCTTAGTTTTGTTTACATCCCTCCACTCAGTTTATCTGATTTGTACTCAGTGTTCAAAGCACAACCCAAAAGATCTCTCCTCTGGGAAGTCATTCCTCACCTCCTTTCCTGTCACAAACCCCAGAGTACAGTGTAGGCATTTGACATTTCTACGTTATAGATTTCACAGTAACTATAATACTAGCAACTTTAGTGAAGCATTTAGAGAGAATTATTAAACAGTTGGTTCAACCACTGACATATGGACTGAATGACATAGTTTCTGTATAGTTTCAAAAATTCTATAAATCTTAGCAGCTATTCCCAGGGAATGCATGAAGACAAGCAGAACTTGAAGTGAGAGTATTTCAAAGTCTTGGTTGAAATTCAAAGGATTGTTAGTACTGTATGCAATCAAATGGAAAATTTTCAAGGTGGTATAAGTCTTTTCCTCAAATTTCCCCTAATAGGAGACTAGACTGTGTTCTAGGGACATTTATATTGTATTTTAAGAGGAAAATTGATGTTCTTTTTTTGATGGCAGTATGTTTTTTGGAATATTATTCTCCATTGCCATGCTTTGCAAGTGGGCTCACTAGAGTGTTCACGTCTTACCAACTGTGTAACCTTGAATCTATCACTTTAATTTTTAGACCCTTAATTCTGTCATCTGTAAAAAGATGTTAATAGTAATAACATTATCTATATTACATGGTTATTAGGAGCAAATTAAAAAAGTATATAAAAGTACAGTGCAAATTTTTAGTATATGAACTATTTTGCTCATGAAAAAAGGTCAGATCTAGTGCCAAAAGTATCCATAGTGGCAGGAGGCTAGCACCCAAAGCCTACTAGATGAGCCCAGTCACTTTTTATGTGAGAAATTCACACGAATTGAAAAATTAGTATATGTTTTCTTAAAATAATACCTTTTGTAGAAGGAATTTATATTCCTTTTAAAAAGTAAGTTGGCATAATAACTTGATGGTTTTTATAGCTGAGTGATGAGTACATAGGGGCCCAATGTATTCTGTTTATCTGTGTCTATTTAAATTTTTCTACAATAAAAGTTTAAAAATTACACATATAATGCAAATTTTAGAGAGGTCTAATTATAGATCACATAAGATTTGGTCTCACATGACTCCCCCCTTTCTAGGCACAGATTTCCTAGGCTGGATATATTCATTGTCTTCCATGTCAGTCAATACCTAGCACCAATGGAAGGACACAGCGTGGCCCTTTACAAAGCAGGGTAAAGAACGTTTATACTCCCCAAAATGAAACTAATCCAAATGACAGAGCTGGCAAGAAGAAAGGAGAAGCCAGCCTGTCACATTCCACAAATGCACTGAGGAAAGATGATTCCCCACTAGGGCCTGAATCCAATGATCCTCCATTTGAGAATTCTTAGTGTGCGTGACCCTCAAGGGTACATAAGCAGAATTTTGAAAAAGTTAATTGATAAGTATTTAATAGAAGAATAAATGTCTCCTGGAAGAAATCATTTAGGTTTATACCCATGGCTCTTAACTGAGCAGTACAGCATTGCTGGGGTTGGAGTGGTTGGGATTTACTTTGGTCTTTTAGAACTTTTAAAGTATAAACATTTAAACCAACAACTGTCCAAAGATTCAGAGCAAATCATTCTTTCACATAAGAATAATCTATTTCTGATCAGTTGCTCAACTATCTACTAAATCAGTGTTTTATTTGACCTCAACACCTCTCTATTAGTCATAGAATGTTAGAACTGGAGAGGGATTTTGGTTCTATAAAAGGCATTGTTTGGACAAGAATTTACTCCAAATTTTTCTCTGGAATTCTACTACATATAATTGTATATGTTTAAAAGTGTGGAAATATAGACCACCCAAATGAGAACAAAACATATTCAGAGCTTGCATAGCTATGGAGTCAGCCACCATCACTAGCATTTGGCAGATATTCAAAAGCAGGCAAGGGAGTGGGAAAGCTTTATATTGAAAAAGAGAAGGCTTCAGATCGGCCCTGATTGCAGGTTGTTGGCATGGGGAAGTTGGAGGTGGATATCTTATTGGCTTGGGGACCATATTTAGCTTTCTCTGGTTGGTCCTGAGTTGGAAGCAGGGCAAAAATTAGGGAAGCTACTGTTCATTGCCCAGGTCCTTACTGTTCTAGGCTCACTGCTGCAGAGCTTGTGATTTGGCTTCTTGGGCTGGTTGCAGAGTTTGTGGGTCAGAGTTCTCTTGTCATTTGTGGTCTGGCTGTTGTCTCTTTGTGTATTCAGCCTCTCAGAGGGTACTGTTCAGGATATACATACAGGTGTAATTAAACGAGTACTTCTTCTCAAGAAACTTGCAGTAAAAGAGGGCAGAAAAAATATTGTACATAGATGATTATAGTAATACAGAGTGTGTCATTAAGAAGGGAATAAAGAAAGTCATAATAGTCACTCTGAAAATAAGGCAGTTTCACTTCATAGTAGTGCATTTTTGGAAATACTGTCATCCCAGGGTCTGGGAAGGGGAACAAATGTTGACAAGCACATGTTCCATCAAAGAAGTAGCATTCTCGTTTTATAGAGAAAAAGACTAAGGTTCAGAGACGTTAAATTACTTTCCTAAAATCATTCAGCAAATGACAGAGCTGAGATTTCCACCTGGTTCTCTTGGACAAGAAAGGTCATTTACTTCACTTCTAGTTCCCAAAAGTGTATACTTATGAGGGTATCAAAATGTTAAGGGAGCAGATGCAGTTATAAAAATATATTTAATATTTTAATTTTTTCTTTAAGACCATAAAAAAAAAGCTATTGTTTTCATTATTCGAGCTACAGAAAATAAATCTCCACAAGTTTCTCTTGACTGGTGGAGACCTGCAGAAATTGATGACTGTCAATGGAGGTGTTTCAAATTGTCTAGGAGTCTGTGGAATTTGCATTTGTCAAAGGGGAAATAGTTTTAATGATTCAACGTCACTGCACTTTAGTGTAATTATGTAGAACTAAATTTGCTGATTTTTTTTTTTACTTATCACATTTTTTTTATTGAAGTATAGTTGATTTACAATATTGTGTCAATCTCTGCTGTACAGCAAAGTGACTCAGTTATACACATACATTCTTTTTTATATTCTTTTCCATTATGGTTTATCACAGGATATTGAATATAGTTCCCTGTGCTATACATTAGGACCTTGTTGTTTATCCATTCTAAATGTAATAGTTTGCATCTACTAACCCCAAACTCCCAATCCTTCCCTCCCTTCCCCCCATCGCCCTTGGCAACCACAAGTCTGTTCTCTGTGTCTATGAATCTGTTTCTTGTTTGTAGGTTCATTTGTGCCATATTTTAGGTTCCACATATAAGTGATATCATATGGTATTTGTCTTCCTCTTTCTGACTTACTTCACTTAGTATGATAATCTCTAGTTGCATCCCTGTTGCTGCAAAAAGTCATTATTTTGTTCTTTTTTATGGCTGAGTAGTATTTTATTGTATATATGTACCATATCTTCTTTATCCATTCATCTGTCAATGGACATTTAGGTTGTTTCCACATTTTGGCTATTGTGAACAGCACTGCTATGAACATAGGGGTACATGTATCTTTTTGAATTATAGTTTTGTCCGGGTATAGTCCCAGGAGTGGGATTGCTGATCATATGGTAATTCTATTTTTAGTTTTCTGAGGAACCTCCATACTGTTTTCCACAGTGGCTGTACCAACTTACGTTCCCACCAACAATGTAGGAGGTTCCCTTTTGTTCACACCCTCTCCATTTGTTATTTGTAGACTTTCTAATGATGGCCACTATGACTGGTGTGAGTGATACCTCATTGTAGTTTTGATTTGCATTTCTCTAATAATTTTTGATGTTGAGCATCTTTTCATGTGCCTCCTGGCTATCTGTATGTCTTCTTTGGAGAAATGTCTATTAAGGTCTTCTGCCCATTTTTCGATTGGGTTGTTTGTTTTGTCATTGTTGAGTTGTATGAGCTGTTTGTATATTTTGGAGATTAAGCTCTTGTCTGTTGCATCATTTTCAAATGTTTTCTCCCATTCCGTAGGTTGTCTTTTCATTTTTTATTTTTATGGTTTCCTTTGCAGTGCAAAAGCTTGTAAATTTGGTTAGGTCCCATTTGTTTATTTTTGTTTTTATTTCTATTGCCTTGGGAGACTGACCTAAGAAAACATTGGTATGATTTATGTCAGAGAATGTTTTGCCTATGCTCTCTTCTAGGAGTTTTGTGGTGACATGTCTTATGTTTAAGTCTTTAGGCCATTTTGAGTTTATTTTTGTGCATGGTGTGAGGGTGTGTTCTAACTTCCTTGATTTACATGCAGCTGTCCAACTTTCCCAGCACCACTTGCTGAAGAGACTGTCTTTTTCCCATTTTATATTCTTGCCTCCTTTGTCGAAGATTAATTGACCATAGGTGTGTGGGTTTATCTCTGGGCTCTGTATTCTGTTCCATTGATCCATATGTCTGTTTTTGTTCCAGTACCACACTGTTTTGATTACTGTAGGTTTGTAGTATTATCTGAAGGTTGGGAGAGTTATGCCTCCTGCTTTTTTTTTTTTTTTTCCTCAGGATTGCTCTGGCAATTCTGGGTCTTTTGTGGTTCCGTATAAAGTTTTGGATTATTTGTTCTAGTTCTGTGAAAAATGTCATGGGTAATTTGATAGGGATTGCATTAAATCTAGCTTCGGGTAGTATTGCCATTTTAACAGTATTAATTCTTCCAATCCAAGAGCATGGAATATCTTTCCATTTCTTTTAATCCTCTTTTATTTCCTTTATTAATGTTTTGTAGTTCTCAGCATATAAGTCTTTCCCCTCCTTGGTTGGGTTTATTCCTAGGTGTTTTTTTTTGGTATGATTTTAAAAGATATTGTCTTTTTGCATTCCCTTTCTGATATTTCATTGTTAGTGTAAAGGAATCCAACTGATTTCTGAATGTTAATCTTGTATCCTGCTACTTTGCTGAATTCATTTATTAGATCTAGTAGCTTTTGTGTGGAGTCCTTAGGGTTTTCTATATTTTGTATCATGTCATCTGCATATAATGACAGTTTCACCTCTTCCCTTCCAGTTTGGATACCTTTTATTTCTTTTTCTTGTCTGATTGCTGTGGCTAGGACTTCCAATACTATGTTTCTAGAAAGTTATCCATTTCTTCTAGGTTGTCAAATTTGTTGGCATATAATTGTTCTAGTATTCTCTTATGGTATTTTGTAATTCTGCTGTCAGTTGAAATTTCTCCTTTTTTATTTCTTTCTCTTTTTTTTTTTTTTTTGGTTTTCTTTTCTTCTTGGTGAGCCTGGCCAGAGGTTTGTCAATTTTGTTTACCCTTTCAAAGAACCAGCTCTTGGTTTTGTTGATTTTTTTTTCTATGTTTTTAGTCTCTATTTTATTTATTTCCTTCCTTCTGCTGACTTCAGGTTTAGTTTCTTCTTCTTTTTCTAATTCTTTTAGGTGATAGGTTAGGTTGTTTACTTGAGATTTTCTTGTTTTTTGATGAAAGCCTGTATCGCTATGAACTTCCCTCTAAGAACTGCCTTTGATGCATCCCATAGATTTTGTATGGTTGTATTTTTAATTGTTATTTGTCTCAAGGTATTTTTTAATTTCATTTTTGATTTCTGTGTTGACCCATTGGTTTCTTAGTAGCATGTTATTTAGTCTCCATGTAATCGTTTTTTTCTCATTTCTTTTCCTGTTGTTGGTTTCTAATTTCATGCCATTGTGGTCATTGAAGATGCTTGAAATAATTTCTATACTCTTAAATTTGTTGAGGTTAATTTTTTGCCCTAGGGTGTGGTCAATCCTAGAGAATGTTCTGTGTGAGCTTAAAAAGAATGTATATTCTGGGTTTTTTTGGATATAGTGTCCTGAAAATATCAACTAAGTCTACCTGTTCTATTGTATCATTTAGGACCTCTGTTGCCTTATTGATTCTCTGTGTGGAAGATCTGTCCATTTATGTGAGTGGAGTGTTAAAGTCTCCAATATTATTATATTCCTATCAATTTCTCCCTTTATGTCTGTTAGTATGTGTTTTATGTATTTAGGTTCTCCTATATTAGGTGCATATATGTTGATGATGTAAAATCCTTTTCTTGTATTGATCCTTTTATCATTATATAGTGTCATTCTTTATCTTTCTTTATAGACTTTGCTTTAAATTCTATTTTCTTGATATGAGTACTACAACTCCTGCTCTTTCTTGTCATTTCTGTTTGCATGAAATATCTTTTTCTATCCCCTCACTTTTAATCTATGTGTGTCCTTTGCCCTAAGGTTGGTCTCTTGTAGGCAGCATATTGTAGGCTCTTGTTTTTTATATCCAGTCTGCCACTCTGTGTCTTTTGATTGGAGCATTTAGTCCATTGACATTTAAGGTAATTATTGATACATATGTATTTATTGCCATTTCAAACCTTGTTTTCCAGTTGGTTCTTTGTTCTTTGTTCCTTTCTTTTTCTTTCTTTTTTTTTTTGTTTGTAGTTTGATGATTTCCTCTTACTTTATCCTTGTGTTCTCTTCTTTTATGTTTTTGTGAATCTATTGTATGTTTTTGATTTGTTGTTGCCCCGTTTTTCAGTTATGTTAACCCCTTTCTATATCCTCTTGCTTTAGACTGATCATGATATAGACTCAGACACATTCTTAAAAAAAGAAAAAGAATCTGCATTTTCTTACTCACCTTCCCCACATTTTATGATTTTGATGTCCCTTTTTACATCTTCATCTTTATCCTTCTGCTGTTCCTTATGTTTATCATTGCTTTCAGAAATAGGTTTTTATTTTCTTTTTGATTTGTATACTGGCTAACTTAAGTGATTTATTTTCCAATTGTGATTTCCTCCTTCCTGTTTCTTCTTGCTTTTTTTCTTTAGAGATGACCTTTCAATATTTCTTTTAGAATAGGATTCATATTGCTGTATTCTCTTAATTTTTGCTGGTCTGAGAAATTATTTCTGCTCTTATTCTAAATGATAATCTTGCTGGGTAGAGTATTCTAGGTTGCAGATTTTTCTCTTTCAAGACTTTGGGTATATTTTGCCACTCCTTTCTGGCCTGCAGTGTTTCTGTAGAGAAATCAGCTGATATTCTTATGGGGGTTCCCTTGTAAAGAAATCTTTGTTTTTCTCTTGCTGCCTTTAGAATCCTCTCTTTATCTTTGACTTTTGCCATTTTTATTATAATATGTCTTGGTGTAGGTCTGTTTGGGTTCATCTTGTTTGGGACCCTCTGTGCTTTCTGTATCTCGATATCTGTTTCCTTCTTTAGGTTTGGGAAGTTTTCAGCCATAATTTTTGAAAATACGTTTTCATTCCCCCTTTCTCTTTCTTCTCCTTCTGGGATACTATTATGCATAGATTGTTCCACTTTATATTATGCCATAGGTCTCATATTGCTTTCAGTTTGTTTTTTTTTTAATTTGGCTTTCTCTCTTCTGTTTTCATAGGGTAATTTCCATTAGTCTATCTTCCAGGTCACTTATTCTTTCTTCTGCATTATTCATTCTGCTGTTCATTGCCTTGAGCTCAGCTTTCATCTCGGCAAATGAATTTTCTAATTTTTCTTGGCTCATCCTTATAGTTTCTAGTTCCTTTAACAGTAATCTGAATTTCTGTCAATAGCCTTTCTTAATTCCCTCAGTATTCTCATTACCTCCTTTTTGAACTTGGTGTCTGTTAGACAGAAGAGGTATGTTTCATTGATTGTTCTTTCAGAGGAATTTTCTTGGTTTTTTAAACTGAGAGTGGTTCCTATGCTTCTTCATTTTGCTTCTATTTCTCTTAGTCTGTGAGTTTAGGAGAAATAATTATCTCTTGTAGACTTGGAGGGCTATTTATAAGTGGGATTGTCCCTGTGTGGCTTGTGTGGGTTTAATATTTTTGTGGCATGAGAGCAGTTTTTGGTTTGGATGCTTTCCATCTCTTTTCTCAGCGTGTGCTGGCTGTTATCCCCTTGATACGGAGTGTGCAGGTGTGCAGGTGCATGGCTTGCACAGGCTCCCAGGATGGCATGGGCAGAGGTTGGCTCCTGGTTGCAGGTCCCTCCGCAACAGAGCTGGCAGGTCACGTGCCCCTAGGGAAGTTGGCCCCGGATCGTGGGACCCTAGGTGGCAGTGGGTCGTGCACCCCCATGGAGGTGGGGGCAGTGGTTGGCACTGGGTCTCAGGACCCTCAGCAGAGGTGGGCCTCACATGCTTCCGGGGAACTTTTCCCCGGATCGCGGGGACCGCAGCAGTGGCCATGGTGGGTTGTGCACACTGCGGGTGGTGGGGGAAGTGGTCGGCACCAGGTTGCAGAGTCCTCGGCAGTGGTGGCAGGCCACACATGCCCCCGGGAAGTGGGCCCCAGATCGCAGGACCCTCAGCAGTGGCAGACCATGCAGGCTCCTGGGAAGGTGGGGGCAATGACCTGCACCCACTGACAGAACCCGCAGCAGTGGCGGCAGCACTCCACGCCTACCTCTGGAGTCCAAGATGGCAGCCGAGGCTTGCACCTGCCCCTGGAGCTCATGGAGGCAGTGCCTTGTCACCTGCGAGTGCACAGAGAAAGAAGCTCCTATGGCAGGCCTACCTCCTCCTCTCACGCCCCCCCAGCAGTGGTCCCTTGCCTCTCTGGCAGGCCCAGGCTTCTTCCTGGACTCCCTCCATTGTGGCGCACTGCACCCTAGCCCCCTCAGGCTGTCTTCACACAGCCAACCCCAGACCCCTCCCCAGCGTCTGACCTCTGAAGCCCGAGCCTCAGTACCCAGCCCCCACCTCCCCCAGCGGGCGAGTGAACAAGCTTCTCAGGCTAGAGAGTGCCAGTTGGCACCAACCCTCTGTGCAGGTCTCTCTCTGCTTTGCCCTCTGCACACCTGTTGCTGTGCTCTCCTCTGAGGCTCTGAAGTGCCCCCTCTGTCCCTGCCAGTGAGAGGACTTCCCAGTGTGCGGAAGCCTGCCTTTCCTCTTTCACAGCCCTCATCCACATTCCTTCCTCTCTCTCTCTGCGAATTTAGAGATCAGATCAAGATGACAGAAGAGTAGCATGTGGAGCTCACCTTCTCTCCACAGATACATCAACAATAAATCTACCTGTGGAACGACTCTCACAAAACATCTACCTAACACTGACAGTAGAACTCAGACTCCCAAAAGGGCAGGAATATCTCCAAGTAACTGTGTAGGGCAAAAGAAAAAAGAAAAAAGAAAACAACGAGAGAGAGAGAGGAAGGAATGTGGATGGGACCTGCACCTCTGTGAGGGCTGTGAAAGAGTAAAGGTTTCTGCATACTGGGAAGTCCTCTCACTGGCAGGGACAGAGGGGGCGCTTCAGAGCCTCAGAGGAGAGCACAGCAACAGGTGTGCAGAGGGCAAAGCAGAGAGAGACCTGCACAGAGGGTTGGTGCCAACTGGCGCTCCGTAGCCTGAGACGCTTGTTCACTCGCCCGCTGGGGGAGGTGGGGGCTGGGTACTGAGGCTCAGGCTTCAGAGGTCAGACGCCGGGGAGAGGACTGGGGTTGACTGTGAAGACAGCCTGAGGGGGCTAGGGTGTAGTGCACCACAATGGAGGGAGTCCAGGAAGAAGCCTGGGCCTGCCAGAGAGGCAAGGGACCACTGCTGGGGGGGCGTGAGAGGAGGAGGTGGGCCTGCCATAGGAGCTTCTTTCTCTGTGCACTCGCAGGTGACAAGGCACTGCCTCCATGAGCTCCAGGGGCAGGTGCAAGCCTCGGCTGCCATCTTGGACTCCAGAGGTAGGCGTGGAGTGCTGCCGCCACTGCTGCGGGTTCTGTCGGTGGGTGCAGGTCATTGCCCCCACCTTCCCAGGAGCCTGCATGGCCTGCCACTGCTGAGGGTCCTGCGATCTGGGGCCCACTTCCCGGGGGCATGTGTGGCCTGCCACCACTGCCGAGGACTCTGCAACCTGGTGCCGACCACTTCCCCCACCACCCGCAGTGTACACAACCCACCATGGCCACTGCTGAGGGCCCCGCGATCCGGGGAAAAGTTCCCCGGAAGCATGTGAGGCCCACCTCTGCTGAGGGTCCTGAGACCCAGTGCCAACCACTGCCCCCACCTCCATGGGGGTACACGACCCACTGCCACCTAGGGTCCCACGATCCGGGGCCAACTTCCCTAGGGGCACGTGACCTGCCAGCTCTGTTGCGGAGGGACCTGCAACCAGGAGCCAACCTCTGCCCATGCCATCCTGGGAGCCTGTGCAAGCCATGCACCTGCACACCTGCACACTCCGTATCAAGGGGATAACAGCCAGCACACGCTGAGAAAAGAGATGGAAAGCATCCAAACCAAAAACTGCTCTCACGCCAAAAAAATATTAAACCCACACAAGCCACACAGGGACAATCCCACTTATAAATAGCCCTCCAAGTCTACAAGAGATAATTATTTCTCCTAAACTCACAGACTAAGGGAGTTTGACTATTTGCTAGAACAGGGAAACACTTACGTTTACTGGCTTACTTTTATGATAAATTATGTTATGTGGTAAAGGCTACATATGAATATCCAGATGAAGAAATACATGGGATGAGGCCTGGGAGGGTACTAAGTGCCGGAGCTTCTGTCCCCATGAAGTTAGGATGTGTCAGACTCCCTGCATGTTGATCTGTTCACCAATCTAGAAGCTCCCTGAACCCCATATTATTGAGATATTTTTATGGAGGCTTCATCAACTATGCAGGATTGAAAATTTACTCCATTTCTAGCTCCTCTCCCCTCTCTGGTGAATTGGGGTCGGTGTGGGGGCTGACAATCCCAAGCTTCTAAACATGGTTTGGTTTGTCTGGTGACCAGCCCCCATCACGGAGCCTATTAAGAGTTACCTCATTAGAACAAAAGACACTCTTATCACCCAAGAAATTCCAAGGGATTTAGGAACACTGTCAGGAACCAGGATCAAAGATCAAATATCAGAATGAAAAATGGTCCTGGTACCCTTATCACTTAGGAAATTACAAGGATTTTAAGAGTTCTATACCAGGAATCAGGGGCAGAGACCAATATATATACATTTTCTATTATTTTGCACTTATGCTTTACAAACATACTGCATATTCCATTAATCCCTCCCCCTGCAAAGGGATTCATACAAATTCCTATATATATAAAATGTGGAGTAAGTTCTTTTTCTCCAGCATAAATGTAATTCCCAGTTCATCCTAGCTACCTCTCTGTATGCTTAATGACACCTTCACTATGATTTCCTTCACCTGGATTCTTTTTTCCATTCAGCCACTGTGTGTTAGATAAGTTATGCTGTGTCATATTTTACCTTCCTTCTTTGTAATGCTAGGTAATTGTCTGTGGTTAATCTCTATTTTTAATGCTTGGTGTATATCTCTGCTGTTGCCTTGATAACATGTATTATATAGCATGTGATATTATACTTTGTAATAAGGAAATTTGGCCTACAGGAGAAAAGTGCTGTTTAATGCAAGATGTATCCTGGCAAGGGTTTAAACACGCATAAATGATGCTGAGATGTATCCCAGCCTTTTAGGTGAATGGATGCTTTTAGCATTTATGTCTGTTTCCTCAGTATTTTCTATCTACACTTTAGCACACTCACTGGAAGGAATGGAGTACATTTAGAAACTGAATAAGTTAGTAGACATGAATGGAAAAAAAGAATGATTTAATTACAAATTTTATATTCAATAAATCATGTTACATTCAATCAATCATGTTTCCCTAGGGATACAACTTAGGTTTTTGCATCACACAGTGTTACATTACATATTTGCATAACATTCAAGGAAGCACTTTATAGATAATAGAATACAGGCAATTTTTGCTTTTGAGACACTATTATAATGTGATTCATTTTTGCACATAAGTGCACATATGGCAGGTCCAGTTAGACCTCTGAGACCTAATAGTTGTAAAACTCATGACTCTTAGAGAACCTGGAGGGGAAATATAGTTGATGTAAGGACTATTCCTTCAAACCAGTATTAAAAAGTGATTACAGGGCTTCCCTGGTGGCGCAGTGGTTGAGAGTCCGCCTGCCAATGCAGGGGACACGGGTTCGTGCCCCGGTCTGGGAAGATCCCACATGCCGCGGAGCAGCTGGGCCCATGAGCCATGGCCGCTGAGCCTGCGCGTACGGAGCCTGTGCTCCGCAACAGGAGAGGCCACAACAGTGAGAGGCCTGCGTACCACAAAAAAAAAAAAAAAAAAAAAAAGTGATTACATCTCATAATTATGTTAGATGCACACACACAGGCACATAAATATAACATAATAATATATTGTTAATAACATTACTATATTTGAACTATTTTTAGGGCAGTGCCTGAGCTCTGTGCAACAGCAGAACAAAATTAGGATTTCAGATTAGTATTTCTAGCTAGGGCAGTGACTAGCCCAAGCCAATCTTGATTATGGTACTGAGTCTCCCATGACCTTCTGATGTCCATGGTTTTATTTTTTTTCTTCCCGTTTTATTGAGATATAATTGGCATACTTCTAATACTGTGTCAAATAGAAATGGCAAAAATGGACATCCTTGTCTATTCCTGATTTTAGAGTAAAGGCTTTCAGTTTTTCACAGTTGTGTATGATGTTAACTATGGGTTTGTCGTAAATGGCATTTATTACATTGCGATATGTTCTCTCTATACCAACTGTGATAAGAGTTTTTATCATGACTGGATGTTGAATTTTGTCAAGGGTTTTTTCTATGTCTACTGACATGATCATGTAATTTTTATTTTTCCTTTTGTTAATGTGGTGTATCACATTGATTGATTTGCAAATATTGAAATATTCTTGTGATCCTGGAATAAATCCAACTTGATCCTGGTGTATGATCCTTTTTTATATACTATTGGATTCACTTTGCTAATATTTTGTTGAGGATTTTTGCATCTATTTTCATCAAAGATATGGGCCTGCAATTTTCTTTTTTTGTAGTGTCTTTGTCTGGTTTTGGTATTAGGGTAATGGGGGCCTCAAAGAATGAGTTTGGTAGTGTTCCATCCTCTTTAATTCTTTGGAATAGTTTGAGAAGGATAGGTATTATCTCTTCTTTACATATTTGGTAGAATTCCCCTGTGAAGCCATCAGTCCTGGACTTTTGTTTGCTGGTAGTTTTTTTTAAATTACAAATTCAATTTCACTACTAGTGATTGGTCTGCTCAAATTGTGTTTCCTTCTGATTCAGTCTTGGAAGTCTCTATGTTTCTAAAACTCTGTCCCTTTCTTTTACGGTGTCCAATTTGTTGGTATATAATTTATTTTATTTTATTTATTTATTTATTTATTTTTGGCTGCATTGGGTCTTCATTGCTGCATGCGGGCTTTAGTTGTGGTACGCAGCTTTCTCTAGTTGCGGTGAGCAGGGGCTACTCTTCATTGTGGTGTGTAGGCTTCTCATTGTGGTGGCTTCTCATTGCAGAGCACGGGCTCTAGGTGTGCGGGCTTCAGTAGTTGTGGCACATGGGCTCAGTAATTGTGGCTCACGGGCTCTAGAGTGCAGGCTCAGTAGTTGCGGCACACGGGCTTAGTTTTTCCGCGGCATGTGGGATCTTCCCAGACCAGGGCTCGGACCCATGTCCCCTGCATTGGCAGGCGGATTCTTAACCACTGTGCAACCAGGGATGTCCCAGTTGGTATATAATTGTTTGTAGTATTCTCTTGTGATTTTTTTTGTATCTCTGTGATATTCGTTGTTATTTCTCCTCTTTCATTTCTTATTTGGTTTATTTGGGTCCTTTTTTTTTTTCCCTGATAAACCTGGCTAAAGGCTTATAAGTTTCATTTATCTATTCAAAACACCAAGTCTTGGTTTCACTGATCTTTTCTATTGCATTTTTCGTCTTTATTTTATTTATTTCCTGTCTTATCTCTGTTATTTCCTTTCTTCTGCTGACTTTGGGCTTTGTTTATCCTTATTCTAATTCCTTGAGGTGATAGTTTAGGTTATTTATATGAGATTTTTCTTGTTTCTTGAGTAAGGCCTGTGTTGCTACACACTTCCCTCTTAGAACTGCTTTTGCTGCATCTCATAGATTTTGGTGTGTTGTGTTTCTATTTTAGTTAGTCTCAAGGTGTTTTCTGATTTCCTCTTTGATTTCTACATTGACCCATTGGGTTTTAGTAGCATGTTGTTTAGTCTCCATGTGTTTGTGTTTTCCCCATTTTTCTTCCTGTGATTGATTTCTAGTTTCATACTATTGTGGTTGGAAAAAATGCTTGATGTAATTTCTAATCTCTTAAATTTGTTGATGCCTGTTTTGTGGCCTAGCATGTGATCTATCTTGCAGAATTTTTACATGTGCACTCTAAAATAATGTGTAGTATGCTGTTTTTTGGATCAGGGTCATATAGATAGCTGTTAAGTCCAACTGTTATACTGTGTCATTTAAGATCACAGTTGACTTGTGATTTTCTGTCCACTGATGTAAGTGGGGTGTTAAAGTCCCCTACTATTATTGTATTACTGTCTGTTAATATTTGTTTTTAATATATTTGGGTACTCCTATATGGGGTGCTTATATGTTAATGAGCATAATATCCTCTTTTTGTATTGATCCTTTTATCATTATGTATAATGCCCCTCTTTGGCTTTTGTTTATAGCCTTTGTTTTAAAGTCAAGTCTAATATGAGAATTGCTACCTCTGCTTGTTTGTTTTTTCTGTTTGCATGCAATATCTTTTTCCATCCCCTTACTTTCAGTCTGTGTCTCTAGCTCTGAAATGAGTCTTCTGTAGGCAGTATATAGGTGGATCTTGTTTTATTACCCAGTCAGCCACCTTATGTCTTTTGATTGCAACATTTAGTTCATTGACATTTTAAGTAATTATTGATAAGTATATACTTATTGCCATTTTCTTACTTGATTTCTGTTTGTTTTATAGTTCTTTTTTGTTCTTTTTCTTTTTGTTTCTTCCCTTCGATTTGATGATTTTTCTCTAATAGTATTTTTGTGTATTTTCTTTTTAGTTTTTGTGTATCTATTGTAGATTTTTGATTTGTGGTTACCATGAGGTTCATATATGTTGACCTACACCTAAATCTACAAGTTTTAAACTGATAGTTTTTTAAGTTCAGACACATTCTAGAAGTTCTACATTCCCCCCCACACATTTTGTGTTTTTAATGTCATATTTTATATCTTCATGTTTATCCCTAAACTATTTATTGTAGTTATAGTTGCTTTTATAATTTTTTTCTGTTCATCTTCCTACTGGCTTATTTAAGTGGTTGGTCCTTAGCCCTTGCTATATATTTGTCTTTCATAATTGGATTTTCCCTTTCCCATAACTTCTTCTATCTTTTCCACTTAGAGAAGACCTTTTAACATTTATTTTAGGGTAGGCTTAGTATTGATGAACACGTTTAGGTTTTGAGATATATATATATATATATATATATATATATATAATGCCACTCCCTTCTTGTCTGCAAGAAGTTTTTGTGAGAAATCAGCTGATAGCCTTATAAGGATTCCCTTGTATGTGATTCTTTGTTTTTCTCTTGCTCCTTTTAGATTCTGTCTTTAACTTCTGCCTTTTAAATTATGGTATGTCTTGGTGTGTGTCTGTTTGAGTTCATCTTGTTGGGACCCTCTGTACTTCCTGTGGTTGGATATCTGTTTCCTTCTTCACATTTGGGAAGTTTTCAGCCATAATTTTCTCAAATATAATTTCTATCCCATTCTCTCTCTCTTCTCCTTCTCAGAGCCCTATAAAATGAATGTTGGTATGCTTAATGTTATCTTGGAGATCTCTTAAACTGTTCTGATTTTTAAAAATTTGCTTTTCTCTTTGCTGTTCTGTTTGGATGATTTCCATAATTCTATCTTCCAGATCACTTATGTGTTCTTTTATGCCACTTAGTCTGCTGTTCATTCCTTCTAGTGTTTTGTTTGTTTGTTGTTGTTTTTTTTTATTTCAGCTATTGAATTCGTCATTTCTGATGGATCTTTTTTATATTTTCTCCTTCCTTGTTAATGTTATCACTGTGTAGATCTATTATTTTACCTAATTCAGTTAACATTTTTATAACCAATGCTTTGAATTGTTTACCTGGTAAATTGTTTATTTCTATTTCATTATTTTTTCAGTGGTTTTCTCTTTCTCTTGAGAAGAGAGCAGTTGAGAGCACTTCCTCTGCTTTTACATTTTGCTTAACTGTTTCTGCTTCTATGAATTTAGGTAAAACAGTTGCCTATTGCAGTTTTGGAGGGGTGTTCTTATGTGGGAGCATTCCCATATAGACTGTTTGTAACCATTGCCTTTGTGGGAGAGCTGGATTTGATGTGGATGCAAGTTATGTCTTTCCTTAGGGTGTACTGGTAACTATCACTTTGGTAGGAGGTGGGGCTGGAGATGGGAGGGATAGAGCTGGAGTCAGTTGTGAGGTGGAAATTGTCCTCTGCTCCATGGCTGTCACTGCCATATTCAGTGTGGGGTCTGATCCCAAGTTGCTGGAGCAGGAGTCCTGAGGATTGGGACTGAGCTGGCTTTGTTCCCTTTAAGTGTATTTTCCCCTCTTCCTGCACTGGGACCCTTGCCCCAGAGAGGGTAGTACCAAAGCAAGAGGGGCCATGCAGGCTCTCAGCTTGTGGTTGGCTGTAGACAGAGATTTGAGCTGTTTCCAATGTGCTGCCTGTGCAGGCGTCCGTATTTGTATCACTCACTCCACTCAGACGCAGCCTTGGGTGCAACTCTCCTTTATCCCTCACAACTGATCACTGCCCCCCCAGCCTCTGCCTCCCCCAGCTTGTTGTGGGGTCACACCACAGAGCTGGCAGGGTCAGCGTGGACTTTTGGCATGCATCGGGATGTGAGCTGTGGTTGAGCAGTGCTGTCAGAGGTCTGGGCTGCTTCTGATGTGCTGCTTGAGCAAGCGCCCCAAATGGGTGCCACAGCCCTGCCCAGTCTCTGCTCCTGGACTGGGTTGCTTGTGCATCCTGGGGTTGAGTCTTCTCGTCTCCAGATTCAGGGCCATGTTGTAAGATACAGTAAGTAAGGCAGGAGTGTTTACTTGCCTGGGGCTGAAGTGCAAACCGAGGCAGTGTCAGGATACTTTGGCAGTTGCTAGAGCAGACCCCCCAAAATATTACATGCTCTTTATGAGCAGAGTCCAGGCTTCCTAATGCCCCATTGTCCCAGCAGTCCTCCATACAGCCAGTGGGGCTCATCTCCCCCACATAGGACCCCAGGACAAGGGTGTCTAATCTGTAGCTCTCACTGCTCACTCCCCAAGGTGAATGTCTGTGTATTCTCCCTTTTCCTCTGAGCCCCCTCCCATGAGCACAGGTCCCAACCTGATCACTTTTCTTCCCTTTCTGCCTGATTATGTATCTTTCTTACAGCCTTGATTGTAGTGGAGTCCTTCTGCTACTTTTCTGGTTAGTGAGAATTGTTCCACATGTAGGTGTATTTTTGATATATTTTGGGGGAGAAGTGAGCTCCATGTCCTCTTACTAGGCCATCTTGGTTGATCTCCTACAACATCATTTTTTTGACATATATACATATGAAACAATTGTCACAATCGGTTTATTAAACATCTATCATCTCATATAGATACAAAATTAAAGACAAAAAAAATGTCTTCTTGATGAAAGCTCTTAGGATTTACTCACTTAACAACTTCATTACAGGAGTTTTAATTATATTTATTGTGTTGTACATCACATTCGTAGCTCTTATTTTTCTTATAACTGGAAGTTTGTGCCTTTTGACTGCCTCCATTCAGTACCCCCTCTCCCTAACCCGCTTTGGTAACCACAAATCTGATCTCTGTTTCTATGAGTTTTTCTGTTTGTTTTTGCAATAAAATTGCCCTAGAACACTTTTAATTCCTGTTACACAACATAATGATTCAATATTACTATACATTTCAAAATGATCACCATGGTAAGCCTAGTTATGAAATGTCACTGTGCAAAAATATTATATAGTTATTGACTATATGTCCCACACTGTACATTTCATACCCGTGACTCATTTGTTTTACAACTGGAAGTTTTTAAGTCTTTATCCTCTCACCTATTTCTTTTTTCCCTCTACCCTCCTCCACTCTAGCAACCACCTATTTGTTCTCTGTATCTACAATTCTATTTCTGTTTTGTTATGTTTGTTGATTTGTTTTGTTTTTTTAAATTCCACATATAAGTGAAATTATACCTGACATCCATGTTTTAACTGTAAAATAATAGATATAGGTGTTCTAGCAGTAAGTAAGGCAAACTCCTTATTTGACTTTATTTTTTTCTCATAAAATTATTGAGTATTGTTGTCAAGAAGAAGGCAGCCAAGGGTTCTGATTTCCTTGGCATGAGAATTTTGTTTTCATGAGGAAAACAAAATTGTGGGGGAGAAAAAAGGCACAGTTATTGGATGAGACATTATACATTTGTATGTCTAGGTTTGGACCTACTTTGCTTAGGGATTTTGTATAAACTCAATCATTATGCATCCTAATTTCTCTTTTCACTTAGAGAATGAGTGAATAGTTGCACTAAACTTGGTGCAGAGAACTTTTTTGTAGGCAGATCAATAAGAGGGAGGTGATTTTTGCCAAATCCCCATCTCCAGCCTTCTGCATGTAAAGGGTGAATCAGAAAAGTCACAATGAATTTTTCCTTATTTAGAGCTAACTGTTCAGTAGGTTGGAAAGATCAATATGGCTGTTCAAATGCTTTTGAAAAAATAAAATAGATATTAGCTTTGTAGTGCCTTGAATTGTCAGCACCAGGAAAGGTAGAGTTAAAGGAGGAGTTTCTTTTTTCCCTTTTGCCTTCTACAATTTACTCATTGATCTCAAAAGAATTCTAAGAAATTGAAATTTAAAAATCAAGCCGTGAAATAAGGAAACCAAGGAACTTCCCATAGAGAAAAAGGTCAGAATCAGCAGCAGCAAAAACCAATTTATAACTCTGAAAAACATGAAGCATAAGGCAGATAGCCAAATCATCGTATCTTTATTTTTAGTGTGTGTATCTGAAGTAGGTAAACCTTCATCATTGGCATGATTATACTTTTGTCCTTTTAAAGTGCTTTTGCCTTGTCTTCAGGTTATAATCCTTTAAAAAATTGTTTTAAATGGGAGCCACAGACAGGGTATTAATTCTTACACTAAGCAGGCTGGATTAACCTAGGCTAAGCAGTAATCATATATACGGTGGTGATGACCACAGGTCATTATTTTGATTACACTTGTTAAAACAATATTGAAATCACTCCAGAGATATCTCTGAGCATCCATTTTACAAAAGAAGTTGTCATAAAGTAAATTACTTAAGTAATATATATCGATACCACATCATTAAAATAGGAGTTTTTAGCCCTTCTGCCCACACTTAATCCAAAGACCTCATGTTTCCTCTCAGTGGAAGCAGAATACAGCTATTGCTTGGGCTTGTGGCCCAAAAGTAACACTCCATGCACTGACAATTAGGTCCTGTCTGGACCAGCACTCTCAACCAGGATTTTCTGAGAATATTAAACCCTAATTGACTGAGGGTTCCATTTTATGTGATAAATTAACTTCAGAATACCACTAGTCCACTACCAACTTCGAGAGAATTGAGAAGATAATCACTAACATCATATTCTGAAGGGCTTAATTCTCTAATGGAATCCCTTATGGGAAAGGAGGCTGGGCAGGGTATTACTTCATTTGGCATTGTCCTTTGCATTTTTATGAAAGAATAGTCCAACCTAGGGGAACCTATACATCAATGAAACCACTGGACAAACCTCTTTTTCTAGTCCTTGGAAGGGATCTCACACCTCTGACTCCTGGACCCTGGCAAGAATGTTCAGATTCTAGGTCTTCAAGCATACAGATGGGCAAAGAGCTGCCTGGTGCTTTCAGGTTGGGAAACAGTGCAACACAGGGTGAACACAGATCTTTTCTTATCTCCCTAACTCAGAAAGTTTTTCTACCTTGATCAATACTGCAAGGACACTTGTCTCTTAAATTTCTTACTCAGTGCACCTTCCCTTCTGGTCTTAAATCTCTTGACTGTTTTCTGTATCTGAAGCCTTCCTGATAGTGATGGGACTCAGAGAACTTAACCTTATATTTATTAGCTCTAGCCAGGCTAAGGGGACAGAAAGAACAAAGAAAGTTAGTGTGAGATTGATCAAAAGGACCAGCTCTTGTTATCTTAACTACTTGTTCCTTTACCACATAATGCTTAATATTCTGAAATCAGGATTCAACTTCACTTAAGAAGACCCTGGGAAGTATGACTTAAGGGCCATATTCATAATAGTACTTAATAGTTTTTGAAACATTGTTTTACATGTATATCTCATTGAATATGAGAGGTAAGTAACATTATCTCCATTTAATGAATAAGGACACAAAGGCTTAAAAATAGGTGACTTGCTCAGGATTATTTAACTAATATTCCACCTAGCTGAGTATTAAACTTAGCCCCGTTTTGTTATTTCGCACTTGGCCCAGACTGAATAGCATCCTCTCTTACCTCTAGACACTTTGCTAACTCTGGATCTTTATATGTTCAAATTAATTGGGATAGTGTTGCCTGACTTTTTGCCTCCTTTGTTCAGTTCCACTGTTCCTGACTTTGTTTCCACATTATGCCAAACGTTGTTATGGAAATTTTGTAATGATGAGACCTTTTAAGAAGAACTTTTAGAACATTCTTTAAGAATCTGTGTAAATTCTTAAAGTAGAAATAATGAATGCATGATGATATCTTTCATTAAATGATAAAACATGGCATCAGTTTTCCTGTGTTTACTTTTATTAGGTGGATTTCTGTACTGCTACCCACCTTAATCCCTAGTCAAAGATATGACTTATCTAGTCTTGATGATATAAGAAATTTTTAATTAGGCTGAGAGGAAGGAAGGAAGGAAGGAGTAAAATAAATTCAGGATTTTATTGTCTTTTTTTCTATTTAAACATGAATGTTAAACTTCAGTACAATATATTAATGACATTCTTGGTCACAAATACAGCTGTTTATGAGATGTGGATGGATAGACTTAAGTGCATTTTATAGTTTTTAAGTAACTTTGTGGTGAAAGTAAATTATAACTTAAATAACATTTATATTTTAACATGCACTCCAAAATGAATCTGATGTCTCCTGAATTATATTCCATCTTCCCTCTGTAGCCATTTTTATCTCTGTCATTCATAAATTCATCCAGATCTTTTTTTAACGGAAGTGTAGTTCATTTACATCATATTAGTTTCAGGTGCACAACATGGCACTTCAAAATTTTTATAGATTATACTCTATTTAAATTCACCACAAAATAATGACTATATTTCCTTGTAGACTATCCATTTTAAACATAGCAGTTTTTACTTCCTTGCCCCTACCCCAACCTGCCTCTTCCTTCCTACCTCTCCCAAATAGTAACGGACAGTCTTTTTTCTATACCAGTGAGCCTGTTTCTGTTTTACTATATTCATTTGTTTGTTTTAATATGTAGATTCCACATATAAGTGATAATATAACAGTATTTGTCCCTGTCTGTCTGAATCATTTCACTAAGCATAATACCTTCCAGGTCTATCCATGTTGTTGCAAATGGCGGAATTTCATTCTTTTTTATGGCTGAGTAGTATTCCATTGTGTTGATTTTTTTTTTTTTGGTGTGTGTGTGCGTGTGTGTGTATCTCGCATCTTCTTTAATTACTCGTTTTTTGATGGACTCTTAGATGGCTTCAATTTCTTCATTTTATAAATAAGGCTGCTATGTGTATTGCAGTGTGTGTATCTTTTTAAATTAGTGTTTTTGTGTTTTTTTGATGTACACCCAGGAGTGGATATGCTGGATCATATGGTAGCTCTATTTTTAGTGTTTTGAAGCACCTCCAGACTTTTATGCATAGTGACTGCCTCATTTACAATCCCACCAACAGTGTACAAGGGTTCCCTTTTCTTTACATCCTGGCCAACATTTGTTATTTGTAGTCTTTTTGATGATATCCATTCTAAAAGTGTAAGGTGATATTATCATCATTGTTTTAATTTGCATTTCTCTGATGATTAACTATGTTGAGCATCTTTTCATATGCCACCTGTATGTCTGCTTTGGAAAAATGTCTATTCAGGTTCTCTACCCATTTTTTAAAATGGGTTGTTTATTTTATTTTTATTAATTAGCACCAGGTCTTAGTTGCAGCAGGCAGGCTCTTTAATTGCAGTTTACAGGCTCCTCTGTTGCAGCTCTCCAGCTCCTTAGTTGCAGCGCATGGGCTCCTTAGTTGCGACTCCAGGGCTCCTTAGTTGTGGCTTGCCAGCTCCTTAGTTGTGGCACTTGGGCTCCTTAGTTGTGGGACACAAACTTTTAGTTGCAGCATGCGTGTGGGAACTAGTTCCCTGACCAGGGATCCAGGCCCCCTGCATTGGCAGCGCAGACTCTTATCCACTGTGCTGCCAAGGAAGTCCCAAGTGGGTTGTTTATTTTTTTGATGTTGAAATGTATGAGTTCTTTTTATATTTTTTATATTAACTCCTTATCAGATATATCATTTCAAATGCATTCTCCCATTAAGTAGGTGGACTTTTTGTTTTGTTAATAATTTCTTTGCTGTGCAAAAGGTGTTTACTTTGATGTAGTCCCATTTGTTTATTTTTGCTTTTGTTTCCCTTGCCAGATAAGACATATTTAATAAAAATATAACTAAGACTGATGGCAAAGAGCTTATTGCCTGTGTTTTCCTTTAGAACTACTATGGTTTTAGGTGTTTCATTTAAATTTTTAATCCATTTTGAATTTATTTTTGTGCTTCATGTGAGAGAGTAATCCAGTTTGATTCTTCTGCATTTAACTGTCCAGTTTTCCAAACACCATTTGTTAAAGAGGCTGCCTTTTCCCCACTGTATATTCTTGCATCCTTTTCCATAGATTAATTGCCCATATAAGTTAGGGTTCATTTCTATGCTCTGTATTCTGTTCTAGTGATCTATGTGACTGGTTTTGTGCCAGCACCATACTGTTTCGATACCTGTAATTATGTAGTATAGTTTGAAATCAGGAAATGTGCTACCTTCAGCTTTGTTCTCCTTTCTAAAACTTGTTTTGTGTTTCCATACAAATGTGAGAATTATTTTTTCTAGTTCTGTGAAAAATGCAATCTATCCACCAGAGGGCAGACAGCAGAAGCAAGAATTACAGTCCTGCAGCCTGTGGAACAAAAACCACATTCACAGAAAGGTACACAAGATGAAAAGGCAGAGGGCAATGTACCACATGCAGGAACAATATAAAACACCAGAAAAACAACTAAATGAAGTGGAGATAGGCAACGTTCCAGAAAAAGAATTCAAAATAATGACAGTGAAGATGATCCAGGACCTCAGAAAAAGAATGGAGGCAAATATTGAGAAGATGCAAGAAATGTCTAAGAAAGACCTAGAAGAATTAAAGAACAAACAAACAGAGATGAACAATACAATAACTGAAATGAAAATTACACTAGAAGGAATCAATAGCAGAATAACTGAGGCAGAAGAACAGATAAGTGACCTGGAAGACAGAACGGTGGAATTCACTGTTGTGGAACAGAATAAAGAAAAAAGAATGAAAAGAAATGAAAACAGCCTAAGAGACCTCTGGGACAACATTAAATGCAACATTTGCATTATGGGGGTCCCAGAAGGAGAGGAGAGAGAGAAAGGACTCAAAAAAATATTTGAGGAGATTATAGTCGAAAACTTCCCTAACATGGGAAAGGAAATAGCCATCCAAGTCCAAGAAGCGCAGAGAGTCCCATACAGGATAAACCCAAGGAGAAACACGCTGAGACACATAGTAATCATATTGGCAAAAATTAAAGACAGAGAAAAATTATAGAAAGCAGCAAGGGAAAAGCAGCAAGTAACATACAAGGGAACTCCCGTAAGGTTAGCAGCTGATGTCTCAGCAGAAACTCCACAAGCCAGAAGGGAATGGCATGATATACTTAAAGTGATGAAAGGGAAGAAGCTACAACCAAGATTACTCAACCCAGCAAGGATCTCATTCAGATTCGATGGAGAAATCAAAAGCTTTACAGACAAGCAAAAGCTAAGAGAATTCACACCACCGAACCAGCTCTACAACAAATGCTAAAGGAACTTCTCTAAGTGGGAAACACAAGAGAAGAAAAGGACCTACAAAAACAAACCCAAAACAATTAAGAAATTGGTAATAGGAATATACATATTGATAATTACCTTAAATGTGAATGGATTAAATCCTCCAACCAAAAGACACAGACTTCCTGAATGAATACAAAAACAAGTCCCATATATATGCTGTCTACAAGAGACCCACTTCAGACCTAGGGACACATACAGACTGAAAGTGAGGAGATGGAAAAATATATTCCATGCAAACGGAAATCAAAGGAAAGGTGGAGTAGCAATACTGATATCAGGTAAAATAGATTTTAAAGAATGTTACAAGAGACAAGGAAGGACACTACATAATGATCAAGGGATCAATCCAAGAAGAAGATATAACAATTCTAAATATATATGCACCCAATATAGGAGCACCTCAATACATAAGGCAACAGCTAACAGCTCTAAAAGAGGAAATCGACAGTAACACAATAATAGTGGGGGACTTTAACACCTCACTTACACCAATGGACAGATCATCCAAACAGAAAATTAATAAGGAAACACAAGCTATAAATGACACAATAGACCAGTAAGATTTAATTGAAATTTACAGGACATTCCATCCAAAAACAGCAGATTACACTTTCTTCTCAAGTGTGCATGGAACATTCTCCAGGATAGATCACATCTTGGGTCACAAATCAAAACTTAATAAATTTAAGAAAATTGAAATCATATCAAGCATCTTTTCTGACCACTATGCTGTGAGATTAGAAATGAATTACAGGGAAATAAATGTAAAAAACAAAAACAAATGGAGGCTAAACCATATGTTACTAAATAACCAAAAGATCACTGAAGAAATCAAAGAGGAAATCAAAAAAATACCTATAGACAAATGACAATGAAAACACAACAATCCAAAACCTGTGGGATGCAGCAAAAGCAGTTCTAAGAGGGAAGTTTATAGCTATACAAGCCTACCTCAAGAAACAAGAAAAATCTCAAGTAAACAATCTAACTTTACACCTAAAGGAGCTAGAGAAAGAAGAACAAACAAAACCCAAAGTTAGGAGAAGGAAAGAAATCATAAAGATCAGAGCAGAAATAAATGAAATAGAAACAAAAGAAACAATAGCAAAGATCAATAATACTAAAAGCTGGTTCTTTGAGAAGATAAACAAAATTGATAAACCATTAGCCAGACTCATCAAGAAAAAGAGGGAGAGGACTCAAATCAAGAAAATTAGAAATGAAAAAGGAGAAGTTACAACAGACATTGCAGAAATACAAAGCATCCTAAGAGACTACTACAAGCAACTCTACGCTAATAAAATAGACAACCTGGAAGAAATGGACAAATTCTTAGAAAGGTGTAACTGTCCAAGACTGAACCAGGAAGAAATAAAAAATGTGAACAGACCAATCACAAGTAATGAAATTGAAACTGTGATTAAAAATCTTCCAACAAAGAAAAGTCCAGGACCAGATGACTTCACAGGTGAATTCTATCAAACATTTCAAGAAGAGCTAACATCCATCCATCTCAAAGTCTTCCAAAAAATTGCAGAGGAAGGAACACTCCCAAACTCATTCTATGAGGCCACCATCACCCTGATACCAGAACCAGACAAAGATACTACAAGAAAAGAAAATTACTCTCTGATGAATATAGATGCAAAAATCCTCAACAAAATACTAGCAAACAGAATTCAACAACACATTAAGAGTATCATACACCACGATCACGTGGGATTTATCCCAGGGATGCAAGGATTCTTCAATATATGCAAATCAATCAATGTGATACACCATATTAACAAATTGAAGAATAAAAACCATATGATCATCTCAATAGATGCAGAAAAAGCTTTTGACAAAAATTCAACACCCATTTATGATAAAAGCTCTCCAGAAAGTGGGGATAGAGCGAACCTACCTCAATATAATAAAGGCCATATACGACAATCCCACAGCAAACATCATTCTCAATGGTGAAAAACTGAAAGCATTTCCTCTAAGATCAGGAAAAAGACAAGGATATCCACTGTCACCACTATTATTCAACATAGTTTTGGAAGTCCTAGCCACGGCAATCAGAGAAGAAAAAGAAATAAAAGGAATACAAATTGGAAAAGAAGTAAAACTGTCATTGTTTGCAGATGACATGATACTATACTTAGAGAATCCTAAAGATGCCACCAGAAAACTACTAGAGCTCGTCAATGAATTTGGTACAGTTGCAGGATACAAAATTAATGCACAGAAATCTCTTGCATTCCGATATACTAGTGATGAAAACTCTGAAAGAGAAATTAAGGAAACACTTCCATTTACCATTGAAACAAAGAGAATAAAATACCTTGAAGTAGGGCTTCCCTGGTGGTGCAGTGGTTGAGAGTCCACCTGCTGATGCAGGGGACACGGGTTCGTGCCCCGGTCCAGGAAGATCCCACATGCCGTGGAGGGGCTGGGCCTGTGAGCCATGGCCGCTGAGCCTGCGCGTACGGAGCCTGTGCTCCGCAATGGGAGAGGCCACAACAGTGAGAGGCCCGCATACCGCAAAAAAAAAAAATACCTTGGAATAAACCTGCCTAGGGAGACAAAAGATCTGTATGCAGAAAACTATAAGACACTGATGAAAGAAATTAAAGATGATACTGAAAGATGGAGAAATATATACCATGTTCTTGGATTGGAAGAATCAATATTGTGAAAATGACTATACTACCCAAAGTAATCTACAGATTCAATGCAATCACTGTCAAATTACCAATGGCATTTCTTACGGAACTAGAACAAAAAATCTTAAAATTTGTGTGGAGACACAGAAGACCCAAAATAGCCAAAGCAGTCTGGAGGGAAAAAAGCGGAGCTGGAGGAATCAGAATCCCTGACTTCAGACTATGCTACAAAACTACAGTCATCAAGACAATATGGTACTGGCACAAAAATAGAAATACACATCAATGAAACAAGATAGAAAGCCCAGAGATAAACCCATGCACCTATGGTCAACTAATCTATGACAAAGTAGGTAGGGTTATACAATGGAGAAAAGACAGTCTCTTCAATAAGTGGTGCTGGGAAAACTGGACAGCTACATGTAAAAGAATGAAATTAGAGCACTCCCTAACACCATACACAAAAATAAACTCAAAATGGATTAAATATCTAAATGTAAGACCAGACACTATAAAACTCTTAGAGGAAAACATAGGAAGAACACTCTTTGACATAAATCACAGCAAGATCTTTTTTGATCCACCTCCTAAAATAATGGAAATAAAAAACAAAATAAACAAATGGGACCTAATGAAACTTAAAAGCTTTTGCACAGCAAGGGAAACCATAAAAAAGATGAAAAGACAACCCTCAGAATGGGAGAAAATATTTGCAAACGAGTCAACGGACAAAGGATTAATCTCCAAAGTATATAAAGAGCTCATGCTGCTCAATATTAAAAAAACAAACAATCCAATCCAAAAATTGGCAGAAGACCTAAATAGACATTTCTCCAAAGAAGACATACAAATGGCCAAGAAGCATATGAAAAGCTGCTCAACATCACTAATTATTAGAGAAATGCAAATCAAAACTACAATGAGATATCACCTCACACCCATTAGAATGGCCATCATCAGAAAATCTACATACATCAAATGGTGGAGAGGGTGTGGAGAAAAGGGAACCCTGTTGCACTGTTGGTGGGAATGTAAATTGATACAGCCACTATGGAGAACCGTGTGGGGGTTCTTTAAAAAACTAAAAATAGAATTACCATATGACCCAGCAATCCCACTACTGGGCATATACCCAGAGAAAACCATAATTCAAAAAGACACATGCACCCCAGTGTTCACTGCAGCACTTTTTACAATAGCCAGGTCATGGAAGCAACCTAAATGCTCGTCGACAGACGAATGGATAAAGAAGATGTGGTACATGTATACAATGGAATATTACTCAGCCATAATTAGGAACGAAATTGGGTCATTTGTTGAGACAAGTGGATGGATTTAGAGACTGTCATACAGAGTGAAGTAAGTCAGAAAGAGAAAAACAAATATCGTGTATTAACACATATATGTGGAACCTAGAAAAATGGTAGAGATGAACCAGTTGCAGGGCAGAAATTGAGACACAGATGTAGAGAACAAACTTATGGACACCAAGGGGTGAAAGTGGCGGGGGTGGGGGTGGGGGTGGGATGAATTGGGAGTTTGGGATTGACATGTATACCCTGATGTGTATAAAATTGATGACAAAGAAAAAAAAACAAGCAGATGAAAACATTCAGACCTCTAGGCAGAGACTGCATCAGAACAAAGATCTTGGGGAAAAAATGCAATATGTATTTTGATAGGGGTTGCATTGAAGCTGTAGATTGATTAGATAGTATAGTCATTTTAGCAATATTAGTTCTTCCAATCTAAGACCATGGTATATCTTTCCATCTGTTTGTGTTTTATTTTCTTTCATCAGCATGTTACAGTTTTACGATTACAGGTCTTTTACGTTCTTAGATTTATTGTGAGGTATTTTTTTATTCTGCTGCAATTATAAATGGGATAGTTTTCTTAATTTCTCTCTCTGATAGTTTGTTGTAAATTTATAGGGATGCAATAGATTTCTATATATTTATTTTAAATTCTGCAATTTTACTCAATTCATTGATGAGTTCTAATTGGTTTTTGGTGGCATCTTTAGGATTTTCTATATATAGTATCCTGTTCTCTGAAAACAATAACAGTTTTACTTCTTTTCCAATTAGAATTCCTCTTTTTTCTTGTCTGACTGCTGTGGCTAGGACTTCCAATACTATGGTGAATAAAATTGGTGAGAGTTCGCATTCTTTTCTTCTTTGTGATCTTATAGGAAAGAAGTTCATGTTTTCACCCTTGAGTATGATGTTAGCTGTGGGTTTGTCATATATGGTTTTTATTATGTTGAGGTTTGTTCCCTCTATACCCACTTTGTTGAGTGTTTTTTTTAATCATAAAAGAATATTGAATTTTGTCAAAAGCTTTTTCTGCATCTGTTGAGATAACCATATAATTTTCATTCTTTAATTTGTTAATGTGATATATCACATCGATTAATTTGCAGATTTTGTACCATTCTTGATACCGTGGGATATATTTCACTTGATCATGATTTATGATGTTGTTAATGTATTATTGAATTGAATTCTGTTTCTTAATATATTGTGGATTTTTGCATCTGTGTTTTATCAGTGATATTGGCCTGTAATTTTATTTTTTTGTGGTATCTTTTTCTGGTTTTGTTATCAGAGTGATGGTGGTCTCAGAAAATGATTTTTGAAGCATTTCTTCCTCTGCAGTTTTTTGGAGTAGTTGGAGAAGGATAGGTGTTAACTCTTGTTTAAATGTTTGGTAGAATTCACTTTTGAAGCCATCTTGTCCTGAACTTTTGTTTTTTGGGATTTTTTAGATTACTGATTCAATTTCATTACTAGTATTTGGTCAGCTTATATTTTCTATTTATTCCAGACTCAGCCTTGTGAGATTGCACACTTCTAGGAATTTGTCCATTCCTTCTAGGTTGTCCATTTATTGGCATATAATTTTTCATAGTTTTCTCTTATGATCATTTTATTTCCCTGTGGTGTCAGTTGTAATAACTTCTTTTTCATTTATGATTTTATTTATTTGGTCCCTCTTTTTTTTCTCATGAGTCTGGCTAAAGTTTTATTGATTTTGTTTCTCTTTTCAAAGGACCAGTGCTTAGTTTCATCAATCTTTTCTCTACCTTTTATTTTCTTAGTCTCTATTTCATTTATTTCCACTCTGAACTTTGTTATTTCTTTTCTTTTATTAACTTTGGGTTTTGTTTTCTTCTTTTTCCAGTTCCTTTAGGTATAAGGTTATGTTGTTTATTTCAGATTTTTCTTGTTTCCTTTTATTACTATAAATTTCCATCTTAGAACTTCTCCTAACCATAGATTTTGGATCATTGTGTTTTTATTTTTATTTTATTTTTTTGTCTCCAGGTATTTTTAAAATTTCCCCTTTGATTTCTTAAGTGACTCATTGGTTTTTCAGTAGCATATTGTTTAGCCTCTATGTATTCTTTTTTTTTTTGCAGTCTTAACTTTTTTATTTGATTGGTTTTTTGTAGTTGATATCTAGTATCATAATGGTGTGGTCAAAAAAAAAATGCTTGGTATGATTTTAATATTCGTAAACTTACTGAGACTTGTTCTGTGGCCCAGCATGTGATCTGTCCTGGAGAATGTTTCATATACACTTGAAAAATTGTGCATTATGCTTCCTCTGGATGAAATTTTCTTTATTTATCTATTAACTCTATTTTGTCTAAGGTGCCATTTAAGGCCAGTGTTTCCTTCTTGATTTTCTGTCTGGATAAACTGTCCATTGATATAAGTGGGGTTTAAAGTCCCCTAATATTATTGTGTTACTGTCAATTTCTTCCTTTATGTCTGTTACTATTTGCTTTATGTATTTAGGAGGTCCTATGTTGGGAACATACACATTTACAGTTGTTATATCTTCTTGGACTGATGCCTTTATCATTATGCAATGTCCTTCTTTGTCTCTTGTTACAGTGTTTGTTTTAAAGTCTATTTTGTCTAATATAAGCACTGCTACCCCAACTTTCTTTACCTTTCAGTTTTCATGGAATACCTTTTTCCATCCTCCCACTTTCACTCTGTCTATGTCTTTAGATCTGATGTGAGTTTCTTATAGGCAGTGTATATGTACATACGTATATGGGTCTTGTTTTGTATCCATTCAACCACTCTATGTCTTTTGAATGGAGTATTTAGTTCATTTACATTTAAAGTAATTATTTTTAGAGGTGTACTTATTGCCATTTGTCAATTGTTATTGGGTTGTTTTTATAGTCTTTTTTTCCCTTTCTTCTTTTGCTGTCTTCCCTTCTGATTTAATTACTATGTTTAGTGTTATGTTTGGAATCCTTTCTTTTATTGTACCTGTGTATCTATTATAGATTTTTGGTTTGTCTTTACCAGATCATTTGTTTATAGCAATCTGTTCATATATGTGATTGAGTTGATGATCTCTTAAGGTCAAACACATTTTACCAACCTTGAGTTTTTACACATTTAATGATTTTTGAGATCCTATTTTACAATATTTTTGTTTTATGTATCCTTTAACTACTTATTGTGGACATAGATGATTTTACTGCTTTTGCCTTTTCACCTTCCTGCTGGCTTTATAATGGTTGATCTACCATCTTTATTGAATATTTCCTTTTACCAATGAGATTTTTCTTTTCATAATTTTCATGCTTTTAGTTGTAGTCTTTTATTTCCTGCTTAGATGTATTCCTTTAACATTTCTTTTCCAGTCGGTTTAGTGGGGCTAAACTCATTTAGCTTTTGCTTGTCTGTAAAACTCTTTATTTCTCCTTAAAATCAGAATGATAGCCTTTCTGGGTAGATGTTTCTGTTATAGGTCTTTTCCTTTCATCACTTTAAAAATATCATGTCATCACTTCTGGCCTGCAGAGTTTCCACTGCAAAATCAGCTGATCGTCTTATGGCAGTTCCCTTGTATGTAACTGGTTGTTTTTTCCTTGCTGTTTTTAATATTCTCTCTTTAATTTTTGCTCTTTTAATTACTGTGTGTCTTGGTATGGTCCTCTTTGGGTTGGTTTTGTTTTAGACTCTGTGTTTCCTGGTAATGGATTTCTGTTTTCTTTCCCAGGTTAATGAATTTTCAGCTATCATGTCTTCAAATATGTTCTCTGCTCCTTTCTCTTTTTTCTCCTTCTGTGATCCCTATAATGATAATATCAGTATGCTTGATTTTTGCCAGTGGTTTCTTAAGCTGTGCTAATTTTTTTTTTTTTCCTTTCAGCTTAGGTGATTTGCACTACTCTCTTCCAGTTCACTGACCCATTCCTCTGTGTCATCTGGTCTACTTTTGATTCCTTCTAGTGTATTTTTTACTTTAGTTATTGTATTCTTTAGCTTTGTTTTGTTCTTCTTTATATTTTCTAAATCTTTGTTAAACTTCTCACTGTGTTTACCCATTTTTCTCCCAAGTTCTCTGAGCATCTTTATGATTATTATCATGAACTGTTTATTGGGTAGATTACTTATCTCCACTTTGCTTAACTCTCCTTCTGGGCTTTATGTTGTTTTTTTGTTTCAAAAATATTCTTCTGTCTGTCATTTCATTTTGCCTGATTCCCAGTTTTTATTTCTGTGTATTAGGAAGGTTAGTTACATTTCTCAATCTTGGAAATGTGGCCTTATGCTTGAGATGTCATATGGGGTCCAGCAGCACACTCTCCTTTGTTCACCAGAACTGTATGCTGTAGAGGTGCCTTGTATGTGGGCTTCATGGGCCCTTCTGTTGTGGCAGGGCCAACTAGTGTGGGCATACTTGTAGGCATGACTGGCTCCAGGCTAGTTGGTTGCCAGGCCCTGCATAGCCCAGAGACTATCAACTGCTGCTGGGTGGGGCCAGGATATAAGGTGGCTGACTTTGTGGTCCTGGGAGTCAGAGGTTGCTGTTGGCCCCTGGGGTTGGGGCCAGATCCCTGGACTGCTGGCTGCATGGCTTATTGTGTCTTAGAGCTGGTGTTCACTTGGGGCTGGGCTGGGGCCCAGGGTGTCTAGAGACTGGTGCTGTCTCACTGGTGGGTAAGGTCGGCTCCTGGGGCTAGTGCCCAGTCCACTGGTGGGCAGGGCCAAGTATTGAGCCTCCTGAGGAGTGGGACCAGTTCCTGTGTCTGCAGGGGTTGTTCATGGGGGCCTATGGCTGCTGCCTGCCTTCTGGTGGGTGATGCTGTGTTCCCTGCTGGGCCTGGGGCAGTCCCAGGACTAGTGCCGACCAGCTGGCTGGAGGGTCTGGTCCTGGTGCTAATAAGGTAGAGGGAGGACTCCAAAATGGCACTTGCCAGCTCCAGTGTCCTTGTGGTAGAGTAAGTTCTCCAAAATAGCTGCCGCTGGTGTCTATTTCCCCAGGATGAGTCCTACTTTCCTCCTGCCTCTCTGGGAGGCTCTCTAAGATCAGCAAGTGGGTCTGACCCAGGCTACTTTCAAATTACTGCTTCTGCTCTGAGTCTCAGAACATGTGAGATTTTGTGTGTGACCTTTAAGAGTGGGGTCTGTATTTCCCACAGCCCTTTGGCTCTCCTGAAAACAAGCCCCATTGGCCTTCAAAGATGAATTCTGGGAGCTCATCTTCCTGGTGCAGGACCCCTGGCCAGGGAGCCTGATATGGGGCTTGGACCCCTAGCTTCTTGAGGAGAACCTGTGCAATTTTAAGTATCCTCTCATTTGAGGTTCTCTTCCTTGGGAGTTTTGGTAGCTTACCTGAGAGTATGGGTCTTGACTATACTACACCTCCGCCTCTCCTACCATTCTCATTGTGATTCCTTCTTTATATCGATAGCTGTGGAAGATCTTTTCTGCTAGTCTTCAGGTTGTTCTCATCAATAGCTGCTCTGTAAATAGTTGTAATTTTGGTGTGCCCATTGGAGGAGGTGGGCTCAGCGTCTTCCTACTCCTCCATCTTGGCCACACTTTTTAGGCAGTCAGTACTGACTTTTGATTGAGTAACTAGTTCTCCTACATATTGCCTGCCATCCTATAGTATTCATGGCTGGCTTGTGAAATGGTGATTTGTAGAGCTCCAAACTAAAATCTCTAAAAATAATAAATGGATGTTTGAGCATTAGCAAGCCTCCATGGTGTCTCATGGCAGCGTTATGATAAACATTTAAGTAGTATTGTTTCATTAATCTTCACCCCTGATAATATGTATACTACTATCTTTTTTTCCATTAAAAAATGAGAAAGCTAAGTCTTAGAGTAACAAAGTAACTTACCTGTTCATACAGCTTGCAGGTAGCGCAGCCAGGACCAAACTTAGATCTGACAGTCCTAAGTGCATGTTCATAATCACTCTGCTGTTTGGATTGAAACTGAAATGTGTTGACAGCTGGAAGCAAACGCATTTGTAAAAGGTCTGGTCAATTTAATCAGCTCATCGGTTTTTGACTGAGATTTGACTCTTTGACTTAAGTAAGAAAACTTACCCAGTTCCTAACACTGATGATTATTTCCAGATTAAGTAATTTTGTAGCTAGAAGAAATCTTACAAATCACCTGCTTCTAACTTTTTATTTTAAGGGTTAATTAAATAAGACTGAGAGAGAGCCTCCGTGACCAAAGGCATGCCCCGTTTTACTGCCCATAGTCTACTGTTATGTCATCCCATGCTCAAAATCTCCTCACCTTCAGAAACAGGCTCATGAGTGTGAAAACACATTCTGACCCTGTATAACTCAATATCATCCTTATGAAGATAGATAGATAGATAGATAGATAGTTAGAGATAGATATGTAGATAGATAGGTAGGTAGATAGATAATCTTCTTTTGGGATGCTCGTGATATCTGAGTCTTTTGGCCTTAAATTAAATCACCCTAAAGAGTTTTAATATTTATTAGAGTTACTTTTTTAGTATCTTGCTGTGTAGCTTGCTTTTTTGTTTGTCTGCTTTTAGCATTCTCCTCATCCATTTTCCATTGCTTATAGTCGGAAAGCAGATGATAAAGCATGTTAAAACCTGCTTATTATAAAAATAGTCTCTGAGTGAATGCTTAAATGAGTTTAGAATGATGTGTTTTTTATATGTGGCCTTTGTGACTGATTTTAGCTTTTAAAAACTAGATTATATTGGGTCTTTGTTTTTGTTTTGTTTTGTTTGTTTGCTTATTCTGTCATGATAAGGTTCATGTGTAAATCATATCTGAATTAAGATAAAAACAGCTGAATACATTTTGATGATCACATTTTCAATCTAGAACACAAATCCTATTTTTACATGGAGTTTAAAATTTTTTTCTGCTGTGGAACTTATGGCTCAGGAACATTGAAGATTTTAAAATACAACCACAGAGGTCACTTTTAATTCCCAGATTCCTAACCTTGCTACTTTGGGATCCAGCGAACTGAGAGATGGACCTTAATTCAGCACCCAGCCAGAGGTGATGATTGTCACATCCAGGGATCTTAGGTGATTAAAGTGGGAGTCAGAGAGGTTTCCATGTCCATCTAAGCTGGCCTAGTTTAAACCATTAAGCTGATGATAAAAGGGTTTACAGGCTGATACTAGGCAAGGCAAAGCAGCTTATTCCTCATTTCTCAGCATTGTGTCAAGTAAATGAAGGACAAACAAAAGCCATAAAAGTGTATATTTTTTCATGTTTCTATAATTGGATGAAATATTTTATTACATGTGAAGAACTGAATATTGTTGCGGTCTTTGGGGGGTCTGATTAAAAAAAAAAAACAGACTTCCTTTCCTAGCTGAATTCTGAACCCACTGAATATCACAACCAAAGAGTAAAGCAGTTAGAGGTCACAGTATCACCTTGATCGCTGACAAAGCTATTATATTGAAGAGGGTTTGTGAACACAGGAGACTTAATCCTAAAACCCAGTCCTTAACAGACTACTCACCCAATGGGGTAGGCCTCTCCACATCAGCAGATTTGGATATGGGCTTCCCTACAGGAAAGGGATGGGCTCTGTAGGCCAATTTCTCATTCCCAACTCTTTTACCTGATAAGTCAGCGCAGCTCCCCAAAGTGGAGTGAGTTAGGGAACAGAGAGAGGCAGGAGAATTAGGCTAATGGTGCTCCCTCCACATGGAAAAGGAACATAAGGAGTGGAGAATATGCAGCTCAAAGTATCAGGGGTGTGGTGTGTGTAGACATCTGAAGTCCAATATTTATTGTCTGTGTGTGGTGTTTTATATATGCTGTATCATTTAATAAAATACTGTACTCCTCCCACCCAGCCCAACCCTACAAAGGTTGTGGAATAGTTGTTATAAATATTATTATATACATTTTACACATGAGGAAACGAAACCTTAGAGAAGTTGCTTAGCTTGCTCAAAGTGTCATGAATGATAATGAGAAGATCTGAAACCCATTTTCCCACATCTTAGTTTCTCATGTTAATAAATCTGAAAATACTTATCCAGGCAAATAAGATCTCTTCATTGAAAACTGTTCTGAAGCCGTGTTGATTGATGATTACTTGATACAACATTTAGACTGTGATTTTTTTAAACTTTTTATTTTGAAATAATTTCAGATTTACAGAAAAGATGCAACAATCTTACAGAGAAGTCCCTGTATGCCCTTTATTCAGCTTCCTCTAATTTCATCATCTTATATAATGATAACATAATTTTCAAAAATGGGAAATTGATATTGGTACTACACTATTAACTAAACTACAAACCTTACTCAAATTTCACTACTCACCCATTGTTTTCAATATTGACTGAATTTTTTGAAGGCAGCAAGTGTATTATATTCATATTCACATCCGTAGTGCCCTCTGTAAGTCTGATCTAGAATCAGTCATAAGTAACTGCTTGTGAGATGAGTAAATAATAGATTTTGAGTTTCATACTATCAATACAACTTGTGTATATTTGTGTGTATATATGTGCCACAGGCTTAGAAGCACATACAAAAGTCTGAAGCTGTGATTTGAATGAATGTTATTCAGAACTAAGTTCCACATTAGACTTGGTAAAGCAAAGCCATGTAAAACTGAAAAATTATCAAAAACAAAAGAGAATGTACTAATCAGATTGAAAGAAAGATACATACATTGGAAGGTACTAAATTAGCAAAAGGCTATGGTGTGACATTCATTTTATTACTTTTGTACATGTGTGTGCATGCATGTAGATTTCATATGTCAGTTTAGTAAATGCCTGGGCAAGAGAAGAAGCAGTTGCTGACGGTCCTGTATTTCTAGTCAGGTTGTGGATTTATGTTAAACCAAATCATATAAACTCTCTTGTTTGAAGAGAAAATCCAGATTGATGCTTTTTTTTTTTTTTTTTTGTGGTACGTGGGCCTCTCACTGTTGTGGCCTCTCCTGTTGCGGAGCACAGGCTCCGGACGTGCAGGCTCAGCAGCCATGGCTCATGGGCCCAGCTGCTCCGTGGCATGTGGGATCCCCCTGGACTGGGGCGCGAACCCGTGTCCCCTGCATCGGCAGGTGGACTCTCAACCACTGCGCCACCAGGGAAACCCCAAATTGATGCTTTTAAGTCTTCTATTTTCTTTTGCACTGACTTCAGTAGAGATAGCATTAATGAAATGTGGATCTTGTTATCACAATGTTTTCTGATCATTTATAACCAAAGAATGTGAAACCAGGAGAGAGGCAATATTCCAAGCACAAAATTCTTCTTAAGCTTAATGAACTCTGAAATAGCCACCTTTCTTTCTGTTTTCTCAATCATCTTTTAACCAAACTGAAAATATTAATGTGACAAAGTATAGAAAGACAAGAATATGGCATTATTCTTAGGGAAAACAGGTATACAAAATTCTTATGAGGACTGATTTTTCTCAAAAAGTTCAATTTTTAAAATGTTTTAATTATTTTATTATTGTTATTTAGATGGAAGACGTCATAGCACGCATGCAAGATGAAAAAAATGGAATTCCTATTCGTACCGTCAAAAGCTTTCTTTCCAAGATACCTAGTGTCTTCTCTGGTAAGTTTGCATTCAATGTAACACTATTTTCTCCAGCACTTTTCATATAACTATGTGAAATCTATTCTAGTCATTTACTATTGACGCTCTCTCTAACTCATTATTCAATAATTACTTATAAAAATTTATGTCATGTTCAACATCATGTTGGATACTTGACTTGATAGTAAAACAAATCAAAACAGCAAAAAAAAGAAAAAATCATGACCTTACCCAAAAGTAGTTGCAAAGACATAATGAACAAATGTGAAATAACAGAAAATATATATATATATTAAAATATAGATGTATGAAACAGTGTGCTGTAGATTATATACAAAAGTTAGGAAGGTGACAAAAATCAATGAAGAGGCAAGAAAGGGTTCCTGAAGAGCAGTGATAAGCTGAGTTTGAAAAATGAGGAATTATATCAGCCTCAAGACTACTACCTCAACCAATTCTGCATGCAAAACTGGGAGTGACCAAACTGCTAAGAACAGGGTGGATAGATGGGAACAAGTAGAGTTGGGTCAAATAAGGAGGGTCTAGGGTCTTTGAAAGCCAACCAAAGAATCTAATTCTGATATAACGGAAAATATGGAGATACCTACAATTTTTGCAGAGAATGTTATGATGAAAGTGCTTGGGGTGAATTGATATTCAGTAAGGGTCCTTGTCACTGTGATAGGTATAAGGCTCTTGTAGGAATAGTTTGAATGCTAAGGATCTGATAGCCAGGGAGTGGAGGAATAGAGAGGAAGAAGCATGAGGATTTGGTGAATAACTAGGTATATAGGATATAAGATGACATGAACCAATGGTTTTTGTTTTTTAATTGGGTGATTGTGAGATATAGGAATTATTATTAGAAATAGGGAAACGCCACAGATTTTGTTGAAAGTGACTAGAGAAGCCCTAGAGAAAATGGATAATAATAAGTTAGAAATAGGTGCTCTGGCTCCAGGAGACAGTGAGTGGCCAAGCTCTGGGGACTCGGGTGTGCTCTGTCCTTGGATGGCATGACTTAGAGAAGAGACAGAATCAGAAAGACCAAAACCTTCGCAGCCAGTAAGGAGAGTAAGGAGGCTGGTGCTGAGCATGTGGAGGGGAGGGTGCTTGATGGAATTCATGAACAAGAGTTGTGTGATGCTTTCTTGTGAACAAGGATCAAAAGAAGACCAATGACCAGGAATCCTTCAGCCTTGGTACAATGGTAATAATTAGGGCCAGAACACAAATAAGTAGGCCCAGATGTTGATGTTTAATAGCTGCATTGCTCTCAGATGAAAGAGAGAAAGCAATAGAGCAGATAAGAGCTGCAGTAGCATGACATTTTGCTCTAATAAAACGTATTCTTTTTCCTGTTACTGCCTTTCAGTCCCACTTTGTTCCAGTTTCTTGTTCTTCCTTGATGATGCCCTATATTTTCCTATATCTGGGACTTTATCTCTTCCTTCCTCAGTATTCTACTTCCAGACTTCGAGGTCATTCTGACCATTAAATTCTGTCCATTCTTCAGCAGCTAGCTCAGAGAGCTCTTTGGAGAAAACTATCCTGAGTTTTGTTCTCTGTTCTCTCAAAAGACTTGTTGTTATTGTTTTGCCTCCCTGTTAGTAGTTATTATGCCCCACCTTGCCTTATAGTTATTTTTTTATATGTCCTGTATCCTCGAGTAAGTATTAAGCTCCTTGCCATCAGTAACTCAGAGAGTTAACTTTACCTCTAAACACAAGTATGAAAACTACTTGTATTTTGTCAACCAATGAAAAAGAGAACTTATCTCTTTAAAATACTTCAATACTGGGGTTGTAAACTGAAATGCATTCACAATCCAGGCAAATAAATTCACTAAGTTGCCCTTCTGAACTGGGAGCTGTGGTCAATTAAATAGTGCATAGCCCATCCAGAGGCGTTTTAATTCAGGAATTTAATGGCTGAATGCAAAAGGATTGCCCATCAGTTTAAGCTGAGCTTCAAGTTAGAGTTACCTGCTCTAATGGTAAATCTAAAATTTTGGTTGAGTTCTTCAAGTAATAATACCTCCAATACAATTCCAATATAGCATTGTATTGGAAGAACTCTTGATTGACAATATTAAGGTCTTAATTAAAAAGTAAGAATGAGATTGAACCATGAAGTGCCTGTTATTATTTTAATGTTCATTAACATAAACCAACAATGTTAGCTGTGAAATAAAGAGAATATCAATGACAATTTTCATATTACTGTAATTAGTTTCTAATTATCATTCAGTGTTTCCTAGAAACTTTTAGGAGCTCTCTGCCTCACAGGTTCAATTAGATGCTTTGCTGTAGATTTAATTTGTATGTCTAGTATTATGTCTAGTATTTTACCAACCTCTTTGTATTAATATTCCCAAATTATAATGGTCTGAATCTCCATCTACTTTACTAGCAGTTTTTGGTCTTTTTTAGTAATTTTCTTATCCTGCTATTTCTTATGGTGATTTGGGATTAATCCCTGTATTCTTTTGTGGCCTGACTTGCTACCCACTGCTTACTTTCCTGCCTCTTTCTGCTTCTTCTTTCTCTTTTTCATGTTCTACTTCAGAGCTGCTAATGAAACAAGGGATCTACTAACTTTAGGCCCTTACTTCAATCAGAAACCAACTGTGATGAGTGATGTAATGTGTGAGAGGAAGGTAGTGTGATTGTTGGGGAAAGGAGTCTATTTTGTTATGGACCATTTCACAAGGGAAAAACTGTCTCAAATACTGTTGATCTAGCTCTTTCAGGTTACCCATTTATGCTCCCTAAAGGCTTGATGAACAAAGCATGGTCCATGAACCAAGAATATCAACATCACCTGGGAATTTATTAGAAATACAGTATCTGGGCCCACTCCAGACCTACTGAATCTGAATCACAATTTTAACTCTAAAGTTTAAGAGGTACTGCCTTAAGTAGGGCAGCAGGGCCAGACTGGGTTCCAGGCCAGCACTCAGTTTTTACTGGGTGCAGTGGCCAACGTGTTTGTGCAGAGCTTTCTGTTTCCCTTCAAGGGCCCTGATTATTCCTTCTGCAGTCTGGCCTCAATCAAGCCCACCCCAGTTTGTCTAATGGTTTTTTCTTGTTTTGGTTTTGTTTTGATTTGTTTCTCTTGTGGGAGGGAGAAGGGATTATAAAGAAGAATCTAGTTCCTTCTAGCTCCTTTACTCCAAGCCAAGAGCCTCTTCAACCTCTAAGATTGAGGGATGTTAACAGTTATGTGGAGGGATGGAAACTATCCAGCTCTACCAGGCAGCACCCATATATAATACACATGTCATGGTGGCCAAGTAATGTTCATATCTACCTCAGGGGAAAACAGCTGTATTAAGAACATGATGATGCAATTCCATCCTCTCACAACATCTGAGATCCAAACCCAGTATCATGGCTATTACATAGATAATATAACAGTGGTTTGGGCTTTGGAAATTTTTTGTTTGTTTATTTTTCCCCACCTCCTGATAAATGCTTTCTTCCAGCTAAACATCCAAGACTTCTCTAATTATTTTGGTTTTGGAGTTGTTAATTTCAGCCTCCTGGTTTCCATGGTCCCAACATCAGATGAAAAATCTTTGGATGAACACTCCATGTTGATCTCTTGAACTATGGGATAGGAGATGTCCTTGGGTAGGACAATGTCCAATCACAACCTTGTTTACCCCCAGAATTGCCTTCTCAACTTGGGAGATAGCTTAGGCAGTTCCATTGGTGTTATATGACTGGACCCCCTCAAGTTCAAGAAATGAAATCAGTGGTGGGCATTTGAATGTTTTCATATTCTGGACATTCAGTATTTCACTTATTCTAGATCATGGTGAAATAAGCCCTTACCCATTGTATGAGTTTAATTTTCTTCAATGGATTGACTGGGAAGTTACTGTGTTTCCAGATAACCCACCGCAGGAAATAAATCTGACCGCTCTTCTCAGTTCTTTATAAATGGTGTAGGTTTTCATTAAAATGGTCAGAAATAAATTGGGGGTTGTAAGTCAGCCATTCCTGCATTTCATATATTTCTGTCTTTTGTCTTGATAGCTTGAGGACATTCTCCATCACGAGCACATCGATACTTAAGGAGTTGCATCTTTTTGTTACTGTTCTTTTGCAACTTATTTCCATTCTTCATCTGAATGGATCACTTTTAACATGCTCTCATAAAAATGGCTTGCCACCAATTGGCAAGAGCAAAATTTATAGTCAGAAGAGTTATTTAATAGTCCTTATGATGTGTGGGTTTGGCTAGCCTTAAGTCTTTTTTTCTAAAACTACTTTATTAAGGTATGATTAAAATAAAAACCTCTATACATTTAATGTATTCAACTCAACGAGTTTGGAGATAAGTATAAACAGGTGAAATCATCACCACTATCCATGCCATAAGCATATCCATCATCCCGTAAAATTTGCTTCTGCCTTAATTAATTAATTTTGGGTAAGAACATTTAACATAAGAGCTACCATTTTAGCAGATTTTAAAGTATGCAATACAGTTTGTTAACTATAGGCACTATGCTGTACAGGAGATCTCTATAACTTTTACATCTTGTGTAACTGAAAGTTGTACCCTTTGACTAATATGTCCCCACTTCCCCATCTCCCAGCACTTGGCAACCACTATTCTACTCTCTGCTTTTATGAGGTTGACTGTTTTATATTCCTCATATATATGGTGTCATGCAGTATTTGTCCTTCTGTGTCTGGCTTATTTTAGTTGGCATAATGTCCTCCAGATTCATCCATGTTGTCACAAAAGGCAGGATTTCCTTCTTTTTTAAGGCTAAATAGTACTCTATTGAGACTTTAGCCTCAAGTCTTAGGCTCAAGAAAGCATCTTTAATTCTCTAGAATCCACTCAGGCCATTTTTTCCCTCTGTGTTCTATTCTTACTCTCAGCAAGTTTGATAACAAAGGAAGCCCTAACCAGTAACATGCTGAGCTACTCCAATTACATGGAAATAGGAATTATTATATTTCATATTACTGGATAATGAATCATTATTCATATTTTATTATTATTTTGGTCCTCTAACAGGGTATACAGTTCTTTGTGAGGCCTTGTTCTTTTCAGGCATGTATGTGAAACTCAGCAGTATATATGAGCTTAAAAATTAAGTTGCTTTTAAAGGAAATAATTTGAATATGTCCTGCCTCTTATCTTTTATTCTTCCAAAGGTTGTATGAATGTTTATTAGTGTCATGGAGAAATGATCTATATAGGCTTAAACTTATCTTGTGGGTAGCTGCACCGGTAAGAAAGAAAAGGAGAAAGCTTGGTGATATGGACTGGCTGAATGCAAGTTTAATAAGTACATATTTTGCATCTAAAGTTTTTGAGAACAGCTTTCAGGGTGCCTTATGACTTAAACCTGATTACATCTGGAGTTAACTAAAGGACAATAAAATTAGAAATAAATATTATGGAATATTTTTCTCTGGAGACTGTAAGACTGTCTAAGTAATTCTAAGATATTTCTAAGAGTCTAAGGTGCTCTTTTCTGAAACTGACATCTTACTGTGAAATATTTTTCATCTGTCATTGGAATGGCTAGCATGGGTTCTACAGAAATTCAGAGCGAAATAGATTGCTTTTAAAACAATTGTAAAATATTTTGGCATGAATCATGCTTGTAATATTTTGCTTTTATAATATCCCATTGGTAATTCAAGAATCTAAAGAGGAAATTTATAAGCAATAAATAAGAAAGAAAAAATATCTAAAAATATTGGCAGTTCTTAAAGTTCAATTCTGAAAAAATAAATTCTTGGAGAAAACAAAAAATTTTAACTAGATTTGCAAGAAACATAAACATTTGCCAGAAGCCAGTCCTTTCTTTGTCATCTTCTTGACATACCTCTCTGACAAAGTCACAAAACAACTGGCACATGGTAACTACACAATCAGCCAAACTGAGGAACAGAGGGGAAGCTGAACTGTCACATAATCAAACAGGTATTTAAATTATCTTTGCTGTGAAAGAGTCTTCACCCCATTTTGGTTGTCACTCTTATTGTAAAATAGCACCATGAAGTGATTAGAAATAGTAAAGAATTCTAATCTCAGCTACTTGGACTCTCTGGCATTTGTTCTAGATAATTCTTTTTCTATAGCTAAATACTACTGGGAAAATGATAAGGTTAGCTATGTATTGGGCTTTCACTGTATTTGTAGATAAATGACTTATTTTAAAATGTGGTTGAATCAGTTTGATTTGACCAAGATAAAAAGCAAGCTCTTGTTTTCACCAGAATGTTAGAAGAAATGGTAAAAATTCAGTAATACCTTAATGCTTTGATTTCACCTTTAGTTTTCTTTGTAGCCACGCCAATGAGACCCAGGAACTATTTTTCTCTTTCAGGGTAACTGTAGATGGTGGTGCTGTTTCTCTGGAGTGCTTTTTGGACATCTGAATTTGCTATTTTGTATTTTAAGTGAATATTATTGGGATTGGATTGGATTTTGTCCTCCAAATAACTTCATTCCAGAGAGGGAAAGTCTGCTCAAATACATAAATATGTCTGTCAAAATTCTACAGATAAGAGTCCTCTCTGACTACCAACTGTGTTGGTTTTCTGGAGTAGTTCTGTTACCTTATCCTTTACTCAGAACATGGCTTCTCCCTATATGTTCTTGCTAGGGCAAAGACTCTTTCCAACACAACTGAATCATTTTATTGTTGTATGACCAACAGCTGTAAATAAATCTCTGGATATGGACCTTTTTACTTAAAATTATGAACACAACTCAAGAGTAAATCATTATCAATAGCCAAAATATGTAATTTACTTGACAAAAATCATTGTGCCCACAGAATAGCAGATTTCTATCCTTCAGGAGCTCTCTGGAAAAGACTCTAAGAACTATGATGAACTTCTAGTTCTCTCATTCCTACCTGGGAATCTGACAGGGTTCATAGATAAACACAGGGTGAATGCACAAACATGTAGCCAAGGTTCTATGGAGAAATATTGAGGCTCACTAATATTGTAGCTTATTTTTTGGACTTGGGGAAAAAGGGCAATTGATGTACTTTTTTTAGAATTTCCAAAAACCACTACTACATTTTTACAAAGAAGAACTGTACATGGCAGTGTTGAGAGTATTTTGACATGGTTAAGGAACAATATATTGATAAAAGGCAGAAAACAGAGTGCAGTCATAAACAAACAACTGTCTGTAAGTCTGGGGAATCCCAACTTGTGTTGAATTTTATCTTAGAATTTAAATATTATCTTTAGGCATCTGGACTCTTCAGATTTACAGATGATGACAAATTTTTCCAAAAAGTAAAAACCGAAACCATGAAAGAAAACAAAAATCAAAGATGAGAACACCAGGATATGTGAAGAACTTTCTGGAAAGTTATCAAGAGAGAGAAAATTTAGCCAAATAGAAAATAATACATTTATAAAAAATAATGCAAAGTCAAGTCTGGGGCAGGTTCAGCACTAATATTTAAGACCCATGAAAGGAGCTAGAGGGTCACCAATAGCCTAGTCCCTAAAGTTGCTGCTCCGTTGTGCTCCTGTGATCAACAAGATCCCACTGAGGTCTTGAATAAGGTGTTGAGTATAACATAGGAGGAAATTGGACAGAAATAGGAAACTATCCTACCCATATTTAGAACCGTATGAATATCAGCTCCTCAGAATTAGAGCTATTTCTTGCCATTTTTTAATCTAACCTCAAGGCAGATTTAACAGTTTGAAAAATTTCGATTGAAAATTTGACTAATTGAAAAGGAAGCCTAGGTAATGAAAAGTAGAAGTTGTTACTGGTCATGTGTTAAAAATATAAACAGTTCAAAAGGGTTAGATAAATATAGATAATGCATGCACAAGAGATGAGCAAGAAAAAATGGGATACTTGGGGTTTATTCTTATTTTTTGATGTTGATGTTACTGGGAAATTCAATATATCTGTGTGTGGCACACAGGAAATTAGCAATAAATGGAAAAATTACTGTAGTTAATACCAATAATATTATTACTTTTATTACCACCTTCAGAGGCCTGGATTAGGCCCAGGTTTATACGTTCTCTTTCCTCCTAGATAGTTAATCTGTTGCAAGACCAGGGGTAATTACCTGTGCTGGAGGCTCTGTAGCATCTGGCACAAGGTCATTTTAGTATCTCCTTAAAAGGTATTTGTTGAATACCTATTACTTTCATTAGTTGATGATCATTTCCCACATTCTCAAGGTGCCTTATAGATTTTAACACGCTTTAATGTGTCCTGTCTTTCATTCCTCACAAGTAACTAAACATATGAAATTGAAATCTTCTAGGGAGATGGATGCATGTTAATTGTTCTTTTCATATAATACCATTGGAACTTAAGATCATTACACATTGATTTGATTTTTTTCCTTTAATAAATCACGTTTTGACTTTCTTAACTAGCTTCTTTATTATCATAATGTCAATACCCAGCTAATTGTGTCATCTGGACTCTTCGTGAATGAATAAAATAGTGATAGAGGCAATCTTGCAAATTTGTTTTGGGAGATTTAAATGATGCAGACATATTAACTTTTCATTTATTAGTTACCTACTCTGAAAATTTTCACAAATGTTGACTTCTCTTTAAAGCAACAGGCCTGAAAAGCTTAATTTTGCTCATTGGTGAGTTTTTTCCTAAAATCATAGAAATGATAGGTTGCTAAAGAAAAGCCTATCAAAGTGGAGCTTTACTTCTTTAAATTAATGAATTAGCATTGCTTTCTTTTGGGAGGAGATCAAAATTGAGTGTAGAGATAGACGTTTATTTGGGATGATACTAAAGCCTTCATTATCTCCAAGAATGAATAAATCTTGATGACTGAATTGCTGGTCTGTATGTGTTTTGTGAAATGATGAATCAGTGCACAATGTTCGAGGTATACCATTTTGCTCTGCCTTTTTATCCTGATGATACCATCTGGGTTTGTCTTCATTTCCCTCTCTCTCTGAACATATTTTGAAGGGCTTCCATTTTTCACCTCCTAGAAATTCTAGTATAGAGAGCTATCCTGTCCTTACCCTCATCCTACCCTATTGGCATCCCCAAGCCAGCCTGTATTAATCATTCCTTTCTTTGAGTTTTTCTAGCACTATGTTCGTCTTCATGGAGTTTATTTTACCTGACATTTTGTCCTCAGTGAGCATGTGCTATGATTCTTACTAGTGGCTGTAAGCACTTGGAGAACAAGAATAATTTCTCATTTCAATTTGAATCCTCTGTAGATTCAGTGTCTGGCAGATAGTAGATACTCAGCAAATGTAATGACTTCTCATAGGACAGCTGATGTCCCAGGCATTCAGGTACACCCACAACAAATTCCACTTTTCGATTCATTGGCAGTGGAAAGAACACTCAGTGTAATTACTTTGCTGTCATTTACTAGCTTAGATGGGTTTCAGCATGGAGACTCAGCATGGATTCCAGAGTCCAAGACACTCTCAATTTAAATTATATTTTGTTTAAAGTGAATATTTACAACATCAGACATTCCCATATTTAAATGTAAATATTCTTCAACCCTGTCTAGAATAGTGCAAAAAGTATATATATTCTGGTAGTAAAGAGACCTGGATTTTAGTCCTGTATCTCATGTTGCAAAGGAGAACATTATGTGTTAAGTGACAGCTCCAGCTCCAATGCTTATAAGAATATCAATGTTTTGGTCATAACCACTATCATAGGAACTACCGGCATTTATTGAGTGCTTACAATATACTTGATATTCAGTAAATATTTACTTTTTAGGTGTATTCTTTTATATATTATTGTCCTCACAAAGATAAATAAAGTTCAGAGAAGTTAAATAACTTGGCTAAGGAGAGACTGTTAGAAAGGTTCTAGGTATTTTCATCATAAACACCTTTGCCACAAGTAGTTTCACAGCACAACTAACTGGCTGTAAAGCCATTTTGCTATAAAAGAAAAAAATAACTGGTTGATTGACAGTTTTGTTTTGATTACAGTAGAAAATAATAAAATACCAGTTTCTGCAAATCCTTTGGTGAGCAGTCATCCCTCCCACCTGTCAGAATCAGAAGTTTTCCGAGTTAAGCAAATAGAAGAGGCGGCTAGTAATTCCCAACAGCTTTTGAAGGCATTAATGATCGATTCTTTAGCTAATTTAGTTACAAGGGCTTGTTCTCTCTTGCTGTGTTTTCCAAATTTATGACATAATACTAGAAGTTGGAGGCAAAAGGAGAATCAACCTCCTCCTATCCTCCTGGCCCCCAAATGGTTACATGATTCCTGATGAGTATAAGTCTCTTGAAAACGTTGAAAATTTTAACAGAATATGGCTTAGGTTAGCTCACCAAAGGATTTGCAAAAACTGATATGTTATCATTTTCTAGTGTGATGTCAACCATATATTTTGTCTTTTACAGCAAAATGGCCTCACGGCCAGTTAGTTATAGGCGAAACTGCTTGCAGGGAAGGTATTTATAGGAACACAGTGGACACATGTTAGGTAAGCTGTAGAGCTGACATTTAAATCTAGGATAATCTAGTGTGTGTGTGTGTGTGTGTGTGTGTGTGTGTGTGTGTGTGTGTGTGTGTACATATATACAAATTATGATAATACATTATCATATAGTGTGATAAATATTATAATATATATATATCATAATCTGATCCCATTAAATAATTTGAATTCTTCCTGTTTCATTCTGCATTCAGCTTGTAAATGCCCTTTTCTCTTTTACAAAGAAATCAGTCAAGTAAGAGACTTCTCAGGATAAGGTGACATGGGTAGTAATCAAGGGGCTTTTCTTTTGAGACTTGATTACTTTACAAGCATCAGTCCATTCACCATAGTACTTGGGTATCTTATCCAGTGAAAAAGTGCCATATTTATTTAGGAGATAGGCACAGTCAATGAAGGAGAAGAAAACAACATGCTGAGAACGTGTAGTGGAAAGAAACAGAACAAAGCAGAGCAAAAACAGAACAATAGCTGGAGGGCTAAACAAGGGACCATGCTTATGTAAACTTCCCTGGAACAAACCATGAATGTTCCCAGAACTGGGGCACATCCAGAATTCCACAGCACTATGTCCATCACTTTTATCAAAATACCAGGACTGTCACATTACGTAATTTTCACATTTGTTCTTATTTTTGATGACCGCAGAACAGACTTGTGTCCCAGTTAGCCATTTTGTCCCTTTCATTTATTCTTTGGGTCATATTTCTGCTAACTCATGTCATTTGCATAACTGCTCAGATCTGTTTCCAGGGAAACGGTTTTACTTTCCCTGTAAATATAAGATATTTGTCCTAACTCCCCTCTGTCACATTTTGTTACAAAGAGACATTTTGGGTAGTTGTTTATTCTTAAATTTCTCTTTGAAACAATTTCTTGTGGAAATCATGTACAAAATTACTTATCCCTTTTGCTATATGCAGGACTCTATTGAGAAAGGAGAAGGTTGACTTAAGAGGGTTTGTTTGAAGCAGGGAGAGTCAGAAAAGTTGTGAGATTAGACCTTTAGGTTTGTCTCCAGCCTGTGATGTGGAATTAATTTAGAGTGTGATTTCTGTCATTAGCTGGAGATTTGGGGAATTATTTACACACGGTCAAATTTCACATGTGAACAAAATGACAGTTTTGGAAACTACACCCTTTCTTTTGCAGCGGAGTTCTTCACTGAGCAAAATTTCCCCCATTGTTTACTGCTGAGTGCTGAGTGTTCCGTGTCTGTGGGGGTTCCTGGTGGAAGGAAGCCATCGGGAGGTCTGGGGGCTGGTCAGGGAAAGCTCATCAGTTAAAGGGAGAGGGATATGGAGGCAGATGAAGGACATTGTAGAAGAGGCTCAGTCTGAGAAACATGGCACTCGAATCAAATAGCGTCATCTTTTCCACACATCATGGCAGATATGGATCACCCTCTGGGGGGTCCTCCAGGTGGGCTGCTCAGTATAACCTTAGGGTGGCTTTGAGTGTTAAGCCATTGCAAGTTGATACCTGAAAACTGCCAATTTCAAATGATTTTGGAACAGAGTTTGATGATGGATGCATCATTCCAAGCGTCAGTCTAGAAGATACAATCAATGGAGTTGCACTGATGATGTAAAATGTTTGAAAAGCAAAGCCTGATGTAAGCTTCATGTGAAAAATCATTGGTCACTTGGTCATTTTCACCCCACAAATAGTGGTATCTTAAGGTGACAAACTAATTTGGTAGTTCTTTTCAGAAGGACAGTTTTTGGGACCCATACATCTTCATGAGATCATGTGCTTTTTAGTGATCTTTCTTCCTCAGAACAAATTTCATGTTAGAAATCTTCCAGGGCCCATCTGTGGAAGATACTGAGAATATAGAGGACTGGATTGCCTGGGAAGATCTGCTTTCTCTCTTTCTCTCCCTTATCAAAGACATGTTAATAAAGGGTTAATGAGTTCTACGTATAAAATCTTTGGTTTTTAAAGCTTTTTGCTACCTGACCTCTTTGTTAGACTAAGCCTTAGAGAACCCAAAAAGGAAGTTCAAAATAGAACTAACATTTTCTTTAAAAATTTAAGGATCTTCCTCTTTCAGATGAGAGCAAGGAGGTTTCTTTTAATGTTTGACTTTTTCCCCCTTCTCTTTTTTGGCAGCCTTCACATGTACAAATCTCACTGAAGTCATTCCAGGCTGAAAGCATTTATGATCAAATACCAGAAAGCTAAAAATAAGTATTCTACCCTTTCTCTAGAGGTTACTGAATATTTATTTCTCTTAACCTTTCTGGTCAGGTGGCAAGAGATGGATTTTAATGGTTGCTGGGGGCAAATGTGTTGGAAGATCAGTAAATAATTCAAGATAACTGCACTCAAAACCACCTTTCAGTGCCAAGCAGTCTGGCTTGTTTCACAACTTAAATAGTTTTGGAAAACGGTGATACAGCCAAAACTCCAAGGCCAGTATTAGATTACACCAATTTGTAGCTATTTGTAGTATTTGATGGCTTCAAAGCCATCCTCCCTTTTCCTGGCACTATCTCCTTGGATTTCCTTTGGGTAACTCTCTCATCCCACTCTCAGTCCAAGTGGTTTGAGTGGGGCCACCCAATCTCTGGATCAAGGCTGGGGAAGGAATGTGACTCAGCCTTGGCCAATCAGATAATCATGGCCAGTACTTTTGCTGGATCAGTTGAGGAAAGAGACCCTTTCTTTCTGCATGTTGTTAAGCTAGTAGGTATAAACCTAAGGTAAAATTTGTCTGAAAGTGAAACTAGTACAGAGGAGAGCAGAGCCATAGATTAGAATGAAATTTGGTCTTGAGAACAACTTTTGAGCACCTATATCCGGCTATACTTGAAGCTTTTCAGCTACTGTGCCAATAAATTTCCATTTTACTTAAGTTAGCTTAACCTTGTCTTCTGGTAATGAGTTCTGAATTATTATCTTAATAATAATTATCCTCTTAATTATCTTCAATCCTCATTTTTTCCCAAGGGATTCTTTGCATCTGACACCAAACTTAGTTATTTTGATTTTTTTTTGGGGGGGGTTGGGTAATTTTAAAGTCGCCTGTTTTTATTTCTTTGAGTTGCAAAACTAAAATAATGCATCATTTTTCCTGCTTAAAGATAGAGCAGTCTAAGACCAAAGACAGTTAATTTTTGTCTACTTTTATCACTGAGGTCTACGGCCTAGACTTGACTTGCCACAGTTACAGAGATTCAAAGAAAGAAGATGGCATTTATAAATGATGAATTAATTTTACCAGGTATTGCCCATTAACTTCTTAATTATATTACTATAATCAAGTTTCTGTGGCTTTTTCTTCCTCCTAGATGCTTAACACTAGAAAGAAGCCTGGTAATGCATACTCTTGTGCCCACTGCAATTTTTCAGACTCACCCCTTTCTGAGGGAGTTTTACCACAATATGGACCACAAGAAGTAAAAGCTGTGTTTTTTTTACTCTCAGATCTTGTATCAGTGGCCCTGGTATGGAATACATGATCAGAAAATATTTGCTCAACCAACTAGTTTATCTAACTTTGTAGTCCAAGTGTATATTAATTCTACATAGTCACCTCTTCAGTAATGTTTTCTCATTGAGTATCTTCTACAGTCAGATTTTGTGAAATACATTGATGATACAAAAATGAGAAGGCATATTCTACCCAATTGCACTGGGAGTTTTTCATCAACATGGAAGAATGACCAACAGAGTTTATCATCTCCTATTCTTCCCCAAACCCACAGAAGTGACAATAAAGGACTGTTTGAAAGGTATTAACCCACAGGGACAATGAGAGAATGAAGCAACGGATGAAAGATGCAATTTTTTTTTTTTTGAATAAGGAAAGTGATGGAGGAGAAGTAAGTGTTCACACTTAGCAGAATGGACAGAACTATATAACCCAACTTCCAACCCAGTGAGAAATGAGCCAGTTTGCCCCACAGAACTCAGTTCTGTGAAAGACTTAGTTGAGAAACAAGGCTGGAAAGAGATTTATTGAAACAATAGATCTAGAGCAGCTGGATCCCCAGGACCCTCCCCCACTCCATGCAACCTTCCAGAAAAGTCACAGAGTTTTATTTTCTGGAAATATTGTGCAGCTCCTAATTTGAGAATCCCAAATGCAGCAGGGAGAGCTGGGGTGGAAAAGGTAAATAAGTGAAAATCTGAATTACTGACTTTGTTCTTCTTTCCCCAGTCTGCCTGCAGGGTGCCAACCTACTGCCTAGCTGCGAGCTTAGCGAATTCCCCTCTGGAGGAAGTCACTGGCCCCAGAGAATGGCCATGATGTACTGACATTTGTTTCCATCCTAAATTTCTTTTGAAATGTAAAGTAATGACATTATACAGGAAGACAGGTGCAAACATACACACACCTGGAGAAAGGCGTTGATTCAGCTTCAGTAATTCAGCAAATATTTCTTTAAGTTGACAACAGCCAAGGCCCTGTGCAATCAAGTGTATCAGTAAGTAAGAGAGTTTCCAAGACTGGCTAGTGAGAGGGGTATACTCTTTCTGAATTTACAGAGCAAGTGATGGAACTTAAAATCTGTTTACCTGTGTATTCCCAGTAATTTTAAACTTACAGTTTTTATTCTGGGCTTTTAATTTATAGACACTAAAGTTTTCATTGAAAGAAAAGGTTCTGTGTTAACATAATTCAAAGGTAACTTAAGATTTGTATACTTTTTCCTGTCTCTAAAACGTTTTTTATGCATTACATTTTTCTTAATAGTTTTGGAAATCATGGTCAGTTTCTTACATTAATGATCATCTTTTCTAAGATTTTTTGTTTGTTTGGTCTGTTGCCTCATTTCTATTTCATTAGTTTTGGTCTGTAAGTTCCTTGAGATCAGGACTCTGTCTCACCCACTTCTATATCCCCACACACAGAGATGCTAAATAAATGCTTGTTATCTTTTTTGTGTGTCATTGTTGAGTAGTACAGCAGTCCTTAAGCAACAGCGCAGTGTCATCTCCTTGAACAATGTATCAGTCATAATTTTATTTTATATATTTTCTGATGCTTTGACATCTTGGGTCCTTGCTTACCCATGAGATACTGCCACTTCCAGGGCTGGCCAATTTCTAGAGAAGGTAAAGGATTGGCATGCAAGTGCGCCTTTCATATGCAAGCCAAAAAATCCAAAGCCCACATCCCCACCACCTCCTCTCTCTGGCTGTCACAGGGCTCTTACACTTCTGGACCACTGATCCCATCTTACTCACCCCATGGCTAGGTACCAGACAACTCAGGACAGCCCCTATTCCTCAGAGCCTTCTGAAATTATTCAAACTAGGCAATCCTAATTCTGCTTACCCTGTCTTACGTTGCCTTTCCCATGAAAATGACAATGAGGCTCTTGTCCATGCTTTTCCCCATCTCTCTCTGCCTCCTGACTGACCCTGGTGCTTCCCCATGTGGCCCCACATGTCATGCCATTCCTCCTGCTATAGGAAACTGTAAATAAACCTTCTTCCTTCATGACTACCATTTCTGTGTCTGTATGTCTTACCATACATGCTTAAGAGAAATCCTGGATACATTTTAAAACAGTTGACTTATTCATAGACTTGGCTGGTAAGGAAACATTGCTGTGCCCAAATGTATTCAGTGTATTCACTTACACACTAACATCAGCATGGTGTTAGTTCGCCATGTCCCTGTTCGCACAGGATACCACCAAACCCAAAGGGACCAGATGACACATCACACAAGTGGTGGGTCACTCTGTAGCTGAGAAGTCAATTCCACACTGTAGTTAAGCGGCATTATGGTCTGCAGCTATGCCCAAAGAAGGACAAAGTGGAAAATTCCATGCTTCCCTGGAACCAGGAAGGTTGATGGGAAACAGCCTCATGGCAGCCTTCTGCAAAATGGAGAGCCTCCTTCAAGATAGTCTGTGCAACAGCTCCTCACAGAATATCTGTCTTGCCATGCTCCAGGAAGGATGGCAGAGAACATTCTGCACAGACATGGTCAGACTGCAGTTGAGCCTTGCCTGCATGGTCTCTGTGGGCATATGCAAGGTTACAGGGCACTCTGGCAGAACTGTCCCCTACATTTGTCACTTCTCAAGGTCTTCTGGTATTTCTAGCACTGTGATAGTTTAATGAAAGCTTTAGTTTTTAAGTCTACCCAGCTTAACTCATCAGATGTGCTGTATGTGTATCAGATGTCTTTCAAAATATCTTTACCACTTAGATTACTAGATTGTGGATCTATTCTGAGAGATGTCAGAAATATTCCCATCTAGTTCTATCCATTTCTTTAATTATTTCAACTTCTACGCTTTTTATGTAATTTGAAAGTGGTAAAACATCTTTCAGTAAAAGGAAAAGACTAAGTGTCACATAGCACTTCATGTTTAAAGTGAAGATCCTCCTTCCTTCCCCTTTTCTTTCTCCTTTCTATTCTTCCCTCCCTCTTTCATTTTTGCCTTAATTGGGGTAGGTAGTGTAGTCCCATGTTCATCTATGGATGGAGGTGATTGGAAATGTGATTTAATTAATATTAGAGAGTGAGTGAAAGTCAGGATGTAGACCTGAACATTCATCTAGATTTCTTGATTGGACCTTTGATTGTTAATTGTTCTCTGTATTTGTCTGGTGAGATTAATCAGATAACTAAATTAAGGAATGTATAAAAATTTAGCACAGCATACTTTCATATATAATATTCTTAGTAAAAATTTACCTTAAAAGTAATTTAGCATCTAAGGATTAGCAAAGCTTTTACAGGACATTTTATTTGAGCCTCTCTGTACCCTGTGAGGTAAGCACAACTGCTTTTTCACCATTTATAGCAAAGTAACTGAAGATCAGAGAGCAAAAATGTCTTGACCAGAATCACACTGCTAATAAATAAGATATCTAAGATTTGAACCCAGGCCTGGCATACTTTTACATAGTAATAATTGTCTTTAATCTCATGCATGTTCTCTAAGGCACTGTTATGTCCTGAATTTTGTCCCCTCCAAATTCATATGTTAAAGCCCTAACCCCTTGTACTTCAGAATGTGACTGTTTTGAGGTATAGGGCCTTTAAAGCAGTAGTTAAGTTAAAATGAGGCCCTTGGGGTGGGTCCCAATCTAATCTGACCGGTATCCTTATAAAAAGAGGAGATTAGGGCACACAGAGAGACACCATGGTTGGGTGTATACAGAGAAAAAGCCACATGAGGACACAGTGAGAAAGGCGGCCATCTGTAAGCTAAAGACAGAGGCCTCAGGAAAAACCAAACCTGCTGACACCTTGATCTTAGCCTTCCAGCCTCCAGAGCTGTGAGAAAATGAACTTCTGTTGTTTCAGCCATCCAGTCTATAGTATTTTGTTATGGCAGCCCTAGCAAACTAGCATAGGGACAAAACAGAAACTGAGGAATTCATTAATTAAACCACATTCTTAAACCAAACCAGCCTTCTGTTCAGGAGCAGTTCTTAGCAGAAACCATGGAATGCCTACTAAACTAGTGCTGTGAAAGGTGAATGGATATCTTTTTATTTGGTGATGTTTAAAATATCTGGCAAGGCATGCTGGCTCTGGGAAATACCCTATTACCTAAGATATAATCAGTCCAGTTCAAAACCTCCTACCTAGAAAGTGAGTTAGAAAACTAAAATTGCAGAGTATGCTCCTCCAGCTATAAACTAAAGTGAAATACCTACAGAAATAGGAAAAAATTAAAGTAGTCATGAAATACAAAGTTTTTATAGAAAATGCCGCATGCCACCAAGATAACTAGAGAATATATGTTTAGTAAATATCAGAAAAAGGAAGACAATCAACCTTTTCTGATTCAGTTTTTATAAAATGTGCACATAATGGAAACCCAATGTTCTTGTCCAGCTTTTTGAGGAGAAATGGGCCTTTTTTTTATCCCCATCATTCATCCCTCTGAGTTATGTGAATATAATGAATTTTGTCTCATTTTCTCTTCTAAACAGGGAACATCCCACATTGTACCCGATAGCTGATTACCCAAACATGGCCTCCTGTTGGTTTGTTCTCACAATATTTTCTTGTAATGGCTTGCTAAATTCCATGCCTAAGAAAATTATTACCCATTCCAGGCATGCCCGCACATCCTCTGGGTTTGTCCTTGTGCCTGCTTCGCAGTGGGGCAGCTCTGCTCACAGTGTGGACATCCTCCTATGGAGGCTTGCTTTGTCCCTAATCAAGCCCTGAAGAGGCATCTCCTTATGGCACTCACAGATGGCTGTGTGGAAAACATTTTCTCATCTTGGTAAAGCTTTTTTTAAGGTCATCTTTCGGTCAAGGTGAACTTTAAAAATAGTTTTACAAAGAGGCTAGAAAACAGTTGCTTGACTAACATTGGAAAACCTCTAATTCCCCAGCTTATAGAAGTGACAGATCATAAATAAATTGATTTTCTTTAGCCTACCCTAATGACTTCTTGGCTGGAGGCTTCTTTACATTTCTACCAAGCTGTGGAGAATCCCACAAGTTTATTTGAATTACTGAGCTGTATGGAGTAGAATGGCAAATTATCAATGAACTGATCAACTTATGTGTCATAAAAGTGACCAGTTCAGCTGCTTCCTTTCTTCCCCTACTTACCTTTCCAGATGTTACATTTACAGTCCCTCTTCATGTGTCCTTTCCACATCTGTCCACTTTCTCCCTCACCTTGGTTCAGGGAGCAGATGTGCATATAGTCTCCTTGTCAGGAGAAAGAATGCTGCCCTTCTTTGGATGGCCCTGTATTATCATAGACAGAGGCTTTGTCATCTGATCCTCTATGAACCTGCCTAACTTCTGTGTGCCACTGGGCAAAGTGCTTAGTGTAGTGTATTTGAGACTCCATTTTCTCAGTAAAATGAGTATAACCATGCCTTCCTTTTTCTTAAGAGTGTTGGAACATTAAACGTAATTTATATGCATATATATCTCATACCTATACATGCATATATGCACACACCCAGTAAATATAAGGCATTTATGATATATGAATTCCTCCTAGTACAGGTTCTGTTTATTTTTTCCTTCTGTCATTTAATTTTGTTTCAATGTAATTTTTTCCAATAGCATGTTGCTGTCAAGGGCACTTTTGATTATTACATTAGTACATTTTCATATGGGTCAGAAATAAGTCAGCAATAAAGTAAACTGTGTTTCTTTTACATTTTCACGAATCTCTCACCATTTCAGTAGTACAAAAAGCCATACTTGAAAACTTGAATAAAGGCGAAAGGTGTTATACTATCCCTTCCTCCCCAAAGTGGTCTGATATCATTGCATAATTTCTTCTCCTCATTAGGATTGTCATTCATGCAATGTTTAAATTTTTCTCTTACTGACTTATATAGAAATTGTGTTAGCAGATTTGTACCTGTTATTCTTTATTGCTCTGAGGTATTGGAATTTTACTACTAGGTGCTAAAGCTTTTAAATTAGGCATAGTCAAATTTCTCCATTTCTCTGGAGAGACGGAACATGGAGGAATCAGAGTTATCATTGTATTAACTATACAAAAGTACACTACTAATTTTAAAATATCTATATATATCTCTGGTAATATAAAGATTGTGATATTGAGCAAAGTTGGAAAAATATCTACTCCTATTTTGCTTCTTGTGTTTCAAACATCTTTCTCCCTGATGTCACAACTATACTGCTTTCCTGCACCTTCCATTTACAACATCCTCAGAGGAGAGGCACTGTGAGGTAATGATTATGAATGACCCTGAAGCCACACTCCCCAGTTAAAACCAGCCCTTCCATTCATGAACTTTGTGACCTTAGACTCTATTGTGCTTCTGTTTCTTCATCTGTGGAAAAAGAGTGATAGTGGTTGTTGTGAAAATTAAATGAGTTAATATATGTAATACATTGCTATAGTAGCTGGGTGCTGGTAAATGCTCAGGAATTTTTTAGCTATGGTTGTTAGCTGTCATAGAGCAGAATAAGGAAGAAAAGCTAAAGGAAATCCAGAATGTCCATATATCTTTAGCTTTGGTTACAGTATGGGTCTTTCCAAAATTAGATTTACCAATAGTATTTTAGATAGATGGACAGAAAAAAAGAAATGAAGGGAGGGAGGGAGGAAGGAAGGAAGGAAGGAAAGAAGGGAGGGAGAAAGGAAGAAAGAAAGAAAGAGGGAGGGAGGGAAGGGGAGGGAGGGAGGGAGGAAGGAAGATAAAGAACCCAAAAGCTGAAAGTAAACTTTATTTTCTCTGGTCTAAATACCTACCCATTGAATTAATACAATGCATTCTGTATAGCTTATTAGCTTCATCCCACTGTTGGCTGGTGGGGTAGCTTATGGTCAACAAATACAAAGCTCATGTAAGTTGCTGTCAATTCTGCTCCATTCTATATTGTTGCTTTTTTAAAAACCTCAATGTATGGCTTTACTTTATATTCCATTTTGGACTCAGCCTATCAACTCTACTCTCTGTCCAGATCATTTAGAGGGGAGCAGTTACCTATGCATCTTAACTATTAGGTAAGAAACCAACCTAGGAAACATAATAATTTATTGTTCTGATTATAATGATTTCTGTAATTATTAATATATTTTCAGATCGTGTACTTAGAAAAAGTTCACATTTCTGAGTAGGTTTCTGGTTTTTCATGAATGTTTACTAACTGTATGTATAGGTATCCAAAGTCCTGGAGGGAGAGTTCTCAGTGGTCCTCACTCAGTCCCTGCTTACTTAACATTGATAAGTGTCTGCTAAGTGTCAAGGTAGTATCATGGAATACAGAGTTAAATCAGGGACAATCCTTATACTTAAGGAGTTTCCAGCCTAGTGGGAGAGGAAGATACATACACAATGATCTTCATAACACCACGTTGTAAATATTATAATACAACGGAGGGCACAGCTAAGTCAAGCTGCAACACGTAATAGAGATCATTACTTTAGCTTCATTTAACTATTGTGGTATTTCACCAGAATGGGTACATTAAGGCTTAACAGCATTCATCTGGCAACTTCACACAGCTAATTAGCAGTTAAGCCCTTTGGGAAATTCAAACCTCCTGATGCTAAACAATGTAAAGTAGGACACGCTGTATTTTAGTGCAGGAAGGAAACATTTCTTGTCTTTCCACCAAATCAACACATTAGTTGCTTATTTGTGCCAATGATCTCAGAAGCTCTGTAACAACCAAGTTTGCCTGAAGATTCTTTCTTATTTCTTCCTACAGCAAGGTAAAGGGCAAGCAGTTCAGTTCCACCTTAACACCAAGAAGTCTTACAATAATGGTCCACATAATGCCTCTGATAGATTTCAGTTTTGCTGTTCTTGTTCCTAAGTCAATCAAGTACCATAATTTAAAAGCTTCAGTGAGTATCTCTGAGTGGGTCTTAGAAGTGATGGTAATTATTATATGAGGAACTAGAGATGAGAGGTAGACAAGTGGGCTCATCTAAAGAGATGAGGCTCTTAGGAAATAAAGAAAGAGGGCTATAAGAACTATGTGTTGAGGTCACAGTGTTGCCCACTGTAAATATTTAATCAACATCTCACAGTTTTATTTTTAATAGTAATGAACTTGGCGCATGGGTAGAGAGAAGGAAACAGAAGTGATTTGTTCAACTCGCAGGAGTCCTGCGAGTGTAGTTCCTTCATTTGCAGTGTTTATACTTAAGGAGACCGGAGCAGAGCAGAGCTGAAAGTATCTTTTTTTGTCAGCATGATTGTTTGAGTGGGCCATCCTAGAAGGGACTAGGTGCTTCAAAGTTATACTGCTCTTCATAACACGGATCAATGGAACTTGGATCAATGCATGTACATTTCTGATTGCTCATCCATTCACTCATATAGATAATCTTGAGGGTAAATGAGGAATGCCTTTATGGGTAATAGGTTAGAGTTAGGAGTGAAATAAAGATCAAAATTTCATAAAGGTAGTAGTTAATTTTTCTTGCATGAGATAAATGAGAATATCATTTACTACATTATTCATTTATAATGTATGCTTTGCATGCACTTACATGCTGTTTTATTGTCAGTAACTACTCTCTGTGTGGTAAATAATACTAAATAGCATCATTAGAGTGCATACCAAATGCCAGATATTGTTCTAAGAGCTACATACGATTTATCTTATTTAACTCCCACAACAATTCTATGAAAGAAGTATTAGCCTAGTTTAACACCTGGGAAGTTTGAGGCTAAGAAATAGTTCATCTAACATCACTCAGCTAATTAGTAAATGAAGTTTATTTATACCCAGGTAGTCAGATTCTAGCTCTTCCACTTGACAGTGTATGCTCCCAATAAACCAATTGGATGGATAAGAAAAATTGGTGAATAAATAAGAAAGAGATACTTTAAAAAATAAATATAAGCAATATATAGAGAGTAATAAATGTTTCTGTTATTGAACATTAATAACATTACCAGTAACTTAAACTAAACTATGGTGGTGTGTATAATTCCCATTGATATTAAATAGAAACATAATATTTTAACCAAAAAACAGTGAACTTGATCCTGGTGCCACATTCTAAAGGGAATTTAGCATCTGACATCTTGTACAACAGAAAGGTTAATGTCTTCAGGAACAGCATTTCAGCAAAGAGTTTTTGTGTGGCTACTCTGTAAAAACTGACAAAATTGGGGAGTGGGGAGGATGTTTAAAACTCGGAGAGCACCCATCTGAGCCAACTCTTTTGTCAGGTGTTTTATCTGTGAATCTTTCAATCTGAACAACTACCTTGTCATTATTCCTTGGTATTGTCCCAGTTTTATAGAAGAAAAAACCAAGACTCACACAGATTAACTATCTTGTCAAGCTTATGCAACTAGAGGTGGTGAAGGTTTATCTTTCTAATTCCAAAATCCATGCTTCTTCACTACACCATGTTTAAAATATAATGATGGTTCCAGCTAGAGTCTCATATATATGACTTTATAGTGAAGTTACACTTAAAGGAAGGGATTTTCAAAGAAACTCTAGCACTGGAATCTATTTTTTTTTCTGGATACACCACACAGGGACCCCAGTAAGTTAAAAACTTAAAAGTGAAGATGTTCCTGTCGAAGGGACTGTGTGCAGAGCTCCTTTCTTCTCCTTCTTCCATAAGATTCCTATGGCACTTTAGGTGCACAAGGAATACCTGGAGCACTGGTTTAAAAATGCAGATTCCTGGGCCATGGCCCCAGATAATCTGATTTGGGGCTATGAATCTGCATTTTAAATAAGCACTTCAAGTGTTTCTAATACAGATGTCTTAGAAAAACATTGACCTGCAAAATGCACAGCCTGCCCCTTATCTGATTTCTCTCAAGTATCACGTGCCTAGGTTTTTGGACAAGATCTCTAAGATTCTTAAATTTGGTAAATTTACTTGGATTGTAAAAGTAAATGCTGATTTCATACATTATAATAATACCATCATTTGTAAATGTAATAGAAAAAGAGCAGTGACTGACACACAATGGATTGTCAATAATATTTGCCAAATTAATGAATAGATGAATGAATGAATAATGTAATTTCAAGAATTGCTCCAAGTTGGGAAATAGGAAGAGACACAGTATATCAGTCCAGTGCAAAAAGATAATTTAATTGAGTTGAGTAAAATAATTGTTATGAAAAATAATGGTGTCATGGATCAACATCTGAGTTTTTATGCCAATGATTTCTTCTTAGTGATTGTTTTTCTATTTTGAATAATTTGCATTAATTTACAGAAAAATTAACCAGCTTTACAGAAACCCAGTAAAGCACTAAATTAGAATCCTATTAATTCTCTAGATATTTGTTACTTCAGAGCATCTTCTGGTAATAGAGGATGGCATCTAAAGAAAGAAAGGCAGGTGACAGCAGAAAGTTTTAAATGACTATCAATTAGATAAATCCCATACTTTTAAAGAGAACAGGTCCTCTGTTTAAAATGTCTGTTTGGGGGCCTAAATTACTTGCTTTCTGAGATTTCCATGCTGAGAAGCTGTAATTCTGCTCTGAATCTCTGTGTGAGAGCCTGCAGTTCTTTGGCAATTGATCAGGCCCTAATCCAAGCCAGAAATAAAACTCTCACTGCCTTTTTTAAGAGGAGAATATGGAGTGATCCCATATGAAATACTCGAATTCTTCAAAACTATTAACGTCCACTAAAAGATTTAGTAATCTGTGGCTTTCCTACATCACTCACTCTGATCAGATTTTCACCAATAATCTAATGTTAGTGAGGAATTGTGAAGGAATAAGGCTAACTAAAAACTAGGTGGGGTAGGGGAAACCTTCAAGATGGCAGAGGAGTAAGACTTGGAGATCACCTTCCTCCCCACAAATGCATCAAAAATACATCTACATGTGGAACAACTCCTACAAAACACCTACTGAATGCTGGCAGAAGACCTCAGACCTCCCAAAAGGCAAGAAAATCCCCACGTACCTGGGTAGGGCAAAAGAAAAAAGAAAAAACAGAGACAGGAGAATAGGGAGGGGACCTGCACCAGTGGGAGGGAGCCGTGAAGGAGGAAAGGTTTCCACACACTAGGAAGCCCCTTTGCGGGCGGAGACTGCAGGCGGCGGAGGGGGGAAGCTTTGGAGCCACAGAGGAGAGCACAGCAACAGGGTTGCAGAGGGCAAAGCAGAGAGATTCCCGCAAAGAGGATCACTGCCGACCAGCACTCACCAGCCTGAGAGGCTTGTCTACTCACCCACCAGGGCAGGTGGGGGCTGGGAGCTAAGGCTCCGGCTTCGGAGGTCAGACCCCAGGGAGAGGACTGGGGTTGGCTGTGTGAACACAGCCTGAAGGGGGCTAATGCACCACAGTGAGCCAGGAGGGAGTACGGGAAAAATTCTGGACCTGCAGAAGAGGCAAGAGACCGTTGTTTTGGGGTGCACGAGGAAAGGGGATTCCTTCCTGTCTGCCCAGAGAAGGCAGAGGACTGCCAAAACAAGCTCCAGAGATGGGTGTGAACCACAGCTATCAGCTCGGACCCCAGAGATGGGCATGAAATGCTAACGCTGCTGCTGCAGCCACCAAGAATCCTCTGTGCAAGCACAGGTCACTATCCACACACACACACCCCCCCCCGGGAGCCTGTGCAGCCCGCCACTGCCAGGGTCCTGTGATCCAGGGACAAGTTCCCCAGGAGAACACATTGTGCGCCTTAGGCTGTTGCAAGTCACACTGGCCTCTGCCGCCATAGGCTTGCCCAGCATTCCAAATTTAACTACCGTACCCCTCCTTCCCCCTGGCATGAGTGAGCAGATGCTTTAACCTCCCTCCTGTCTGGGTGGGAACAGATGCCTGAGGGCGACCTACACGCAGAGGTGGGGCCAACACCAAAGCTGAACCCCAGGAGCTGTGTGAACAAAGAAGAGAAAGGGAAATTTCCCTGTGCAGCCTCAGGAGCAATGGATTAAATCCCTACAATCAACTTCATGAACGCTGCATCTGTGGAATGCCTGAATAGACAATGAATCGTCCCAAAATTCAGGCGGTGGACTTTGGGAGCAGGTGTAGACTTGGGGTCTGCTGTCTGCGACTGATTTGTTTCTGGTTTTTTTTTTTTTTTTTTTTGTGGTACGCGGGCCTCTCACTGTTGTGGCCTTTCCTGTTGCAGAGCATAGGCTCCAGACGCGCAAGCTCAGCGGCCATGGCTCACGGGCCCAGCCGCTCCGCGGCATGTGGGATCTTCCTGCACCGGGGCACGAACCCGCATCCCCTGCATCGGCAGGCGGACTCTCAACCACTGCACCACCAGGGAAGCCCCTTGTTTCTGGTTTTTAAGTTTATCTTAGTATAGTTGTTAGCACATGTTATCATTGGTGCATTTGTTTATTGGTAGGGTTGCTGTCTTCTTCATTTTTTATTATTATTTTTTATTTTAATAATTTTTTTCTTTCTTTTTTTCTCCCTTTTCTTCTGAGCCATGTGGCTGACAGGGTTTTGGGGCTCCAGCCTGGTGTCAGGCCTGAGCCTCTGAGGTGGGAGAGCCGAGTTCAGGACATTGGACCACCAGAGACCTCCCAGCCCCATGTAATATCAATCAGCGAGAGCTCTCCCCGAAATCTCTATCTCAATTCTAAGGCCCAGCTCCACCCAACAGCCAGCAACCTCCAGTGCTGGACGCCCCATACCAAACAGCTAGCAAGACAGGAACACACCCTCACCCATTAGCAGAGAGGCTGCCTAAAATCATACTAAGTTCACAAACACCCCAAAACACACCACTGGACATGGTTCTGCCCACCAGAAAGACAAGATCCAGCCCCACCCACCAGAACACAGGCACCAGTCCCCTCTATCAGGAACCCTACACAAGCCACTGAACCAACCTTAGCAACTGGGGGCAGACACCAAAAACAACGGGAACTAGAGCCTATTGCAGCCTGTGAAAAGGAGAACCCAAACACAATAAGTTAAACAAAATGAGAAGACAGAGAAATATGCAGGAGATGAAGGAGCAGGGTAAAATCCCACCAGACCAAACAAATGAAGGGGAAATAGGCAGTCTACCTGAAAAAGAATTCAGAATAATGATAGTAAAGATGATCCAAAATCTAGGACATAGAATGGAGAAAATACAAGAAACGTTTAACAAGGACCTAGAAGAAGTAAAAAGCAAACAAAGTGATGAGCAACACAATAAATGAAACGAAACTTTTTCTAGAAGGAATCAGTACCAGAATAACTGAGGCAGAAGAGTGGATAAGTGACCTGGAAGATAAAATAGTGGAAATAACTACCACAGAGCAGAAAAAAGAAAAAAGAATTGAGGACAGTCTCAGAGACCTCTGGGTTTGTGCATTAAATGCACGAACATTCGAATTATCCGGGTCCTAGAAGAAGAAGAGAAAAAGATAGGGTCTGAGAAAATATTTGAAGAGATTATAGTTGAAAACTTCCCTAACATGGGAAAAGAAATAGACAATCAAGTCCAGGAAGTGCAAAGTCCCATACAGGATAAATCCAAGGAGAAACAAGCCAAGACACCTATTAATCAAACTATCAAAAGTAAAATACAGGGGCTTCCCTGGTGGCGCAGTGGTTGAGAGTCCGCCTGCTGATGCAGGGGATGCAGGTTCGTGCCCTGGTCTGGGAAGATCCCACATGCCGCGAAGCGGCTGGGCCTGTGAGCCATGGCTGCTGAGCCTGCACGTCCGGAGCCTGTGCTCTGCAACAGGAGAGGCCACAACAGTGAGAGGCCTGCGTACCGCAAAAAAAAAAAAAAAAAAAAGTAAAATATAAGGTTAACAGCTTATCTTTCAGCAGAAGCTCTGTAAGCCAGAAGGGAGTGGCAGGACATATTTAAAGTGATGAAAGGGGAAAACCTACAACCAAGAATACTCTACCCAGCAAGGATCTCATTCAGATTTGACAGAGAAATTAAAACTTTTACAGACAAGCAAAAGTTAAGAGAATTCAGCACCACCACACAAGCTTTAAACAAATGCTAAAGGAACTTCTCTAGGCAGGAAACACAAGAGAAGGAAAAGACCTACAATAACAAATCCAAAACAATTTAGAAAATGGTAATAAGGACATGCATATTGATAACTACCTTAAATGTAAATGGATTAAATGCTCCAACCAAAAGACATAGACTGGCTGATTTGATACAAAAATAAGACCCATATATATGCTGTCTACAAGAGACCCACTTCAGACCTAAGGACACATACAGACTGAGAGTGAGGGGATGGAAAAAGATATTCCATGCAAATGGAACTCAAAAGAAAGCTGGCATAGCAATTCTCATATCAGACAAAATTGACTTTAAAATAAAGACTATTACAAGAGAGAAGAAGGACACTACATAATGATTGAAGGATCAATTCAAGAAGAAGATATAACAATTGTAAGTATTTATGCACCCAACATAGGAGCACCTCAACATGTAAGGCAAATGCTAACAGCCATAAAAGGGGAAATTGACAGTAACACAATCATAGTAGAGGAATTTAACAGCCCACTTTCGCCAATGGACAGATCATCTAAAATAAAAATAAATAAGGAAACACAAGCTTTAAATGATACATTAAACAAGATGGACTTAATTGATATTTATAGGACATTTCATCCAAGAAAACCAGGGTACATTTTCTTTTCTAGTGCTCATGGAACATTCTCCAGGATAGATCCTATGTTGGGTCAAAAATCAAGCCTTGGTAAATTTAAGAAAATTGAAATCATATCAAGTATCTTCCACAATGCTTTGAGACTAGATATCAATTACAAGGAAAAAACTGTAAACAATACAAACACACAGAGGCTAAACAGTACACTACTAAATAACCAAGAGATAACTGAAGAAATCAAAGAGGAAATCAAAAAATTCCTAGAAACAAATGACAATGAAAACACGATGACAGAAAACCTATGGGATGCAGCAAAAGCAGTTCTAAGAGGGAAATTTATAGCAATACAATCCTACCTCAAGAAACAAGAAACATCTCAAATAAACAACCAACCTTACACCTAATCAATTAGAGAAAGAAGACCAAAAAAAATCCCCCAAAATCCCAAAGGTAGCAAAAGGAAAGAAATCATAAAGATCAGATCAGAAATAAATGAAAAAGAAATGAAGGAAATAATAACAAAGATCAATAAAACTAAAAGCTGGTTCTTTGAGAAGATAAACAAAACTGATAAACCATTAGCCAGACTCCTCAAGAAAAACAGGGAAAAGACTCAAATCAACAGAATAAGAAAAGAAAAAGAAGTAACAACTGACACTGCAGAAATACAAAGGATCATGAGAGATTACTACAAGCAGCTAGATGCTAATAAAATGGACAACCTGGAAGAAATCAACAAATTCTTAGAAAAGCACAACCTTCTGCGACTGAACCAGGAAGAAATAGAAAATGTAAACAGACCAATCACAAGCACTGAAATTGAGACTGTGATTTAAAATCTTCCAACAAACAAAAGCCCAGGAGCAGATGGCTTCACAGGCTTATTCTATCAAACATTTAGAGAAGAGCTAACACCTATCCTTCTCAAACTCATCCGAAATATAGCAGAGAGAGGAACACTCCCAAGCTCGTTCTACGAGGCCATCATCACCCTGTATCCAAAACCAGACAAAGGTGTCACAAAAAAAGAAAACTATAGTCCAACATCACTGATGAACATAGATGCAAATATCCTCAGCAAAATACTAGTAAACAGAATCCAACAGCACATTAAAAGGATCATACACCATGATTAAGTGGGGTTAATCCCAGGAATGCAAGGATTCTACAATATACACAAATCAGTCAATGTGATACACCATATTAACAAACTGAGGGATTAAAAAACATTTGATAATCTGAATAGATACAGAAAAAGCTTTCGACAAAATTCAACACCCATTTATGAAGAAAACTCTCAAGAAAGTAGGTATAGAGAGAACCTACCTCAACATAATAAAGGCCATACATGACAAACCCACAGTCAACAACGTTCTCAATGGTGAAAAGCTGAAACCTTTTCCTCTGATATCAAGAACAAGACAAGGTTGACAACTTTCACCACTATTATTCAACATAGTTTTGGAAGTTTTAGGCACAACAATCAGAGAAGAAATCTTGAAATAAAAGGAATCCAAATTGGAAAAGAAGAAGTAAACTATCACTGTTTGCAGATAACATGATACCATGCATAGAGAATCCCAAAGATGCTAGCAGATACCTACTAGAGCTAATCAATGAATTTGGTAAAGTAGCAGGATGCAAAATTAATGCACAGAAAACTCTTGCATTCCTATACACTAATGATGAAAAATCAGAAAGAGAAATTAAGGAAACATTCCCATTTACCATTGCAACAAAAAGAATGAAATACCTAGGATTAAATCTACCTAAGGAGACAAAAGACCTGTATGTAGAAAAGCATAAGACACTAATGAAAGAAATTACAGACAATAGAGACAGATGGAGAGATATGCCATGTTCTTGGATTGGAAGAATCAACATTGTGAAAATGACTATACTACCCAAAGCAATCTACAGATTCATTGCAATCCCTATCAAACTACCAATGGCATTTTTCACAGAAGTAGAACAAAAAATTTCAAAATTTGTATGGAAACATAAAAGACCCTGAATAGCCAAAGCGATCTTGAGAAACAAAAACAGAGCTGGAGGAATCAGGCTCCCTGACTTCAGACTATACTACAAAACTACAGTAATCAAGACAGTATGGTACTGGCTCAGAAATAGAAATATTGATCAATGGAACAGGATAGAAAGCCCCTAGATAAACCCATGCACACATGTTCGCCTTATCTTTGATAAAAAAGGCAAGAATATACAATGGAGAAAAGACAGCCTCTTCAATAAGTGGTTCTGGGAAAACTGGACAGCTACATGTAAAAGAATGAAATTAAAACACTCCCTAACTCTGTCTACAAAAATAAACTCAAAATGGATTAAAAACCTAAGTGTAAGGCAGATAGTATAAAATTCTTAGAGGAAAACAGGCAGAACACTCTATGACATAAATCACAGCAAGATCATTTTTGACCCACCTCCTAGAGTAATGGAAATAAAAACCAAAATAAACAAATGGGACCTAATGAAACTTCAAAGCTTTTGCACAGCAAAGGAAACCGTAAACAAGATGAAAAGACAACCCTCAAAATGGGAGAAAATATTTTCAAACGAAGCAACTGACAAAGGATCAATCTCCAAAATATACAAGCAGGTCATACAGCTCACTATCAAAAAAACAAACAACCCAATCCAAAAATGGGCAGAAGACCTAAATAGATATTTCTCCAAAGAAGATATACAGATTGCCAACAAACACATGAAAGGATGCTTAACATCGCTAATCATTAGAGAAATGCAAATCAAAACTACGAGGTATCATCTCACACCCGTTAGAATGGCCATCATCAAAAAATCTACAAACAATAAATGCTGGAGAGGGTGTGGAGAAAAGGGAACCCTCTTCTATTGTTGTTGGGAATGTAAATTGATATAGCCACTATTGAGAACAGTATGGAGGTTCCTTAAAAAACTACAAATAGAACTACTATATGACCCAGTAATCCCACTACTGGGTATATATCCTGAGAAAACCATAATTCAAAAGGACACATGTACCACAATATTCATTGCTGCACTATTTACAATAGCCAGGACATGGAAGCAACATAAGTGTTCATTCATCAACAGATGAATGGATAAAGAAGATGTGGCACATACATACAATGGAATATTACTCAGCCATAAAAATAAACGAAATTGAATTATTTGTAGTGAGGTGGATGGACCTAGAGTCTGTCATACAGAGTGAAGTAAGTCAGGAAGAGAAAAGCAAATACTGTATGCTAACACATATATATGGAATCCAGAAAAAAATGGTTCTGATGAACCTAGGAGCAGGACAGGAATAAAGATGAAAACGTAGAGAATATACTTGAGGACACGGGGAGGGGGAAGGGTAAGCTGGGACGAAGTGAGAGAGAGGCATGGACATATACACACTACCAAATGTTAATTAGATAGCTAGTGGGAAGCAGCCACATAGCACAGGGAGATCAGCTCAGTGCTTTGTGACCACCTAGTGGGGTGGGATAGGGAGGGTGGGAGGGAAACACAAGAGGGAGGAGATATTGGGATATATGTATACATATAGCTGATTCACTTTCTTAGAAAGCAGAAACTAACACAACATTGTAAAGCAATTATACTCCAATAAAGATGCTTAAAAAAAAAAGACAACAACAGCTAGGTGAGAATTCAATGAACCGTTGTGGCTCTACAGTGTTGGTATTGTTCCACTAGGCATTTGAGATGATGACAGGACAATGTGAAGCAAGGAGGGATTGGATACATTCAGCTGAAAAACTTACAGTCTTGGCTAAATGTCATTAGTTATGCTTAGCCATACAGATTTCTGTACTTTGGATATGTAAGTATAAATACTGAATTCTAAACAATTGGTCACTTTTCATTAGAAGGTAGCCCTTTATATGCATACTTCTCTATTCACTGTGAAAGACTTCCTATGAAAGATAATTTCTAATAAGGCTTTGAAGGGTAGTGATTATGCTAACTGACATTTTTTTTTTTTTTTTTTTTTTGCGGTGTGTGGGCCTCTCACTGTTGTGGCCTCTCCCATTGCGGAGCACAGGCTCCGGACGCACAGGCTCAGCGGCCATGGCTCACGGGCCCAGCTGCTCCGCGGCATGTGGGATCTTCCCGGACCGGCTACCTGACATTTTTTTAATGATTAAGAAATGCAGGTGATCACTGAAGGAAAAACAAAAATAGAAACTGTGAGCAAGCTAGCCTTACTGGGATGGAATAAATGATCTGTGATTCTTGACTGTTGGGATGCAGCCAAGCATGGGTCTTGAAGGTAGATATACCTTTTAGGTGGTAGATAGTGAAGATTCAGTGTGGCAGATTTAATAGGTTACAGAGAGAAACAGATGATGATCTAGGCCCACAGGAAATATTGAAAGCTGTAACTCAGGGTGATGAAAGAATCCCGCCAAAGGGATTGTATATTTCACCTTGCTTCCCAAGCCTTCACCTGGTGAGTTTGTTTCTCAATACCTAGTTCAAGCATCACTTCTTCTAAAGTCCTGTCTGCTACCCTCCCCTTTCTTAACTGATTTAATTGTCTTCCTGTATGCTCCCATAACATCCTGTTTATGTCTCTATCTTAGCACTGATTAGGAATGGATTAAGAATTTTAGAGGCCCTTGTACTGAGAAGACAAAACTATTGTATAACCCAACAATGTAATAAAATTAAGGTAATATTAAATGATAATGTAAGGTTAATGAAGTCCACAAAGCTCTGAATTTGTCCACTCGTGCTTGTTCTGTTTCTTTTTTATACCAACTATATCAAACTCCTCTAAATTTTTTCTCAACATCCTTTGTTCCCTGTTATGCTAGTATCCTAAGTATGAGTTTAGTCCTTCTGTTGGATAATTTTTTTAATTAAATGACCCATTTTTGTGTTTATTTTCACCAATATACAGTGCGCTCTTAAAGGGAAAGAAAGTGTGATTCATTTATTATCGTATTATAAGAGTTTGTCAATAAATATTTGTTGAACTGGACTTAACTGAACCTTGGTAGACAATAGAGAATTTGGCTGTACTAAGTCCAGGATATCAGTCAACATGCGTTAGTGAAACTTCTCAGTCTCTAGGTTTGGGGCATACTCCAGTCCTTAAGAAGCAAACCTGGGGGGTGGAAGTGAAGAGGGAGGGGAGGAAAGGGAATCACTCCCTTTCCTAAAGAGACAAGAGAATGATAGAGTAAGATGTGAATGTGGGATTCAATATCAGGGCTAGAAAAGCAGCAAGAGTGATTTAATTTTAGTGAGCTTAAAGTCTTGGATCACTATTTCTTAAATCCATACTACTTCCTACCCTCAGGGTAGGTTAAGAATTGGTTCTAGAAACCAAGATGCTGGACACCATGTTGAAAATATTGCCTTATTTGATTTATTGAAGTATCTCTTCATTGATATTTTTTCATTTGTTCAGCAACAGGCTACTGTATGTCAAGTTAGGTGCTAAGGATACCAGGGTTAACACTGACATACCTAATCTACAGCATAACAGAGTTTGCAGACTAGCAGGGGTTATAACTGCATGAGTAACCTAGCTTGTCCAAAATGGTGTTTATAATAGTTTCTCATTGTAAATAGCTTGGTATTTGCTCTGAACTGGCTGGTGCGTATACTATTAACAGTTACATATTTTGAATATCACCCTTTTTTTACAGTAAGTAGCTACAATGTAATTAGAATACAGATTTCCATTTTATAAGAGTTCCTTTGGCTGATGGGTAGAACGTAAAGTAGAAGGGTCAAGACTAGAGACAGAAAAACAGTGAGAAAGTCATTGTAGTGACCTAGGGAAGGTGGGAGGGTGCTGGCAGCCTAGATTTTGGATGTGCCAGTGGAGATGGAGAGAAACAGATGGATTTGAAAATTATTTAGGTGATAGAGTTAAGGGAGCTTGGTAACTGATTGAATGTGGGAAACAGTCAGCTTATAGGGTCGAGTTAGTTAGATGATAACAGAGTTCTTTGTAAATTGAGAAGGTATAGATCCATCAAGGCTAGTCTCCCTTAGTGATGCTTCAAAGGAATGGTCTGCTCGGCTTACTGGATCTTGACCCCTTTTTTGTATACATCACTCATTTCAAAAATAAAAATTTATTTCTAACACTATTATTTAATTAAATCCTCTGGGAGACACTGTGATAACATTATATGAAGCAGTTTTGAAGCCGCCTCTGGAGTGTAGATCCCTGATCAGCTCCATATGTTAGCTGTCCATCCCTGGAGTGTGGATTCCTTATTTGGCTGCTTCAAATGCTAACTAACCTACTCCACACATACATCACACTATTCATATTGAAATATTTTAAAAATGAATTATGACTTTTGACCATTTTACTGGGTCTGAAGCTCATAGAGAGATAGGGGCTAGAGGTATAGATTTAAAAATCATCAGCATGTAGATGGTAGAGCAAAGCCAAGGGAGCAAATGTGATATTCAGAGGATAGTGTGTAAAGTGATAAGAGAAGGGTCTCTGCCAGCTTTGGGAGATACCAACATTGTAGGTATAGGCCAAGCATGCAGATCCTGAAATAAAGATAGCACCCTGAGAGTTGGGAGAGAAGCCAGGATAATGATTTGTCACTCAATTCAAGGGAGGTGACAAAGTAGCAACAGTATCAGATGTTCTCAGATGTCTTTTGAAGTTTGCTGCTGACTTTGGCAAGAGCAGTTTCAATGGCATGATGGGGTGAAAACCAGATTGCAGTAGGTTGAGGAATAAGTCAGATGTGAATTCATGCAGACACAGCCAAGTCCTTCAAGAAGAATGTTTAATAACTGAATCGTAGACTCTAGAGTGGACCTTAGATTTCATCTTGTTTATCAAAGAACTGTCACATGAATCCATCTTGACTCCCACCCACTTTAAAAGTAAATATTGAATAACTACTACATGCAAGACACTAAGCTAATTGTCCTAAGTAGTTTACAATCTGCTAGAAAGAGACTAAGTATACAGATAAGCTAACATAAGATCCAAGGATTCAAAACTTGTAAATTTAATTCTTAGAGAGGGACAAGAACACAGATCCTATAGTAAGATAGGTGAATAAGTGTATGAATTTTGAAGTCAGTCTAACTAAATTCAGACCATCTACACTATTTAACTGTGTTTTTTTTCCTCTCTCTCTGCCTCCTCCTCATATGTAAAAATGGGATAAATAATATAACTATTTCATAAGGTTTTTGTGAGGATTAACTAATGATTAATTTAAAGTATGGCTTTAATATAATATAGTAAATACCAATAAATAGTGGGGATTTTTACCTAAACTAGCCCTCTTATTGTACAAATGAGAATACTGAGGCTCAAGGAATTTAAATGGCTTATCCAAATATATCAGCTAGTTAAGGTTAGAGCTAGAACCAAGACACCAAATAACTGAAGTCTCGTCTAGGTTTCTATGTTTTTAATAAACCATGTTCCATCTACTTGCAATGAAAATTCAGAGAAAACAATACTTACAGAGTACATATTATATAAGATAATCAATTTGGTTAAATCTCCACAATTAGTTAAAAAATTACTTAGTGTCTAAAATAATGTTAACTAAATCAGTAATGCCAGCGAAATTCACTGTCTTGAAAGTGAATTTCTATAAATAGATTAAAGTTACTTTGATCATAGCAATGGTGCGCATGTTTGCATGGGCTAGGAAATCAATTGGGAGGAAGAGCAAAAAAGGACTCTTCTTATTCCAAGAAGCAGTACACATGATAGTGAATAGAAGATAAATGGAAACTATTAAGTCAGTCTGTCTTAATTTTAAATAAATGTCTTTATGTATGTATTTGTACAATTTTAATAATGATTGCCCTGAAAGAAGTCTCAACCTGTTAAATGACTAATAATAACCATTTATCCTGTACACATAAAGAAAGGAGAAGCCAGACCCCACAATTAACAGTAATATGCTGAAATGAATATTAAATGGTTCTTGGACTGAATACAAAGCCAAAGGGAGGAGTTGTGAGTACTAATCCCACTGCATCATCTTCTCTAAATGGAGCCCTGAGAAGCCCAAGAGAGACCACAGATCTCCCCAGCTATGCCTCCACAGGATAATTGTCTTCGAGTTCCTTTATTTGTTCAACAAGTATGTATTGAAAAACTATTGTGTGATAAACAGTATTCTTTGCACTGTTAAAGTAGTAAATCAGACAGATGTGATCCCTGAACTCATAGAGGTTTACATTCTAAAAAAGAGATGGAGAAAATAAAGACAAACAGGCTTCCCTGGTGGTGCAGTGGTTGAGAGTCCGCCTGCCGATGCAGGGGACACGGGTTCGTGCCCCGGTCCGGGAAGATCCCACATGCCGCGGAGCGGCTGGGCCCGTGAGCTATGGCCGCTGAGCCTGCGCGTCCAGAGTCTGTGCTCCACAACGGGAGAGGCCACAACAGTGAGAGGCCTGTGTACCGCAAAAAAAAAAAGAAAGAAAGAAAGAAAGACAAACAAGTAAATGAATGGGATGAGATGGTTACAGTGTTAAGAGGAATGTTAAATAGGGTGATGGTATAGCCATAGGAGGCAACACAGGAAGGAAGATACTGCTTTAGATACAATGCCTGTTAGGAGGTGACACTTGAATTGAGATCAATAATAAGAAAGAATCAGCCACTTAAAAATCTAAAGATAAATCATTCCAAGCAGAGATAATATTGAATAGTATGTGCAAAGATCCTGAAGCAGGGATGGCTTGCATGATTGAGAGCTAGAATGAAGGTCAGTAAGGCTGCAGCACAGTAAACAAGGTAGAGTATGGTGTGAGAAAAGATTGGAGAGGTGACCTACACAGTCTGTAGATCAGAGGTTTGCAAACATTTTTTAAAAGCATAACTTGTATTAAGACATATGTTTTGCATTGCAAACAAATACACAGCCTATATAGATAAAACTGAAAAACAAAACAAAACAAAAAAGACTTATCCCACTACATATGATTCACTGTGGTATTTATTCTGCTGTATTTTTTTCTAATGTAGGTCATAATCTGCCAAACTGATATGATTAATGGTTCATGATATACTGGCATGGGATCTTGTAAAGCATAGTAAGAAAATTTGTAATGAAATTACTAATTTCATTAGTAATGGAAAACCATTGGAGCATTTTAAGTAGAGTACTGACTAGGAATTAAAAAGCAACTCTACTTGTTGAACAGTAGACATGCAAAAGTGGGGACCAGTTAAACAAAAGATTGGATGATGGCTTGGACGAAGTGATGGTGAAGAGGGTGAGAGTGATTGGATGAATTTGATATGAGTGCTAATGAATCTGCTGATGAATTGGATATGGGCAGTAAAGAAAAGAGAACAATCAAGGATGATTTGTAGGTTTTGGTCCATGTAACTGGCAGGATGTTGACATTCTTAATGAATTTTGGGGCTATTGGGGAAGTAGCAGGTCAGGAAGTGTAATTTAAAAGTTCTGTTTTAAACACGTTGTACATTTGGACTGCCTATTAGACATGCAAGTGGAGCTGTCAAGTAGATGGTTGGATCTTCAAATCAGGTATTCAAAGGGGAGGTTGGTGTCAGAGATATTGAGTGGAACTCACTGGTATGTGCTCCATGGAATTGGATGTTTTCATCTAGGGAAACAACGCAGATGGAGGTGAAAAGAAGGATAAAGACTAAACCCAGGGAATCACCAGTATTTAAAGGAAGGAGTTGCCCAGGAGTTTGGCAGCTTTGTGCATCTTAAACAAACTTATTCCTTTGTGTAGCTCTCACTGATTCTTCTGCTGTGCCCTGGTCTCCCGTTGCTGGACTACATCATCAAATCACAGTTTAGCACTTAGTTGCATTTGATATTGTCCTGGACTATTTATTTATTAATCTTTAGTTTTATATATTCTCTTCCTAACTTTATTGTAGGTCTAATAAGATCAAGGACTCTCTTATACCTCTTTTATGTCTGTCAAATCCATTGATTCAATGAATATTTATTGAGCATGACAGCCATGGGTCATAGAACATTTCTGAGCACAGAAGAGTAGATGCTTTTTGCATGCAAAAAAAAACTCATGATGACAATAGTGAGTCAGCATCGAGAATATTATTGTTAGGGAGAATCCCCAAATGCAGAATTATTTAAATGTATTCACAGTCAATCTAGAAATAATAGGTGACCAAAGAGTACATTGGAATTTGCTGTATTCTTTGTTGACAAATAGTGATGGAAATTTTGTTTTTAAATTCCCAAAATTAACTATAACTTTTCTACTTCCCGGGGGAAACCTAGGAAAAGTCTCCAACATTTAGGGCCAGTGTGGGCAATATTCAGTAAAGCAAATTAAGCAGAGATCTACAAAGCCATGATGGGAAGTGTCCTGCTGGTCACTGAGCAGGAGTCTGCCTGTTCTGTGGGGTGTGCATAGTGTGGACTTTTTTTTTTTTTGATAGAACACTGATTCCTGAAAATAAGTAGAAAGCATCTATACAGCTGAGCTTAAATATAGCCTAATCATGTCATTAGTCTGCCAGAACAAGATAATTTTTTCACTAATTAGGGTGAAAATCTAATCTCTTGAAAGATACCTGCACATATTTGACTAAATTCCAGGTGTCTCCAAAACATATACTCTTTCTTCCTAAAGGCATGTTTATTTGGAAGAGAAATTCATTATCATAAAGCAATAACACTGAAAACACCTCTTGAAAAATACTTATACTCTCAAGAATAAAATGAAGATTGATGTCATACAGTGAGGTGGTTCACCAGAACTCAGTGAAAATTGGGGCTAAGTAAACTTTCCAACTAAAAAAGAGTATCCTCTCCTTCCTGTTCTACACATAGTAGTTGCATTTTTTTTCTTCTCTCCCACTCAAGTGTGGCTGATTTGTCAATACCAGCCTTTTTTTTTAGTAGAGGGGCCACATTTCCTAATGAATAATAATAATTTAAAAATCCTAGTTTTTGAGGACTAGCAGCTTTATTTGAAAATATGTTAGCTGGATTAATTCCAAAACCTCTTTGGCAAAACATTTCCAAGTTTCTGGTAATAGACAAAAAAGGAGATTCAATATATGAATATATTTCTTAGGTTTACTGTATTTTTCCCAATGTTTCAAAATCTAACAGTGCTTTCTAGACTCTAAAAATAATTTTCTTTCTTTTTTGTATTTTCCATTAATGTCACATTTGTACACATGTTAGTGAATGTTGGCTGGAGGTATTTAAATTACCTCAACATGAAAGGGCATCACTCTATCTAGATGAATTTGGATCTTATAACATTTAACCTCTCAGTCTTAATCTGTCACTAGTACAAAAAAAAGCATCATCAAAATAAAAATAGGAAAAAAAGAATAAAGGGATTCAATGCAAGCAACCAGATAAGAAAAACCAAGTTTTGTCTTTCTTAAAATGCCTGTTTTCTTTGTGATCCCAACCAATTCAAATTCAAAGCAAAGGCTCCAGTAAAAAAGTAGGTATCTAAAGCACACACTGCCCTTAGAGGGTGCAGCTGCTCTGGGGCAAAGGCATCTGTGGAAGTCCTTGTCTCATGGCAGCTTGGGAGGCATGCTGGGGTGGTGGTGTCTCTGGATGGTCCTGTCAGGACTTCCCTCAAAAGTCAGAACACTGTCAGTGAAAAGGGAATAGTTGCAGCTCCGTGGCAGTCCGACTGGTTTGTGTGAATTGTGTGGTGGTTAAGATAAATGGAAGTGACAATCATTTTTCCAAAGTAATTTAATAAAACTTGTTATGAAAGGGACACTATATATGTGAATATTATTAACAGCAGCTGTTTTCTAATATAAACAATGACTAGCAGTACCATGAAGTTGAGGAGACAATGTGAACGCAACGAGGAGAAAGAATCCCATTAATTCCCCCGAAAGTCAGAACAATGTCAATGGAAAGGGTAATAGGATTCTCCTACATATTTCAGAGGGAGCTTGGCCCTTCTGACGTTTTGATTTCAAACTTTTAGTCTCTGAACTGTGAAACAATACATTTCTCTTGTTGGAAGCCACCAGGTTTGTGGTCCTTTGTTATGGCAGCCCGATAAAGCAGACACAGTGCCTAAGAATTGGGTGAAAAGACCAGAGAAACAGAGCACTTTGTACATGCAATTATCTTAGAGGCATAAGACATTATATCAGAGGGAGAGTATCAATAATTTCCCCAGGCTTCTTGATTGATTTTTGAGGACATTGTAGCCCCAAGAGAGTAGGTGGCTCATCCAGGTGATGAGCTCAGTGTATCAGACAGAATGCTGGAATTCAGGTGTCCTGACCCACAACTGTTGTGTACTTTTACACTTGGACAGGTGGCCTCTCCACTTAATGTTATTAAATAATCTTGAGTGACAAGTATGGAGTTACGCAGGTGCAGAGATTTGACAAATGTTATTTGACATGGATGTGATTTTTTTCCCAATGAAATTAGGCATATATTTAGTAGCAAACTTTCTAGTTGCATCCAGGATATTATGCACAATGTATCGTTATTTGGCAAATTTAGAAAATAAAATTTCAGCACATTTATTTAATATCTTCCAGAGAGTTTAAATCGAAAAAGGTACCACGTGGTATTAATAATAATACTGTCACAGTGACACCATGAACTGTGAGTGACAGGCTGGGTGGCCATGCCCTACTGGTGGGCTTCTCTCCTTGGATTTATGCAGGCATCAACTGGAGGTAAAGGGGAGAGTATGAGGAAAGCAGATTCATCCGTTCCTCAAGAAAATTCTCTAAAAGTTTTTTAAAAGGCTTAATAATTTTTATGAGAGTATAATTGTTGATGCTGAACTTTATGTTTTGTTTTAAGGAGGCTAAGCCAGGTTTCCAGATGACTGACCCTGTCCTGGGGTTATGAACAGAGATGGATCTAAAGCAGAGACATGGTAATACCATGGGAACACTTTGTCGTGAGACAAGGGAACACCCTTAGACTCTTTCTCCTCAAATTTGGTAGTGACTCCCCCACATGCACACACATATACCATGATGGTTTATAGAGGCCATTAGCAGGCCATTGAGAATTGTGAACAATTATTTCATTGAGAAGATTTGAATGGTGTGTATTTCTCATTTGCCTGAATATTCAAGTGTAATGAGTTAATTTGCCCATTTGAAAGTGTTTCTTGTCTTCTATTAAGTGGTAAGTACTAATAGTGATGTTTGAGTAAAGAGTTCCCTGTTTGAAGTACATTAAAAAGTTTAATAAAGGAAATAATTTAGGGCTTCCCTGATGGTGCAGTGGTTAAGAATCCACCTTCCAACGCAGGGGACATGGGTTCGAGCCCTGGTCCGGGAAGATCCCACACACTGAGGAGCAACTTAGCCCATGAGCCACAACTACTGAGCCCACACACCACAACTACTGAAGCCCGCACACCTAGAGCCCATGCTCCACAGCAAGAGAAGCCTGCGCACTGCAACAAAGAGTAACCTGCACTCATTGCAACTAGAGAAAGACCGTGCACAGCAACGAAGACCCAATGCAGCCAAAAATTAATTAATTAATTAATTTTAAAAAGGAAATAATTTAAACATTTGAACGATTTGAATTCTATTGTTGTAAAAATATGTTTGTCAGAGGAAGGAAGAGAAGAAAGAAAGAGAAGGGAAAAGAGAAGTGGAGGGAGGAAGGAAGGAAGGAAAGGGAAGGAGGGAAAGGAAGGGAAGGAAGGAAAGGAAGGAAGGGAAAGAAAGTAAAAGGATGGGCGAGGGAAAGGAAGTTGACTGAAAGTGTCTTAGTCTCCAGTGCAGTTCTAGGAAAAGTTCAGCAGTGCCATTTGGAAGTTCTCAAGCTAAAATCACAAGCAGTGTCCTGTGTCTGTCAGGAATGGGCCATTTTAGTAAACTTATTGTGCTCAATCATTGATTGGTAGCAACCTGGGAGAGGTGTGGCCTCAGTGCAAACCTCAAAGTGACTTGTTCTCTCTATAACATTTCCATTTGCCCTGACCTAAAGGTAATCAAGACCATAAATACAGGCTTTAAGTTCCTGCAGTCCTCTGCAACTTGGCAGATGTGAGACTGACCCTCAGACGTGGGCCCATTGGCTGCTCAGAAAATTGCTGCTGCTGGAACAAGCCATTGGAGGAACTCTAGCGTTTCCTTTCATCCTGTTCCTTCTGAGCATGTGTGGGGATCTGGGGGCAGTGAAATTTAAACTTGTGTGAGTTTCAATCACACTGCTGGCTACTGCTCATCCATTTTATAGGTAATTGCTAGATTGAGGAGGATAAATAGGAAGTGACAAGCCTACTGGCTAGGGAGAAGCATGAAAACCTTCTGTCTACAGATTTGGGGAAGAGCTCATTCGAGTTACTCTGCAAGGGAGAATTAATCTTCACACATAGCTCCTGGAAAATCAGTAGAGTGTGGTCCTATCATGAGTAAGAGTTACAGTTTAGTGACAGACAGACATATATTCAAATAATTTCAAATAATTAGTGAGTGCTGAGACAAATTATGCTGAGGATGCTATGGGTACCTGAAGCCTCAGGAAATTTTCTTATAGGAAATGACCTCTCAGCTAAGTCTTCAAGGAGCTCGGTATTTTATATTTCTACTCAGTATTTTAGTACTGCTACGGCTGCTGCTGCTACTACTACTACTACTACTATTACTACTACTACTACTACTTTTTCTCCTTCTTCTTCCTCCTCCCGCTCTCCTCCTTCTTCTTATTTACTCAGTAATTACTGTTTCTGGAAAATATTTGTACATCTTTCCCTTTTTAAAGCCCAAAGCTCCTTAAGCATCTTCTTGCAGTGAATTTTAAATATTCACTAAAATATGTTACAAGTCTATTTTGGAGATTGGAAACCACTACATGGCCCTTACATGACCTGACCTTTCCTGTGATGGTAAAATTATTATTAAATTAATAAACTGAGAATGGTGAGATGAGTACTTTAAAAGATAGGCGCTGCTCTTTAGAGAAGCAAATGTCCTGCAAAGTATTTGTGGATAATAAAACAAGATAAGATGTTGTCTCCATCCATAAGGCCTGCAATTTGTAAGAGATAAAAGAACATAAAGAAAATGAGCATAATACACAAAAGTGCCCAATTGTAAATATATTTTATTTCAAAAGGTTTTTTAAAATCAGTCTTTTGGATATAATGCATTTTCCTATAATGACAGTGTTATTAACAAAATTTTATTTTTTAGGCCAGTCCACAAAATGATATAAGGTAGCTTAAATGCGGTGCTAAGAACCCTGATTAGTAATTATTCCACAATCATCAGGCTCTAACTGTGACCCCGTGGATATTGGTGCTTGTGGATAGGGTGTGGCGAACTTAGGGTCTGGAAGAAAGAATTTGCCAGAGGAAGTGCTGTGGCTTGTAGGCTACTCATTTTAAGAATGATACCAAGTTTATGAAAAGGCCTATCAGCATGGACAGTTGAAGTCTGATGAGACAGTTCAGGGGAGGAAGGGTAGTAAGTCCATAAATAGACTTACTGGGGGTTGGGGATAGAATATGCTAGAAGTAGTTCAACTTCTTACAACTCCAAGAACAACTCTTGAAAACTTTAGGCTTCAGTGAAGCTTATCCTCTTCTGATATACCTAATTGTCTCCCTCTCATTTGTAAAACTTTCTGAGTATTAAGAAACCTAAGAAAAGCTTCCAGAAAAAAATTATGATTTTATACCTGACCTCATGTTGTCCCTCTCTTAATATGACATGAGAAAGGATAGAAAGAAGTAATGCAATACATTTTTTAAAATGCACATTCCTCCTAAAGAAAGTTCTCAGTAACATATCACTTGCTTTCATTTTCCTAAGCTATACAACACTTTGTATCAAACTAAAAGAAAGGCCTGAGCATTTGAGAGGCAGTTTCCATTGTGAGAGATCACTGCAGCAAGATCTTTCAGGAAAGAATTCTAAAAATGGTGTCACAGGTAGTCTCAGATTTTGACAGATCAAGAATATGGGTGTAGACAGTTCAAGGAAGACATGAAGTAATTTACTTGAAGTTCTTTCTCTCCATTAAAGATACATGGTTTTTCAAGGTTTTCATTTGAATGACACCACAAAATTGATGATTCCTTCCTTTGGCCAGTTAAGGAAAGAGACAAATATTTAAAGATCAAATGGCTCTGCCTAAAATAACAACAGAAAATGAAATGTTGAGGGAAACTGAAAAATTCTAAACTCATAAACCACAAGGATCTCAAAAAATGTTTGCCTGCCCTTCCCCAAGTAATGAAGCAAGTTAAAATCCCAAAGGTACCTTTTACACACCAGAGCACATTTTCAATTTTGTAGAGCTGGCCCAGGTTGCTGGGTGTTCAGATGAATTGTTGGAGGAGATAGAAAATACAGAATCCCTTGACTCCCAAAGGTCCCTTTTTCTTCTTTGACTATATCCCTCTTGAAGGACTTTTTAAAAAGTAGAAACATGGATTCTAGCCTTCTTGGTCATGTTCCAAAGATATTTTTCTAACAATAAACAGGAAAACAAGGATGAGTTTCAAGGGGAAGGCATCCATTCTAGTTTTGGGCAAAGCAGGCCTGCATGGAATACCCTTATTATTCAAACCTACCTAGAGTAACATAACTTACCTGTTCTAAATTTATGCAAAATGTGGCCAAAAAGTAAAAAAAGGAGTCTACCATGCAAAATACTGATTTAAGAACACATTTGAGAAGAAAGCACACTCAAGGAAGTAGAAGAAAATTTAGACAAGTATTTTACAACATGAAGGAATTTAATAAAATTTAAAACATATCATCTAATGTTCTGAATGAAAAAAATCAAAGATGAGATGAACACACAAGAGAATTTGATGTAAAGGGAACTAGCCACGTTAAGGAAAGAAACTAAAGAGAAAGTAATTACCATTGCAGAAATTAAAAACTCATTAAAACTCAAAGAATCAACACTTCAAAGCTGAGGCAGTGATCAAGCTGCCTGAATTTAGAGAAAAAGAAGAGGTTAAAACAATTAATTATATTAATAATTAATATTTTGAGCATTTACTCTGTGAAAGAAACTGCTCTAAATTCTTTACGTGTGTTAACTTATTTAGAGAGAGGATTATAGATATGGAGGCAAGAAATGAATACCAAATACCAAATGAATACCAAACCCATGAATTTTTAGAATACCTGAAGATTATATAAGAACTGAAAAAAATCATTTTTTAATTGAAGTAGAGTTGATTTATATTAGTTTCAGGTGTACATCATAGTAATTCCATATTTTTATAGATTATCATTTTTTAATTGAAGTAGAGTTGATTTATATTAGTTTCAGGTATAAATCATAGTAATTCCATATTTTTATAGATTATACTCAATTTAAATTGTTAAAAAATAATGGCTATATTTCCCTGTGCTGTACAATATATCATAGCTGCTTATTTATTTTATACATAGTAGTTTGTATCTCTTAATCCCCTACTCCTATCTAGTCCCTCCTCCCTTTCCCCACACCAATGGTAAGCACTAGTTTGTTCTCTATATCTGTGAGTCTGTTTCTATTTTGTTGTATTCATTCATTTTTATTTTTATTTTTTAGACTCCAAATGTAACATAGAGTATTTGTCTTTTTCTGACTTATTTCACTAAGCATAATTCTCTCTAGGTCCATCCATGTTGTTGCAAATGGCAGAATTTTGTTTTTTATGGCTGAGTAATATTCCATTTTGTGTATGGAGATATATATATATGTATTTCACATCTTCTTTATCCATTTATGTGTTGATGGACACAGGTTGCTTCCATATCTTGGCTATTGTAAATAATGAACATTGAGGTGCATGTATCTTTTTAATGAATTAGTGTTTTCATTTTGTTTGTATATATACCCAGGAGTGGAATTGCTGGACCATATGGTAGTTCTATTTTTAGTATTTTGCAGAACCTCCATACAGTTTTCCATAGTGGTTGTACCAATTTACATTTCTACCAACAGTGTACTAGGGTTCCCTTTTCTCCACACTTTCACCAACGTTTGTTTTTTTGTAGACTTTTTGATGATAACCATTTTGACAGGTGTGAGGAAATATCTCATTATGGTTTTGATTTTCATTTCTCTGATTGTTAGTGATGGTGAACATCTTTTCATGTGCCTGTTAGCCATCTATATACCTTCTTTGGAAAAATGTCTATTCAGGTCTTCTGCCTACTTTTTAATTGGGTTGTTTGTTTTTTGTCTTTTTGTTTTGATATTGAGTTCCATGAGCTGTCTAAATACTTTGGATATTAACTCCTTATCTGTAATATCATTTGGAAATATTTTCTTCCATTTAGTAGGTTGTCTTTTTCTTTTGTCAATGGTTTCCTTTGCTTTGCAAAAGCTTTTAAGTTCAAATAGGTCCCATTTGTTTATTTTTGCTTTTGTTTCTTTTGTCTTAGGAGAGGGATCCATAAAAACATATTGCTGTGGTTTATGTCAAAGTGTGTTCTGCCTATGTTTTCTTCTGGGAGTATAGTTTCAGCTCTTACATTTAGGTCTTTAATCCATTTTGAGCTTATTTTTGTATATGGTGTGAGAAAATGTTCTAATTTCATTCTTTTACATGTGGCTGTCCAGTTTTTCCAGCACCACTTATTGAAGAGACTTTTTCACCATGTACTGTCTTGCTTCCTTTGTCATAGATTAATGACCATAAGTGCATGGGTTAATTTCTGGGCTCTCTATTTTGTTCCACTTTTTTATGTGTTTGTTTGTTTTGTTGGTTTTTTTGGTTTTGTTTTTGTTTTTGTGCCTGTACCATGCCTTTATGATTACAGTAGCTTTGTGATGTAGTCTGAAGTCAGGGAGTGTGATACCTCCAGCTTCATTCTTTTTTCTCAAGATTGCTTTGACAATTGGGGGAATTTTGTAGATCTGTAGAAATTTTAGGATTATTTGTTCTAGTTCTGTGAAAATGTCAAGGGTATTTTGATAGGGATTGCATTAAATCTGTAGATTGCTTTTGTTAGTATAGACATTTTAACAAAATTAATTCTTCTAATCCGTGAACACAGGATACCATTCCATTTCTTTGTATCATCTTTAATTTCCTTCATCTATGTATTACAGTTTTCAGAAAATAGATCTTTCACCTTCTCAGTTAAGTTTATTTCTAGGTATTTTATTCTTTTTGATGTGATTTTAAAAGGGACTATTTTCTTGCTTTCTCTTTCTGATAGTTCTTTAAGAATGTACAGAAAAGCAGATTTCTAGATATTAATCTTGTATCCTACAACTTTATGAATTCATTTATTAGTTCTCGTAGTTTTTTGGTGGAGACTTTAGGATTTTCTATATATAGTTTCATGTCATCTGCAAATACTGAGAATTTTACTTCTTCCTTTCCAGCGTGGATGCCTTTTATTTCTTTTTCTTGTCTGAGTTCCATGGCTAGGCCTTCCAATACTATGTTAAATAGTACTGCTGAGAATGGCCAACCTTTTCTTGTTCCTAATTTTAGAGGAAGAGTTTTTCACTGTTGAATGTGATGTTAGCTGTGGGTTTGTCATAAGTGGTCTTTATTATGTTGATATATGTTCCCTCTATACAAACTTTGAAGAGTTTTTATCATGAATGGGTGTTGAATTTTGTCTAATGCACTTTCTGCATCTATTGAGATGATCATGTGATTTTTACTCTTCCTTTAACGTGGTATATCACATTGATTGATTTGTGGATATTGAAACATCCTTGGATTCCTGGAGTAAATCCCACTTGATCATGGTGTATGATCCTTTTTATATACCCTTGAATTCAGTTTGCTAATCTTTTCTTGAGGATTTTTGCATCTACTACAATATATTCATGAGATATATTGTCCTGTAATTTTCTTTCTTCTTTTTTTTTTTTTTTTTTTTTAGTGGGGTGTTTCTCTCATTTTGGTATCAGGGTAATTGTGGCCTTGTAGAATGAATTTGGGAGTATTTCTTCCTCTTCAATTTTTTGGAATAGTTTCAGTAGGATTAATATTAGCTCTTCTTTATATGTTTGGTAGATTTCCCCTGTGAAGCTGTCTGGTCCTGGCCTTTAGTTTGCTGGGAGTTTTAAAATTACAAATTCTATTGCACTATTAGTGATCAGTTTGTTCAGATGGTCTGTTTCTTCCTTGATTCAGTCTTGGAATGTCATATGTTTCTAAAACTTTGTCCATTCCTGCTAAGTTGTCCAATTTGTTGGCCTATAACTGTTTGTAGTATTCTTTTATTATTTTTGTGTGTGTGTCTCTATGATATTGGTTGTTGTTTCTCCTGTTTCATTTCTTATTTGGTTTGTTTGGGTCCTGTCTCTTTTTTTCTTAATGAACCTGGCTTATCAGTTTTGTTTATCTTTTCAAACAACAGTTTTTGATTCCACTTATGTTTTTTATTAGTTTTTTGAGGGAGAATGTCTATTTTATTGATGTCCTTTCCATTCTTTATTATTAACTTCCTTCTGCTGACTTTGGGTTTTGTTTGTTCTTCTGTTTCTAATTCCTTTAGATTATAATTTAGGGTGCTTATTGGAGATTTTTCTTGTTTCCTGAGGTAGGTGTGTATACCTCTAACTTCCCACTTAGAACTGCTTTTGCTGCATTCCATAGATTTTGGAAAGTTGTGTTTCCATTTTCATTTGCCTCAAGGTATTTTCTGATTTCCTCTTGGATTTCTTCACTGACCCATTGGTTTTTGTTTTTTTTTTAACATCTTTATTGGGATATAATTACTTTACAATGGTGTGTTAGTTTCTGCTTTATAACAAAGTGAATCAGTTATACATATATATATGTTCCCATATCTCTTCCCTCTTGCATCTCCCTCCCTCCCACCCTCCCTATCCCACCCCTCCAGGTGGTCACAAAGCACCGAGCTGCTCGGTGCTTTGTGACCCATTAGTTTTTTAGTAGCATGTTCTTTAGTCTCTGCATGTTTGTGATTTTCCCATTTTTCTTCCTGTAATTGAGTTCTATTTTCACATCATTCTGGTTGGAAAAAATGCTTCAGATAATTTCTATCATATTAAGGTTGTTGACACTTGTTTAGTAGCCTAGCATGTGATCTATCCTGGAGAATGCTTCAAGTGCACTAGAAAAGAATGTTTATTCTGCTGTTTTTTGGTGGAATATCTTGTATATATCTATTAAGTTCAGTAGGTCTAATGTGTCATTTAAGACCACAGTTTCCTTATTGATTTTCTGTTTGCATGATCTGTCCATTGGTGTAAGTGGGTGTTAAAATCCCCTACTATAATTGCATCATTGTCAATTTCTCATTTTACATCTGTTAATATTTGATTTATATATTTCTGTGCTCCTACATTAGGTGCATATATGTTAATGAGCGTTATATGCCCTTCTTGTATTGACCATTTTATCATTATTTCATACCTTTCTTTGTCTTTTGTTGTAGACTTTGTTTTAAAGACTATGTTGTCTGACATGATTATTGCTACGCTGGCTTTCTTTTCATTTCCATTTGCAGTGAATATCTTTTTCTCTACCCTCACTTTCAGTCTGTGTGTGTCTTTTCCTCTGAAGTGAGTCCCTCATAAGAAGCATATAGATGGGTCTTGTTTTTTACCCAATCATCCACACTTTGTCTTTTGATTAGAGCATTTAGTCCATTGACCTTTAAAGTGATTACTGACAAGTATGTACTTACTCTCAATTTGCTACTTATTTTCTTATCATTTTTGTAGTTCTCCTCTGTTCTTTTCTTCTTCTTTTAGTTTCTTCCTTTGTGGTTTTCTTTAGTGGTATGCTTGGTTTCCTTTCTCTCTAGTTTTTGTGTATCTTGTTTTCTCTCTAGTTTTTGTGTAAGTTTTCAATTTGTGGTTTCCATGGGGCTCATATGTGTTGACTTATAACTATATCTATTTCTTTGAAACTAGTAGTCATTTAAATTCAAACACATTCTAAAATATCTACATTTTAACACCCCTCCCCATATTTTATGTTTTTGATGTCATATTTTATATCTCAATGTTCATCCCTTCACTGTTTATTGTAGTTATATTTGACCTTACAATTTTTGTCTTTTAATCTTCATACTAGCTTATTTAAGTGGTGGATCCTCAGGCTTTATCTATATGTTTGTCTTTCTAGTGGGACTTTTCTTTTCCTATAGATACTTCTTGTTGTAGCTTTTTTTTTTCCTCATAGAGAAGACCCTTTAAAAATTCTTTAAATGTAGGTTTAGTATTGATGAACACTTAGTTGTTGCTTGTCTGAAAAGTTCTTCATCTCTCCTTCAATTCGGAATGATAATCTTACTGGGTAGAGTATCCTAGGCTGCACATATTTCCCTTTGAGCACTTTAAATATATGATGCCACTCCCTTCTGGCCTGCAAATTTTCTGTAGAAAAATCAGTTGATAGCCTTATGGGGGTTACCTTGTATATCACTCTTTGTTTGTTTGTTTTTTGCTTCCTTTAGAATTCTCTCTTTATCTTTAATTTTTACCATTTTAATTATGATATGTCTTGGTTTTGGTCTGTTTCAGTTCATCTCTGTGCTTCCTGTACCTGGATATCTGTTTCCTTCTTAATGTTCTGGAAGTTTTTGGCCATAAGTTCATCACATCCATTATCGATCCTTTTGTCTCTCTCTTCTAATTCTGAGACCCCTATAATGTGAATGTTGATATGCTTTATGTTGTCCCAGAGGACCTTAAATGGTTCGTATTTTTTAAAAATATGTTTTCCTTTTTGCTGTTCTGATTGGGTGATTCCCATTATTCTTTCTTCCATTTCACTTATTTGTTTTTTTGCACCACCTAGTCTGCTGTTCATTCCCTTTAGTATGTTTTCCATTTCAGTTACTGTATTCTTTATTTCCAACTGGGTCTCTTCTATATTTTCTAGTTCCTTGTTAAAATTCTCACTGTGTTCCTCTATTCTTTTCTGTAATTCAGTTAGCATTCTTATTACTAATGCTTTGAACTCTTTATCTGGTAGATTATTTATTTCTGTTTCAGTAGTTGGTTTCTCTTGTTTTCTCAACTGAAACAAATTCATCTGTCTTCTCATTTTGATTATCTTTCTCTGTCTCTTTGAAATTAGGTGAAACCATTACCTATTCCAATATTGAAGGGGTGTCCTTTTGTGGGAGCATCCCTATACAGTCTGTGTGTGCCCAGTGTCTTTTGTAGGAGAGCTTGATCTGACATGAGCATGAGTCACATCTTCCCCCTGGGTGTGCTGTCAGCTATCACTTAGTAGGTGTTGAGGCTGGATATGGGAGTCCTTCAGCCAGAGCCAGGTGTGAGCCAGGCTTCTTCCATGCTGAGTGACCAATATTACCCTATTGGTATTAGGGTTCAAACCCAAATTGCTGAAGTAGAAGCCTTGAGATTTGGGTGCAAGCTGGCTCCTTTCTGTCTAAGTATGCTCTGTCCACTCTGGCACCTTTGCCCCCAGTTGGAGCAGTGCCGGAGCAGACACTCGGCATGAGTCTAGGTACAGGTTGTGGTGATGATCCCAGCCCCAGTTAGCATCCCACACCACTTCTGATGCATTGCCTCCATAAGCACCAGTAACGGCATCCCTACCTCTTTCAGATGCCCTTCTGGGCTGGGCTTGCTCTGTCCCTCACAGATGAGAACCCCTTTGGCCATGGAAGCAATAGGGTGCTATTGTGGAGCTACAGGCATGAGGCATACCCAGCCACAGCTGGCACTTATCTCAGGTTGGGATGTATGTAAGAGTGGTGGCAGGAAACTGGCCAGAGTCTCATGCAGTTTTTTTCTGCTTTCTCCACCTTGTTTCAAGAGAGTGGAGTCTGGGTTTCTTACAGCCCTTCTGTTAGTCCCAGTGGTTTTCTAACTAGCTAAGGGGAGTCATCTTCTCAGTGTCCAACTCCAGGGTGTGGTGCCCAATATGTGGCTCAAACCACTCACTCTACAGTTAGGCTCTTTGCCTGTGTAATTCCCCTTCTTTTTTATGTCCTCTCCCAGGGACACAGGTCCCAATTTGAGCACCTCACTTCCCTTACTACCTGAGTATGTGTGAATCTTTCTTAAAGCCTTGGTTGTACAAGAGTCTTTCTGTCAGTCTCCAGTTAGTTTTCTGTGGTAAATGAACCACATGTAGATGTGTTTTTCTCCCTTTTATTTATTTTTTAAAAAATTTTATTTTATATTGGAGTATAGTTGATTAAAAATGTGTTAGTTTCAGATGTACAGCAAAATGATTCAGTATACATATACATGTATCTATAAATGAACTTATTTATGAAAGAGAAACAGACTCACAGACTTAGAGAATGAACTTATGGTTACCGGGGGGAAGTGTGGAGAGGGGGATAGATTGGGAGTTTGGGATTGACATGTACACACTGCTATATTTAAAATAGATAAGCAACAATCACCAACTGTATAGCACAGGGAACTCTGCTCAATATTCTGTAATAACCTAAACGGGAAAAAGAATTTGAAAAAGAATAGATACATGTATGTGTTTTTGATATGTTCTTTGGGGATATCCACGCCTTCCTACTTCCACCATCTTAATCTGAATCTCAACAAAAATCTCTTTTTAAAACCTTTTATTGAGGTATAGTTGATTTACAATACTATGTTAGTTTCTGCTGTACAACAAAGTGATTCAGTTATATATATTCTTTTCCATGTTCTTTTCCATTATGGTTTATTACAGGACATTAAATATAATTCCCTGTGCTATACAGTAGGACCTTGTTGTATCTGCTAATCCCAAACTCCTAATTTATCCCTCCCCCACCCTCTTTACCTTTGCCATGAGTTTGTTTTCTGTGTCTGTTTTGTAAACAAGTTCATTTGTATCATATTTTAGATTCTGTATATGGGATATCATATAAGAGATATGATATCATATTAGATTCTCTTTCTGACTTAGTTCACTTAGTATGATAATCTCTAGGTCCATCTATGTTGCTGCAAATGGTATTATTTCATACGTTTTTATGGCTGAGTTGTATTCCATTGTCTGTGTGTGTGCTTGTGTGTATACACACACAGCACATCTTCTTTATCCTTTCATCTGTCAATAGACATTTATGTTGCTTCCATATCTTGGCTATTGTAAATAGTGCTGCTATGAACATCAGCGTGCATGCATCTTTTTGAATTAGAGTTTTCTCCTGATATACGCCTAGGATTGGGATGCTGGATCATATGGTAAGGCTATTTTTAGTTTTTTAAGGAACCTCCCTACTGTTTTCCATAGTGACTGAAGCAATTTACATTTCCACCAAGTGTAGGAGAGGTCTCTTTTCTCCAAACCCTCTGCAGCATTTGTTATTTTTATACTGTTTAATGATGGCCATTCTTACTGTTGTGAGGTGATACCTCATTGTAGTTTTGATTTGCATTTCTCTTAACAATAAGCAAAATTGATCATCTTTTCATGTGCCTAATGGCCATCTGTATGTCTTCTTTGGAGAAGTGTCTATTTAGGTCTTCTGCCCATTTTTTGATTGAGCTGTATGTTTTTGTGTTATTGAGTTGTATGAGCTGTTTGTATATTTTGGAAATTAAGCCCTTGTTGGTCACATCAATTACAAATATTTTCTCCCAGTCCAGATCACTTATTTATTCATTCTTCTGCATTATTCAGTTTGCTGTTTATTACCTTTAGCTCAGCTTTTGTCTCAGTAAATAAGTTTTCTAATTTTATTTTGCTCCTTTTTACAGTTTCTAGTTCCTTTTTATAGTAATCTGTCTTTTTATTGATAGCCTTTCTTAATTCAGGATTTTTATTACCTCCTTTTTGAACTCAGGGTCTAGTAGTTTGGAGGGGTCTGTTTCATTGTTTATTCTTTCAGGGCAATTCTCTTCATCTTTTAATTGGGAGTGGTTCCTCTGCTTCTTCATTTTACTTATATTTCTCTGTCTTTGAGTTTAGGAGAAAGTTATCTACTGTGCTTGAAGGGCTATTTTTATGTGGGAGTGTCCCTGTGTAGCCTGTGTGACTCTGATATTTTGGGTGCAAGGTCTGTTTTTAGTGTGTGGGTGCCTGCCAGATCTTTCCTTAGCGTGTGCTGGCTGTTAACTTCTTGATAAGAGGTGTGATTGGTGTTGTGGTTATCAGAGCCTGCCCTGGATGTTGAGCAGGGCCTCCTCTTTGCTCTGCAGTTGTCACAGCCCTGTCGGAGGCAGGGTTTGTTCCCCAGTTGTTGGAGTAGAAACCCCCAGATCCGTTTCCAAGCTGCAGTGTGAGGTAGGTGAGAGTGGAGCGCTTCCACTGGAAGAGGAGCCACTGAGTATTCCTCCATGGGAGCTGTCCACTGGGAAGTGCACTCTATGGTGTTGCCTGTCACCCATGTGTGTCTCACAAAGTATACTGTTGGCATTGCCCTCGGCACCACCACACCTGTGGGAATGCAGGCAATTGGCCTGGGTGTCCCTCAGGCACTGTGCTCAGAAAGCCACTAGCACAGATCCTTTGGTGCAGATCTGCTGAAGTCAGGCACCAGCACTGCCATAGTTGCACGCCTGGACCTGCTGTAGGAGCTACAGTAACAGCTCAGACCACAGGGACTCCTCCATGTGCGCACACTGGCAATGTCTACAGCCATTAATTCTGGAGGCGCTGAGCCATGAGTAATCTGCTCGGATATCCTGCAGGCACTGAGCTTACAAAGCTTCTGGTGGTGGCATAAATCTGTGGATCACACAGCCACTGGGACACTGCTCAGATTTCAGGCCTGCCTCCTCATGACCACCATGCCTGTCAGTGGCTTGAAACAGGAAAATGTCTGGAGATTCATACATGTAAGGTTTTTATGGGCCAGACCTGGAAATTTCTGCTCACATTACACATGGCCAGAACTACAAGAGAAGCTGGGCGTGTGTGCTATGTGTCCAGGATGATTTGGTTAGCTAGTCTCTACTACAGTGTACTTGGGCAAATTATTTCATCCTGTTCCCAAATATTCATATTTTTTTAATGGAAGCAGTAAATAACTTACCAAGTAACTTAACAACCTTCTTAGGGAAACTCTGTTGATTGCTCGCATTGCACTGAGCAAAGGCATTTTTGGAATGAAAGTGTACTAACTTTGTAAGTATGGGTTTTAGAGTAAGACAGATTTTCAATGTCATAAATGTTGCTAAATGCAACAACACAGCAACCACCAAACAACTACAGCAAAACTATCTTCTATATGACATTTCTCTGCGCTTTACACCTTCAATGGCATAACTTATGTATAAAACTTTGTTGCAAATCAAGAATATATCAAATATCCAATAGCACAATTATCCTGTGTTTCGATGTTCTATGTACCTATACTCACTTCTCCATACTTGTGTTTCATTCAGTGTGCCAATAATCAGCTCATACTTTGGTATTACCATTAAATTAAAGTTTATATGTAACTTATCCTTCATTTTCTGGGAATTTTAGAGACATACAGTTTGATATAGATGCATGAAGGTAATAAATTGACCTCTTACATCTATATTACAATGCAGAATAATATTCTTTTCCAGTAAAGAACTGAGTTTACAGAGGAAGAGAAAAGGGTCATATTCAGGGGGAAATGGCATTTCACCTATAATTTTGATGAAAGATTACATTTAAAGAATTAATTTATGTTAAAGGTTTAGAATAATAATGATAAGTACACAGTAAGTAGTCTATAAATATAGCTATAATGATGGTGATGGTGATGGTGGTGGTAATATGGTGAAAATGCTGATGGTTATATTGATGCGGGTGCTGATAGTGCTGGCGGTGGTGGTGGTGGTGATGTTGCTATATGTGGTTGTATGAGTTGATTTGGGTATAGCTTTTGGTAAAAAAAACAATGTTACTAATCCTTAGAACTTTCAGTCACTGATACATGTCATTGAGAAAGCAGATTAAAAAATTATTTTGAGTGTATATTGAACTGTGTCCCAGTTCCTGAAGTTTTTCCTAATCATTCCTACCAGAAATGATGTAACTAAATGTACCTAAATGATGTACTCTAAATTTCTTTGGATGCTTCTTTGAAATGATCTTACAGTTTTGTTTTTAAATATCCTCTATCTGATTTCTGTAGAAATATTTCAAAGGACTGTCTGGCTTGGAAATTCTAGGGGTGAAGTTAGACATTTCCTTTCCATCACCTCACTTGATTTGAGAGCGAGTACTGAGCTGCACATTACCTGACTATGCTGTGACCTAGTCTTGGTGTTCTAGCTCCCTGCCACCAAATACTATGCCCCAAAGAAATGATGCCTTTCCTCCTTTTATCTTCAGATCTTCAGCAACTCTAGCATCTTTAGTCCACTACATATCCCCCAATTCCTCTGAAAAGAGGGTTCATTCTACCCTGAGTATCTATTAATATTAAGCGCGAGAAGAACTGGAGAGCTAGAAGAAGGAAATAGGATGGATATCCCTAACCTCTAAAATATTTTGTATTGATAGTATAAATGCCTATTAACTGATCCATCTCTGTGCTGGTTTTAGTTCTTTGCCCCTTGTTCAATATATTTAACGTTAGTTTATTGGCTCCCTCTCCTTAGAGCCTCAATAAATTCTATCTGAATGAATAAATAAGAATCCCTTTTACCAACCCTTGCATGACACAGAATAAGACATCTATAAACAAATGTTAATTATAAAACTGCTTGCTTTCTGTTATTCAACCAGCATAATTTTACAGAAAGAAGCGTAATGTTACTTGGTATTTTTAAAAGTATTTATTTATTGTTTCCTTTTGGAGAGGAACTGTGTGACTTTATCATGACTTTCTGTCACCAGTTGGACCTTGTTAGCTCATTAATATACAGGTACATGAGCAATAGCTTTGTAACATCCAGTTTCATCATGTTTCAAAGCCTCTTGCTTTATTCAGTACTTGATACCTGAAGAGATATTATTCTGTCATCCCATGCCTGGTGGTATTTGATAGTTATTCTGGCAACAGTAATACAACTTTAGTAAAGATCTAAAGATGCATTTCAAATCATACAATGGCTTGACATTTCATTTGGGAAAGTATAAGTATGGGGATTATTTTTCATAGATGTGCAGACCAAGCTAAGAGAATAATATTTTAAAAATAATGAGATTGTAGTCAAGAATGACATGACACAATGTTAGAATTTACATCTTCATTTCATTTGTGTCCCTTGGTTTCCTCTTTCTGTGAAAAGTGTAATGATGCATTTATATTTACCAGCCAACATCACATATATGGTGAAGTGTTTCATGAGTTTCTAGACTAGCAGCGGTTCCCAGGATAAGTCTCTCAAGGTGATTCTTTATGAGAGAAGTACTTGATCAAATAATTGTGGGATGTGCTATATACTATAACTTCTTTTTGGAGCTATGCAATGTTCATTAGCATTTTTAAGGTTCTGAAATATAATAAGGATACTTTTTTTTTTTTTTTTTTTTTTTGCGGTACGCGGGCCTCTCACTGTTGTGGCCTCTCCCGCTGCGGAGCACAGGCTCCGGACGCGCAGACTCAGCGGCCATGGCTCACGGGCCCAGCAACTCCGCGGCATGCGGGATCCTCGCGGACCAGGGCACGAACCCATGTCCCCTGCATCGGCAGGCGGACTCCCAACCACTGCGTCACCAGGGAAGCCCTGGGTTCTGTATTTTAGTAGCTCCATCAGGTAACTGAATTCATTGAAAATGATCCCTGTGATAGTTATGTTCTTATTATGAAGTGTAGTAGCCTCCATTCAAATAAAAGCTTTTTAATTATAATTTCTCTTTTTTATACATGCTTCATCTCTGTGGTTCTCCAGGCACAGATAAAGGAAAAAGACAATGCTCCCTCGCAGAAGTTTGGTTTTAGTGATTTTCAGCAATGCAGAATATGAAAAGCTCCCTGCCACAGCCTCAAGAGCCCTGGGCACTCTAAGTGGTTAAGAGCATGAACCTGGTATTGGACTGAGGGTTTGAACCTCAGATTACTAGCTGTGTAGTCTTGGGAAAATATCTGAACTTCTCTGTTTTACTTTTATTAGCTGTGAACCTGGATAAAGATAGCATCTAAAGGGTTGTTGTGAGGATTAAAGTGCCTAATACATAGAAGGGCTTTGAATCAGTCATAGGCACTTTGTAAGTGTTCAATAAAGCATAGATAGCACTACTACCTATTAACCACTGACCTGTCTTCTTCAAATATTGTGTATTTTAACTTTCCTTGAAAGCCCATATCCTCAACTATTTGTGTGCATTTGCGAGTACATCACTTGCCTTCAAATACTTGGCATTTCATGGGTTGAAATATTTTTTCTCTGATACCAAGAGATGGCATTCACTCTTCCTGAGAATACTTTATAGACTTCCTCACAATAGAGCCTGAAACCAGTTGCCCCCTGAGGCTGATTTCTGGGTACTCAATAGAATGAAAGCTATTGCAGCCCTTCAAAGTTTCTAAAATCATCAGTAGCACTTAATAGGAATTTATCAAAAAGTAACATGGGTAGAAAGTAACATTTTAATTTGCAATCAGCGGTTGCTTTGACCTACTCTATTCTTGATATAGGGATGAGAGCATCACATTTGCTTTTTTAATATGAGCACAATAGAAAGCTGGCCTAAATTACCCACCTAATTAACACATAATCTTTTCAAATTAGTGAGCTGCAAGGGGTTTTTTTTATTTCAATTTTATTTTATATTGGAGTATAGTTGATTTACAGTTTTGTATTACTTGCAGATATACAGCAAAGTGATTCAGTTATACATATACATATATCCATTCTTTTTCATATTCTTCTCCCATATAGGATATTAAAGAATACTGAGTAGAGTTCCCTGTGATATATAGTAGGGCCTTGTTGAATATATATTTTATATATAGTAGTGTGTATAGGTTAATTCCAAAGTCCTAATATATCCCTGCATCACTGTTTGAGATTCCACATATAAGTGATGTACACTTCTCTTCTCACGATTGCTGGTTTTGATATCATATTTGTGTGTGGATGATTTCCTACCTTTACTGTGTGTTTGCCTTTACTGGTGAGCTTTCCCATCCATAATTTTCATGTTTCTAGTTGTGTCCTTTTCTTTTCCACCCAGAAAAGTTCCTTTAGGATTTGTTGTAAGCTGGTTTGGTGGTGATGAATTCCCTTAGCTTTTGCTTTTCTGTAAAGCTTTCGATTTCGCTGTAGAATTTGAATGGGAGCCTCGCTAGGTATTCTTCGTTTGTAGGATTTTCCCTTTAATCACTTTATTTTCTTTTAATTTTTAAAAAAATTTTATTGGAATATAGTTGATTTATAATGTGTTAGTTTCAGCTGTAGAGTAAAGCGAATCATTTATACATATACAAATATCCACTCATTTTTTCCCATAGAGGCAATTACAGAGTATTGAGTAGAGTTCCCTGTGCTATAAAATAGGTCCTTATTATTTATCTATTTTATATATAGTAGTGTGTATATGTCAATCCCAATCTCCCAATTTATTCCTCCTCTGCTTTGCCCCCTGTAACCATAAGTTTGTTTGCTACATCTGTGACTCTATTTCTGTTTTGTAAATAAGTTTACTTATACCGTTTTCTAGATTACACATATAAGTGTTGTCATATTTGTCTTTTGGTGTCTGACTTACTTCATTCAATGTGACGATCTCTAGGTCCATCCATGTTGCTGCAAGTGGCATTATTTCGTTCTTTTTTCTGGCTAATATTCCATTGCATATATGTACCACATCTTCTTTATCCATTCCTCTGTTGATAGACATTTAGGTTGCTTCCATGTTGAGGCTATTGTAAATACTGCTGCAGTGAACGTTGGGGTGCACGTATCTTTTTGAAGTATGGTTTTCTCCAGATATATGACAAGGATTGGGAATGCTGGATCATATTGTAACTTTATTCTTAGTTTTTTTAAAGAACCTCCATACTGTTCTCCATAGTGGCTGTACTAATTTACATTCCCACCAACAGTGTGGGAGGGTTCCGTTTTCTCCACACCCTCACCAGGATTTATTGTTTCTAGATTTTTTGATGATGGCCATTCTGACTGGTGTGAGGTGATACCTCATTGGAGTTTTGATTTACATTTCTCTAATAAATAGTGATGTTGATCATCTTTTCATGTGCCTGTTGGCCATCTGTATGTCTTCTTTGGATAAATGTCTATTTAGATCTTCTGCCCGTTTTTTGATTGGGTTGTTTGTTTTTTGATAGTGAGCTACATGAGCTATTTGTATATTTTGGAGATTAATCCCTTGTTGGTTGTTTCATTTGTAAATATTTTCTCCTATTCTGAGGGTTGTCTTTTTGTTTTGTTTTTTGTTTCCTTTGCTCTGCAAAAGCTTTTAAGTTTAATTGGATCCATTTTTTTATTTTTGTTTTTATTTTCATTACTCTGGGAGATGGATCAAAAAAGATCTTGCTGTGATTTATGTAAAAGAGTGTCCGACCTATGTTTTCCTCTAAGAGTTTTATAGTGTGCAGTCTTACATTTAGGTCTTTAATCCATTATGAATTTATTTTTGTGTATGGTGTTAGAGAATGATCTAATTCAATTTTTTTTTACATGTTAACTGTCCAGTTTTCCGAGCACCACTTACTGAGGAGACTGTGTTTTCTCCATTGTATATTCTTTCCTCCTTTGTCATAGATTAGGTGACCACAGATGTGTGGGATTACCTCTGGACTTTCTATCCTGTTCCATTGATCTATATTTCTGTTTTTGTGCCAGTACCATAGTGTTTTGATGACTGTAGTTTTGTAGTATAGTCTGTAGTCAGGGAGGCTTATTCCTCCAGCTCCGTTTTTCATTCTCAAGATTGTTTTGACTATTCAGGGTCCTTGGTGTTTCCATGCAAATTGTAAAATATTTTGTTCTAATTCTGTGAAAAATGGCATTGGTAATTTAATAGGAATTGCATTGAATTTGTAGATTGCTTTGGGTAGTATTGTCAATTTGAAAATACTGACTCTTCCAACCCAAGAACATGTGATATCTCTCCATCTGTTTGTGTCATCTTTGATTTGTTTCATCAGTATCTTATAGTTTTCTGGCTTCAGGTCTTTTGCTTCCTTGGGTAAGTTTATTACTAGGTATTTTATTCTTTTTGATGTGATGATAAATGGGATTGTTTCCTTAATTTTTCTTTCTGATGTTCCATTGTTAGTGTATAGGAACTCAAGAAATTTCTGTGCATTAATTTTGTATCCTGCAACTTTACCAAATTCATTGATGAGCTCTAGTAGTTTCTGGTAGCATTTTCTATGTATAGTATCATGTCATCTGCAAACAGTGACAGTTTTATTTCTCCTTTACCAGTTTGGATTCCGTTTATTTCTTTTTCTTCTCTGATTGCCATGGCTAGAATTTCCAAAACTATGTTCAATAAAAGTGGTGAGAGTGGACATCCTTGTCTTCTTCCTGATCTTAGAGGAAATGCTTTCAGTTTTTCACCTTTGAGAATGATGTTAGCTGTGGGTTTGTCATATATGGCCTTTATTATATTGAAGTATGTTCCCTCTATGCCCACTTTCTGGAGAGTTTTTATCATAAATGGGTATTGAATTTTTGTCAAAAGCTTTTTCTGCATCTATTGAGATAATCATGTGGTTTTCATTCTTTGATTTGTTGATGTGGTGTATCACACTGATTGATTTGCGGATATTGAAAAATCCTTGCAGCCCTGGGATAAATCCCACTTGATCGTGGTGTATGATCCTTTTAATGTGTTGTTGGATTCAGTTTGCTAGTATTTTCTTAAGGATTTTTGTGTCTAGTTCATTAGTGATATCGGCCTATAATTTTCTTTTTCTGTGATATCATTATCTGGTTTTGGTATCAGGGTGATGGTGGCCTCATAGAACACTTTTGGGAGTGTTCCTCCTTCTGCAGTTGTTTGGGAGAGTTTGAGAAGGATAGGCACTAGCTGTTCTAAATGTTTGATAGAAGTCGCCTGTGCAGCCATCTAGTCCTGGACTTCTGTTTATTGGAAGATTTTTCATCATGGTTTCAATTTCAGTACTTGTGATTGGTCTGTTCATATTTTCTATTTCTTCCTGGTTCAGTCTTGGAAGGTTGTACCTCTCTAAAACTTTGTCCATTTCTTCTAGGTTGTCCATTTTATTGGCATATAATTGCTCGTAGTAGTCTCTTATGATCCCCTGAATTTCTATGTTTTGAATTGTAACTTCTTTTTCATTTCTAATTTTATTGATTTGAGTCCTCTCCCTTTTTTTCTTGATGAGTCTGGCTAAGGGTTTATGAATTTTGTTTATCTTCTCAAAGAATAAACTTTTAGTTTTATTGATCGTTGCTATTGTTTTCTTCATTTCTGTTTCATTTATTTCTTCTCTGATCCTTATGATTTCTTTCATTTTACTAACTTTTTTACTAACATTATTCTTTCATTGTTTTAGGTGTAAGGTTAGATTTTTTATTTGAGATTTTTCTTGTTTCTTGAGGTGAGATCAAATTACTATAAACTTCCCTCTTAGAACTGCTATTGCTTAATCTAACAGATTTTGGGTCATCATGTTTTCATTGTCATTTGTTTCTATGTATTTTTTTATTTCCCCTTTTATTTCTTTAGTGATCTCTTGGTTATTTAGCAGCACTGTTTAGCCTCCATATGTCTGTGGTTTTTACAGTCTTTTTCCTGTAATTGATTTCTAATTTCATAGTATTATGTTTGGAAAAGATGCTTGATACAATTTCAATTTTCTCAAATTTTCCAAGGCTTGATTTGTGACCCCAGATGTGATGTATCCTGGAGAATGTTCCGTGTGCACTTGAGAAGAAAGTGTATTCTGCTGCTTTTGGATGGAATGTCCTATAAATATCAATAAAGTCTATCTGGTCTAATGTGTCATTTAAGGCTTGTGTTTCCTTATTAATTTTCTGTCTGGATGATCTGTCCATTGGTGTAAGTAGGGTCTTAAAGTCCCCCACTATTATTGTGTTACTGTTGATTTCCCCTTTTATGGCTGATATCATTTGCCTTATATATTGAGGTGCTCCTGTGTTGGGTGCATATATATTTACATATGTTATATCTTCTTCTTGGATTGATCCCTTGATCATTATGTAGTGTCCTTCCATGTCTCTTGTGACAGTATTTATTTTAAAGTCTACTTTGTCTGATATGAGTATTACTACTCCTTCTTTCTTTTGACTTTCATTTGCATATGATGTCTTTTTCCATCCCCTCACTTTCAGTCTTCATGTTTCCCTAGGTCTGAAATGGGTCTCTTGTAGGCAGCATATATATGGGTCTTATTTTTGTATCCATTCAGCCAGTCTTAGTCTTTTACTTGAAGCATTTAATTCATTTATGTTTAATATAATTACCATATGTGTGTTCCTATTGCCATTTTCTTAATTATTTTGGGTTTGTTTTTGTAGGTCTTTTTTCTTCCCTTCCTCTTTTGTTTTCTTCTCTTGTGGTTTGATGACCATCTTTAGTGTTCTGTCTAGGAAGCTTTTTCTTTTTGTGTACATCTATTGTAGTTTTTTGGTTTGCATTTCCCATGAAGTTTTGATATAGCAGTATGTGTGTGTGTGTGTGTGTGTGTGTGTCTGTGTATGTGTGTGTGTGTCTGTGTGTGTGTGTATATATATAATATTTTTTTAAGTTGCTTGTCTCTTAATTTCAAATGCAATTCCCATTTCCTGCATTCGTACTCTTTTCTTCTCATGGTTCCTGGTTTTGTTATCATATTTGTGTATTGATGAGTTCCTGATTGTACCATCTGCCTTTACCACCAAGCTTTTCCATTTGTGATTTTCTTGTTTCTCATGGTGACCTCCTTTTTTTCCCTGCCTAGAGAAGTTTCTTTAGTTATTGTTGTAAAGCTGGTTTGTTGGTGCTGAATTCTCTTAGCTTTTGTTTGTCTGTAAAGCTTTTTATTTCTCCATTGAATCTGATGAGAGCCTTGCCGGGTAGAGTATTCTTGGTTGTAATTTTTTCCTTTCATCACTTTAAATATATCATGCCACTCCCTTCTGGCCTTCAGAGTTTCTGCTGAAAAAATCAGCTGATAACCTTATGGGGATTCCTTTGTATGTTATTTGTTGCTTTTTCCTTGTTGCTTTTAATATTTTTTTTAATGTTTTTTAGTTTGATTAATATGTATCTCAGTGTTTTCCTCCTTGGGTTTATCCTGTATGAGATTCTTCACTTCTTGGACTTGGGTGACTATTTCCTTTCCCATGTTAAGGAAGTTTTCAATTATGATCTCTTCAAATATATTCTCAGGCCCTTTCTCTTCCTCTTCTTTTTCTGGGACCCCTATAATTCAAATGTTCATGCATTTAGTGTTGTCCCAGAGGTCTTTAATATTGACCTCATTTCTTTTAATTCTTTGTTGTTTATTCTGTTCCACAGCAGTGATTTCCACCATTCTGTCTTCCAGCTCACTTATCTGTTCTCCTGCTTCAGTTATTCTGCTATTGATTCCTTCTAGTGTATTTTTCATTTTAGTTATTGTATTGTTCATCTGTTTGTTTGTTCTTTAGTTCTTCTAGGTCTTTGTTAAACATTTCTTGTATCTTCTTGATCCACACCTTCATTCTTTTTCTGAGATCTTGGATCATCTTTACTGTGCTTGCTCTGAATTCTTTTTCAGGTAGATTGCCTATCTCCTCTTCATTTAGTTGTTCTTGTAGGCTTTTATCTTTCTCCTTTGTCTGCAACATATTTCTTTGTCATCTCATTTGTCTACCTTACTGTGTTTGTGTTTTCCTTTCCATAGTCTGCGGGATCATAGATTCTATTGCTTCTTCTGTCTGCCCCTTTTGTTTTGTGCATGAGAGACCTTGTGTGCTCCCTCCAAGAGTGGAGTCTCTATTTCCCCCAGCCTTGTGGAGCTCCTGCACTTAAGCTCCACTTGCCTTCAAGGCTAAGTGCTCTGGGGTTCTTCCTCTCAATGCCAGACTCTCAGAATTTTTTGGAGGGCTTTTGTTTGTGTGAGAACATCCCTTTGTAGCCTGCGTGGTTTTAATTTTTTTTTTTTTTTTTTGGTGCAAGGACTGTTTATAGTATGAATGACTGCCACAACTTTCTTCAGTGCATGCTGTCTGTTTTCCCCTTGATAGTGGGTTTGACTGGTGTTGTGGTGACCAGAGCCTGCCCTGGATATTGAGTGGGGCCTCCCCTCTGATCTGTGCTTGTCACTGCCCTGTCAGGGGTGGGATCTGCTCCATAGTTGTTGGAGTAGAGGCCCAAGATCTGTTTCCTAGCTGTGTTTCTGATCTGAGTTGTGAGGGAGGCAGTATTGGAGCACTCCTACTGGGAGAAACCACTGTTCCTCCCCTCTAGCTGTTCACCTGTGAATGTGCTCTGTTGTGTCCCCTTTCGCCCGCTGTGCTGGATCACAAAGTACACTGTTGGTTGCACTGCTCTCAGTCCCACCTTAATCGTGGGTATGCTGGCAGTTAGCCCTGGTGTCCCTCAGGCATTGTTTTCACCGGGCCACCGGTGCAGATCCACTGAGTTCAGGTCCCAGGACTGCAGTAATCGTGTACTTGGACCTGCTGTGAGAGTTATGGAGGCAGCTCAGACTCTGACCTGGCCCAACCCCACATGTATGTGCCCAGAAAGCCCACAGCTCCTAAAGCTAGACCCGTCTCAGCTGCAGGAGCACTTATTGTCCGTTTGGATGTTCCACAGGTGCTGAACTTAGGAAGCCATCAGCAGAGGTGTAACTCCATTGTTCATGAAGCCACGAGGAGAGATTTTAGCCCTTCTTCCTTAGTCACATGGCCCCTGGGGCTCAACTGTAGTTTCAGCCCCAGCTCTACGTGTGTTCCTCTCACATGCAGAGCCCCACCTCTGCACGTCTGCTCCTGAGGCTGCTGGAGCACATGAGCCCATGAGGTGGGCGGGAGCCAAGGTGACGATCAAGGAAAGCAGGTGGCCCAAGCTGGAGGGTGCTGAGGAAACAATTGATCAGGGTGAGCATGCCACCCAGACAGGGAGGGGGTGGAGGAAGCGATTGCCATGAGTGCATGAACCAGCTCTGGCAGAAGCCCTCCGTAGTGCCCATGGAGGCAGGGAATGGTAAGTGAGGAGAGATGCTGCAATGGCAGCCCTGCCATTTGCTTGTCACTCAAAATGGCACTTTGCTTCTGTGGTAGTCTGGGCTTCCTCCACAAGCATTCCTGGTTGTGGACCTCCTCACTCCTGTCCCCTCAGGCTGTCTCCTCTCAGCCAACAGTAGTCCCCTCCCTGGGTCTGCTCTCCAAGCTCCACGTTCCAGCACCCAGTCCCTGTGTGCACTGTGTCTCAGGATGGTGCATACAGGGCCGTGGCACAAACCATCTTTGGAGTTCTCACTCTGTCCTGCCTGCCACAGACTGGTTGCTGCACTCTCCTCTGAGCCCCTGAAACTCCCCTTCTGTCCCACCTGATCTCCCTGTGGTGAGGGGTTTCCCCAGATGCAGGAACCTCTTCTCACCTTCAGCTCACCCCTAGGGGCACAGGTCCCATCTTGCTTCCTCTCCTCTTTCTTTTCCCTTTCTTTGTTTCATCCTACCCAGTTATGTGGGGATCTTTTTGTCCTTTTAGGTGTCCAAGGTCCTCTGATATTTCAGCAGGTGCTCTGTGAGAATTGTTCCATTTTTAAGGGTATGCGGCCATGGCTCACAGGTCCCCAGCCGTTCTGCAGCATGTGGGATCTTCCCAGACTGGGGCATGAACCCGTGTCCCCTGCATCGGCAGGCAGACTCTCAACCACTGCACCACCAGGGAAGCCCTTTAAGGGTATTCTTGATGTGTTTATAGAGAGAGATGAACTCCACGTCCTCCTACTCCTCTGCTATCTTGCGAGACCCCTTTCATCACTTTAAATATATCATGCCACTCCCTTCTGGCCTGCAGAGTTTGTGCTGAAAAATCAGCTGACATCCTTATAGAGATTCACTTGTATGTTATTTGTTGCTTTTCCTTTGTTGCTTTTAATATTTTCTCTTTTTTCCTTTAATTTTTGTCAGTTTGATTAATATGTGTCTGGGCATATCCCTCCTTGTGTTTGTCCTATATAGCACTCTCTGTGCTTCCTGGACTTGAGTGAGTGTTTCCTTTCCCATTAGGGAAGTTTTTGACTATAATCTCCTCAAATATTTTCTCAGTCCCTTTCTCTCTCTCTTCTCCTTCTGGGACCCATATAATGAGAATTTTGATGCATTTGATGTTCTCCCAGAAGTCTCTGAGACCATGCTTATTTCCTTCATGCTTTTTTCTTTATCTGTTTCACAGCAGTGATATACACCACTCTGTCTTCCTGCTCACTCATTCGTTCTTCTGCCTCATTTATTCTGCTATTGATTTCTTCTCTTGCAGTTATTGTTTTGTTCATCTCTGTTCTTTAGTTCTTCTAGATCCTTGTTAAACTTTTTTTGTGTCTTCTGGATCTGTGCCTCCATCCTTTTCCCAAGATCTTGGATCATCTTTACTATCATTATTCTGAATTCTTTTTCAGGAAGATTGCCTATCTCCACTCCACTTAGTTGTTCTTCTGGGGTTTTATCTTGTTCTTTCGTCTTGAACATATTTCTTCACCATCTCATTTTGTCTTGTTTGTGGTCTACTTTCTGCAGGCTACTGGGTCATAGTTCCTCTTGCTTCTGGTGTCTTGCCACTGGTGGGTGAGGTTGGTACAGGGACTTATGTAAGCTTCCTTGTGGGAGAGACTGGTGCCTGCCCACTTGTGGATGGAGCTAGGTCCTTTCCCTCTGGTGGACAGGGCTGTGTCAAGGGGTGTGTTTAGTGGTGGCTGTGAGCTCAATACAACTTTAGGCAGCCTGTTTGCACATGGGTGGAGCTGTGTTCCCACCTTGCCTGTTGTTTGGTCTGAGGCATCCCAGCACTAGAGCCTGCAGGCTGTTGGGTCTGGCCACATCTTGGTGCCAAAAGGGCTACCTCCAGGAGAGCTCACACTGGTCAATATTTCCTGGAGCCTCTGCCACCAGTGCCCTTGCCCTCACAGTGAGCCACCGCTGAGCCCCATCTCCCTAGGAGACCCTCCAAACCCACCAGTAGGTCTAACACAGGCTCCTATGGAGTCACTGCTTTGTGTTTGGTTCCAGTGAAGGTGAAACCTTGTTTGTGCCCTCCAAGAGTGAAGTCTCTGTTTCTTCCAGTCCTCTGGACAGGCTGGGGAGACTAGCATGGAGCTCAGAGCTCTCACTCCTGTGGGAGAACCTCTGTGACATAATTATTTTTAAGTTTGCATGTATGGGATTTCATTATATCGCAAAAACGCCCCTCCTACCGTCCTGTTGTGGCTTCTTCTTTGTCTTTGGATGTAGAATATCTTTTCTGGTGGGTTCCAGTCTTCTTCATTGATGATCATTCTGCAGATAGTTGTGATTTTGGTGTTTTCATGACAGAAGGAGAGCTCAAGTCCTTCTACTCTGCCATCTTGTCTGGAATTGAGGGGATGTTTTTAGTTTGGATGCTTCCAGCCTCTTTTCTTAGTGTGTGTTGCCTGTTATCCCCTTGGTATGGAGTGTGCAGGTGCGGCAGTCTGTGTGCACTCCCGGGACAGAGAGGGCAGCCATCAGTGCCCACTCACGCATCTCACAGTGGCAATGGTAGCTCGCATATCCCCGGGACAGTATAGGCAGTGATTGGCACCTGCTCCTGGGTCTCGTACTGGCAGCAGCAGCCTGCACAGTCCCAGGATGGCAGGGGCAGTGCTTGGCCCCTGCTCATGGTCTGTTAATGGTGGCAGTGGCCCATGTCCACCTCTGGAGCCCAGTATGGTGGCAACAGCTCACGCCCACCCCCAGAGCTCATGTAGGTGGTGTCGTATTGCCTGAGAGCATGCACAGGTAAAGAAGCTTTAATGGCGACTCCACCCCTCTCCTCGTGCACCCCGCCCCCACCAATGATGGCACCTTGCCCGTCTGGTAGGCCCAGGCTTCTTCCAAGTATGCACTCAGTTGCTACACTCCAGCCTCTTCAGGCTGTCTCCACACAGCCAAACCTGGTCCTTTCCCTTGGTCTGACCTCTGAAGCCAGCACCCAGCTGCTGCCCACACCGGGGGATAAATGTCTCAGGCTGGGGAGCGCATGGCGGCAGTACTGACTATCTGTGCACATCACCTTCCACTTGCCTACTGCAAACCAGGTGCGGCACTCTCCTCCGAGGCTCCAATGCTCCCCCTCTGTCCAGGCTGATCTCCCTGCTGGTGCAGGAATATTTCCTCATTCACGGCTCCCTCCCTGGGGCACAAGTCCCATCCTGATTCCTTTCTCTCTCTCCCTCTTTTTTTTTTTTATTTTTCTTTTGTCCTACCCAGCTACGTGGAGGTTTTCTTGCCCTTTTGGAAATCTGAGGTCTTCTGCCAGCATTTAGTAGATGTTCTTTATGAATCGTTCTACTTGTAGATGTATTTTTGATGTATTTGTGGGAGGAGGTGGGCTCCACATCCTACTCCTCCACCATCTTGATTGCTCCCTGCTCTCTTTGAGAATAATAAATACACATCTCTCTCCACAATTTCTTTTGTTCTTTGTGTACATGTGTTAGTTTCTTGACTAAATTTGACCTTGCACTTCATAATTTAGGCTTCCATGTGGCATTGTTCAACCTATCAAATGACATTGAGATTTGATTAGATTGACACTGAGATTTGATTAGATTGTCTTTAAAACGGTCAATTCGCATTTCTTTCTTGACCTTAGTAGTAATATAGTGAGATATCACTCAAAAATGTCACAGACACCCTAGCCCATCATTCTTCAGTGGTGTTTGTGCTTCCCACTGGATGGTCAAGAGTGGCAGTAAAACCAGTTTAAGCAATGAGAGCACCGTGGTATTCAGCCATAAGGCATCAGAATAAGCACAAAACTCTGAAACTATTTACTGTGATCACCCAAGTCTGCAAGGTTGCTAAGAAGTACTTCCTGGATCCGAACCAGATTTGCTTGACTTGAGCCGTATTTTCCTTCTTCCCCTCTATAAGCACAGCTTTCAGCTTTTGAGCATCTATTACGTACAGGTGCCGGGCTTCACAAACTTCCCCATAGCCCTGTGAATATTCTATTTCCCTTTGTAGTATAATGATTCAGACATGGCCTCTAAAACTAGAAACCCAGGCTTCTAGTCCTGTCCACCAATAGTGTAGCCTTGGGTAAATCACTTCGTGTTTGTACATTAGTATTCTCATCTTTAAAATGGAGATAGAAAGCATTGTCAAAGCAAAAATTGCACTGGACAAACTCAAACAGGCAAAGAAGACATTTTTCAAGGCTATTGCAGTAGGGGAGATAAACCAGAAAGCAATCTGAACTCAACTTCACTGAAACAAAGGGTGGGAGAATTTTTTTGAGACATGAGTGGGGGAGATCATAGGCCATCTGTGTTTTCCAGTTGGCCTTACTCAAAGAGCAAGTAATCTTTCCTGTATCTTTGTGACAGGAGGTAATTTTACAACTTGTAGCAAGGTACCCACTGAGGTTAGGCTCCTCTCCTCCTACAGATACTGGGATTTAGGGGTGCTATCCTTCATGATGATTTCTTTTCATGGGGATGGCTCCCAGCTCCTTGAAAAAGAGTCCTAGGTTGTAAAACAGGCAAGAGGTGTTTTTAAAATGCACCTCAGAGGAGCAGAAAAGGAATTTCAATTACAAATTTTCTAAAGGAAATGCTTTAAGAAAAGGGAGGTCAGGGGCCAAGAGTCAGGAAAAAGCCTGTCTACAGTTTATTCAAGCTGAGGAGAATGTTACGGCCATCTTGATCATCACCTACATCCTTTTAGGTTGTTACAATCATTAACTAAGTAAAACCAAATGAGTAAAATGTAAAGTACTAAAAACAATGCCATAAGTGCTCAAAGAGTATTAGTTATTATTCACGATAGGTAGGACATCCATGGTTTAGAGAATAGGATTTGGAGTCAAACAGACCTGCCCATAAATTCCTACTTAATGAGGGCATGGGCAAGTTACTTAACCTTTTAAACCTCACTTTTACCGTATATTGTATGAGGTTGAAAACGTGTATCTAATAGGGCTATTGTGAGGATTAATGAAGTTGAGTATTACAAGCCTTGCATATAGTCAGTTCTCAATAAATGATAGCTAATATAGTTCTCTTAGGTCCCTGTTCTGCATCAAAAACTGCTGTCTTAAACAGCACAGTGTAACATGCAGTGTTCAGAGAGAACCCAAGAGGTAACTGGCCACATTTATCATCACTGACTGTCACCCATCCCTACCTTAGGAATGCCAGGTGTGCAGTTGCTTATCCTTTCCCACTATTTTTCTCAGGTTGAACAGAGCATATGCTTGTGTATCGAAAAGTAAACTAGGGTAATGGAGGTGGGACACCAAGTGGTTAATGATTATTTGATAATGGAAACTAATTAGATTTTTCTAAGACACAAAACTGGAACATTATCATATACATTAGGAATGTTTCCACATAGATTTTTAACAGTAAAGAAAAAGACATTCAATCCCAGTTAATAGTCTACCTTCCATCCCCTTTTTTCTCTATATAATTTTAAAATTTACAGATAGAGAATCTAAAACTGTCCACACATCACTGAGTCAGCTAATACCTAGTTCTTATTTTGCAATTGGGTAAATGGTCTTGGAATCCATCCTGCCAGTAAGCTGTGCAGTTTTGCATTACTCTGCACCAGTCAGAGGTATGTTTGCTGTCCAAATGATATGTATATGCTCAGAAGTGAGGCTAAAGCATTATATCCAAGAGTATATTTAAACATTTTGAAAACAAATTGCAGACCTTGAAAATTAAGATAATACACTGTATTTTGAAATAACCTTTTTTGTTTATTTAGAAATGGAATGTTGTTGTGTCTTTGCTCTCCTATTTACTCAGCTCTGTGCCTCACCCCTGGCATGTGCACTAAACCAATGAGAAATAAAATAGCAAACCTGCTTATCACAGTAGAATGAGGACTTCCAAGCAGCTGCTGTAGTGTTACAGAGGAGGATAGATGAGTGTAAATTGTTTATTGCTACTGATGCATGCATAATAGAACTTCTTGGGTTCTGGAGCCCAGATTGAAATTTGAGAAAGAAAATAAGATGAGGCAATGCAGCTATTTCACAGTACTAATAGGGAGGTCTACCAACACTGCAAGTCTTTCTGTCAGCATTTCTAATTAAACTGTAAACATTAACTGAATTACCCTTCTGTCTAAATTTCCCATTTACAACATAAGAACCATATTATTTGCTTCTTCTCTATTCAAAGGAATGATCCAAAATTGCTTCTGAAGATAAAATATTGTGATCCACTTTGGGGAAAAAACTATAATTTGATATGGTTGATCATGTTTCCTTGAGTATTTAGCCCTGATTGTATCGTGGAATCTATTATATTGGACAAGGAAATAAAAATATTCCACTATGCTCTTCTAGAGAAATCTAGAACTTTACAGAAAAAGTTAAGATTGATCCTTTGACCAAACTGATGGATTGTTTCAGTGCAATGGCCAGTTTAGCTAATGCATTTTAGTGGGTTGAATGGTGACCCCTCAAAAATATGTCCACACCCTAACTTCCAGAACCTGTGAATGTCAACTTATTTGGAAAAAATAAAGGCCTTTGCAGATGTGCTAAAGTTAAAAATCTTGAGATTAGATCACCCTGGTTTATCTAGGTGGGCCATAAATCTGACGATGAGTGTTCTCATAAGAGACAAGAAAGGTGAAGAAATAGAGAAGGCCAAGTGAAGATGGAGTGATGCCACTACAAGGAATGCCTGGAGCCACCAGAAGCAGTAAGAAGCAAAGAAGCATTTTTCCCAAGGCCCTTCAGAGGGAGCATGGCCATACCAACACCCTGATTTTGTGCTTATGGCCCCCAGAACTATAAGAATAAATTCCTGTTTATTTAAGCCACCAAGATTGTGGTAATTTCGATGGCAGCTCTAGGAAAGCATACAAGCATATTTTCTTGATTAGAGAGGCCACGTCCATGGAATGAGCAATTCATTGGATTATTTTGTTTTGTTTAGATACAGCTTGTGAGACAACTAGTAGATGAACTATTATAAAACAAAACCCACTTAACTATAAAAATATGCCATGTTTATATAACTCTATATCAAGTGAGCAAATCAAGTATTCATTCCTTTTAATTGAGTCAGACTTGTCACTTGGCATATGAGAGATGGAATCAGAATTGACTGAGCACCAGATAAAAAAAAAACCTCAAAAATAGATTTAGTAATTTGGTAAGATTCTCACAGATAAGAAGAAGTGTGACTTCCACTTTCACCTCCAATATACAAAGAGTTTGTGATTCATCACTCCCATCCTTACAATAAGAAAAGCCTGGACAAACTGAAAATCAATGACCTGTCTTAGACCCATTAGAGAACTGAGGTCATAGGTCTACTTGCCACCCTGAAACCTATAGAGATAGACTCACAGGGATATACCACATGAGAGCAGGAAGGGATGGGCAGAATTGCTTATGGGGAACGGAAGATGCTAGATATTGTCAATTAGTAGGAACTCTTAAATAGTAACAATGATGAATTGCTGGAGACTGAGGGCAGAGTAGCATGAGAGTGAGAAACTCATAGTCATAGTAAGGCCCTCATACATTGTGGGCTTTCACTTCAGAAAGCACACCAGGTTCTCAGGGTTAGGTTCTAAGAAAAATCTCCTCAGAGCCTTGGCAGGGGGAATGGAAGGGTAACTGTCCCAGTCTCTTTTCTGCAACAAAGGCCTTCTCTCCAGGGGAAAGGAATTTTTCAGAGGGAATTCTGGAACTTTATCATAGCTAGGATAAGGGAATTATGCCCCACTCAAGCACTACCTACCCTGAGGAAAAAAGAAAAACCATGGTCATCAGGGGCAGCCCTTCAAGGAAATAGAAACACCCAGAGAAGGGAGCAGGGAAAGTGGGAAAAACCCCACAAATCTATATCCCTTGAGGAGGGTGGGGCAGAAACACACATGAAGGCCACAGCCCCACTAAATGACTGAGAAGTAATCAGAAAATTATAGAATGTTCCTATCTGCTATTCCCTACCACCACACCAATAAGCCTCCAGTATAATAACACTGTATTACAGTTTGAAGACCAGTAAGGCACAGATCTTCTTGAAACTCGTACCAAGAGTAGCCCTCAAATCAAGAGAGAAGACAAAACACAAAAGCAAAAATAAACAAACGAAATGGACCCTAGAGGAATTGGAAGCCTCTGATCCTATAGCTGCAACTAACATTAAACACAGCTGAACTCCTAGACATATTAATAGAAGTTCTCACATTGAACCCTAATTTACCTTAGTCTCTATTACCTGATACAACATTTCTGGCTTTCAACAAAAAATTTCAACAAAAATTACAAGGCATGCAAAAAGGCAAGAAAAAAATGCAGTAGTCATCAGGACAGACAAAGTAATCATCAGAACCAGACTAAGACATAACACAGATACTGGAATTATCAGACAGAGAATTTAGCATAGCAGTAATTAAAATATAAAGGACCCTAATAGGAAAATATAGAAAACATAAAAGAAGGTGAAGTAGGATTTTTTTAAAGGAAAACTAACAAAAACCTAACATATTATACTCAAACTGTAGAAAACTAAAGACAAAGAGAAAATCTTGACAGAAGACAGACAAGGATAAAAATCATCTGTAGGAAAATGCACAAGGATCAGAGCAGACTTCTCATCAGAAACTATGCAATCAAGAAGAGAAAGGAGTGAACTTGAAATATTGAAAGAAAATCTGCCTTCCTAGAATTCTGTGTTTAGCTAACTTTTCCTTGAAAGGTGACATAGAAATAAAGCCTTTTTCAGACAAAAACTGAAAGAGCTCACCACCAGCAGACTCTCCCTGAAAGAAATTCTTCAGGCAGAAGTAAAATGACATGAGTCAGAAACTTGCGTGTAGACAAAGAAAGAGTGAGCATCAGAGAAGAAATAAATGAAGGTAAAACAAAATCTTTTATTTTCTTATTCTTAACTGATCTAAAATACAACTTTTTAAAGCAATAGTATTAATAACATTAGGGAATTAGAGCACATGGATAAATGATCTAAATGATAGCAATGTCATCAGGGATGAGAGGAATTAGGAATTCTCTGTTATAAGGTACCTGCACTTCTGATGAAGTAGTGCAGTGTTATTTGAAAGTGGACTTAATTTTTTTTAAGATATATATTGTTTATCCCAGGGCAACTTTTAAATAGTTTTTAGATTAAATAGAAATTTTTTAATTAAAAAATAAGCATAAAAAGGGGAGATAAAATAGAATTATATAAAATACTCAGTAAGAGAAAGCAGTAAAAGAGGTGAAAAGAAAAAAGAACACATGCAGTGGGTAGAAAACAGGTACAAAGATGGTAGATTTTAATCCAAATATATAAATAATCACTTTAAATGTGAATAGTGTAAAAGTACCAGGTAGGGCTTCCCCGGTGGCGCAGTGGTTGAGAGTCCACCTGCCGATGCGGGGGACACGGGTTCGTGCCCCGGTCCGGGAGGATCCCACGTGCCGCGGAGCGGCTAGACCCGTGAGCCATGGCCGCTGAGCCTGTGCGTCCGGAGCCTGTGCTCCGCAACGGGAGAGGCCACAACAGAGGGAGGCCCGCGTACAGAAAAAAAAAAAAAAAAAGTACCAAGTAAAGACAGAGATCGTCAGATTCGATTAAAAAAAAAATACCCAAGAGTATGTTGTGTATAAAAAGCCCACTTTGAATATAAAGACTCAGATAAATGCTACATAGATGGAAAAAGGAGATTCTAGTCCCAATCCATTGATATGTATTACAAAGTCACTTAAACTTTCTGGACCTCATTTCCTTATCTGTATTTGTTTTCATGTTGTTATGAGTTTTCATGTAAAACTTTTGCTAAGGAGTTTAAACCTTCTTTGGTATGATATAGGCTCCAACTTTTCATCATTTTCTATGCACCATGTTATCCTGTCCTGCCTTGTACCCTGTAAGTGATTTCTGCTATAGTCTTATGAGGTAGGTCTGCCAAATTCCAGGTTAATCATTTTTAGATGAACATTTTTCTAGTGACCTTATAAATTAAATAATAAATTCAGACCCAGTTATGGACTGAACAAACAACTTGACAAAATTGCATACTGGGTTTTAAAATTTTGTGAATTTGTTTATATGGGAGTTCGTATAGTACAAGCCACAGAACTCGGTTATTTTTTAACTTGAAGAGACAAGTAAAACATGGAGAATCAGGACACGTCAATGTCTTATTCTGATCTGACTTGATACTTATAACAGATTGGAAAGAAAGAAAATGCTTGTTTTTAAAAGGATGAAGGATCTAAGTGAAATTATCCCAAATATGTAATTGCCATTTATTTAATTAAATTAATTGAAATAAATTCAGTTGATGGTGATGGTAATCTACCAAAAATTTGAGGACACTAACATAAAAAGAATAGAGGTTGACTTTACTTAGTGCTGTCAATCAGTATAAGATTAATCAATTAATCTATAATTTACAAGGCCATAATAACCTTCTGGGAAGCACATTCATCTCAAAGCATGTGCTTTGGTTTGAAATATCTCTATGAAATCAAGCCATAACGGTCAATTTGTTAAAGTCTTGTACATTGGATATTTTTAATTGTTCAAGTTAACATTAAGCTAATTGAATATAGTTTACTTCATTAGCAACCAAGAAAAAGTGGTGAAAATCCTAACTCTGAAAATGAGAAGTTTTATTGGATGGTTTTTGCATCATATTTTGTCTTCTAAGCTGTAGCAGAACAATGAGCCTAGAAAGTATGGGGCAGATGAGCATAATGAAACTTAAAATTTTAGATAAAATGAAAATGTAACATTAAAAGTCATGACTTTTCCATCAATCTCCCAAGAGATTGATTTAGAAGATCTTGCACTTCCTCTGAGAGCCTGGAGATGAAAAATGCAGCTTTTTGAAACTGTGGTTCTTTAAATTTATAGATATCTTAATCATGAGTTATGAACATAGGAGAATTTTTCAATTCATGCTTCAGTGCTCATAAGCATGCAGAAGAGTGAAGGGGTCTTCTGAGATCTGGCGACTCTTTTAGTTTTATCTTACTGTATTCACCTATGTCCCATCTGAACTAGACTGCAATGTTGTTTCCATTAAAATTCCTGCCTTTTGTATAAGCTGTGGAGCCTGTTTATCTCCACATGAGGATCTCATCTTTCAGTCTGGTGAAGACTTACCCATTCTTCATTGTATTCTTCAATGTGTCGGCTGAAATGCCTTTTCTACTCACTAGAGCCTGGAATGACTTCTTTCTTTCCAAGATTTTCAGTTATTTCTAACACTCATATGGAAACTTTCATACTGTAGTTATTTGTGGGAATGTTTTACTTTCTTCATATGATTTTAGGCATCATAGTATCATGGTGCTTCCTGGAACGTGATAAATATTCGAAGAATACTAATGAATAAACAAATGAGTTGAGCAGTCTCCATGTTTAGGAAATGATGATACAGTTACATGGTTGGCCCAGTAATTTCTGCTATCTTAACAGTCCTATGATATCCTTTGGGCTATAGCCAAAAACAACTGGAGAAAGCTTGTAAAAGTTTAATTCTGAAGATACCTGTAGACAAGTAATATAGAGTGCATCTGTTCAATGAATTTAAAATTAAAGTGCTGTGTGACCCATTAATGTTTAAAATTTTATCCTTATGTAAGATTGCATAAAAGGCTAATATCATAAATATATATAAATACTATCTAGACAATGCTATCTGATTATTGGATAGATTCAAATTTTATACTGAGGGGTGGATGTAAACGGAGGGTATGCACAGAGTGAAATAATTTTGATTTTCTGTGTTAGGTACTGTCATGCCATCTAGTTTTTGCATTTTGAGACAAAAATCTCAATAAATGTAGAAAATGGAAGATTGTGGGGAAAAAAGAGATCTCATTTCACAAAAAAAGGAAGCAAGGAGATGTAGGCTTGGTGATGTGAATCTCATATTTGACAGCTAAGACCTTTTTAGAAATAGTGTTTTTAAGTCTTTCATCTAGAATAGACCATCACCATCATTTCTCAAGTTAACGTCCTAATGCTTAGTGAGGTTCCCTGAGAAGGGTGTTCTCTTTGTAGCTTTCATTCCCTGGAATTTTACTGAGAGTAGGATTTAACAAGATTCATTTACATTATTAGGCTGAAAGTTCCCATTAATATGCTGACTCTCAAGAGTGGCATCACGTCTCTTTGTCCTCTCCTGCCCTATGTCTTTCACTAATATGATATGGTAGAGACACTTTAATTATGCACTGTAGCACTAGGTAACATCTCTATTTTCCATTTAAGGTATAGTTCTTAAATCCATTGACTAGGTTCATTTCCTTTTGCTCTGCATGAGTGGAAAGATGCACACTTATTGAGCTGGATTTCTCACCATCAGGGAGAAAGCAATAGTCAAGCCTTCTAAGCTATGAAATGGAAAGGAATTTCCCTTTCGAACCCCTAGTTCAGCTTTTTAAAATTAACCACCACAACACAACATCAATAAGCACATACATATACATATACATACATATATATACATCCTTTTTATTTCTCACTAACTGACCTGAACTTCCTCATGAGCCCTATTTCTATTCATTCATTTCCAGTTTCTTGAAATATGGCTTAATTTTTCCAATTACATATAACCGAATCACTTTCTGTTTATCCTGTCACTTCCCAGTGACTTCCTGGCATTTAGGTAAAGTTTCTTCCCAAGTCCCCTTACCTTCTCCTTTCCTTTTCTTGGACAACATTCCAGTGCAGAGGGGTAGGTTAATATGACGTCGTGTTTTGCAAGAGGAGCCTTGGACCACTTGCTGGCTTCAGGTCCTTATTTGCTCCTTGGGCTCTCACTGACCTTCACTGAGGTGTCTTGCCATACTAATGTCTTTGAGTCTTGCCCTCTGGCCTGGCTGTATCCAATGTTCAATTTTCCAGCGTTGATGCAGCCCATGGTCTGTTCTTGTCAATGTTAGAGACTCCCTTCCCCACCACCACCATCAGCACTGTTGTCTATAACTGGCTACCCTTATCTACAGGTTCCTCGTTCCACACTGTAGAGAACCTCAGTAGGCAACATATTTCTTAATTCTCATCTGGCTTCCATGCCCAGCACTCAAGGGCCTCAAGAATTTTTGGATCTCTTCTACCTCTCACAGGTCCTTCTTGAGCAAACAGGGCCAGATTCCACTGTTTCTCTCCTGAGTCTCCTCCACTGTGCTATCAGCCATTCAATGAGGCCGGCCCCTCCCATGGTGCTAGGAAGGAAGTGGCGTATGAATCATTCTGCCTTTGGATCACCAAACCTATCTGATAGGTTCTGTCCTTCTGTGGCAGTCAACCAGTACTTTCTGCTGAATGTTGCATTAAAAGAACTCAAAACATATAAATGAAAAAACAAAATCTTTGTATGTTTCTTAGACTAATCCAAAAGGATTAGCACTCCCAGGGAGCATACTCCCCCAGACCTCTTTTATAGGCTTTTCTCTGCTTGAGACAAAATAAAATTTCCTTTTATATCACTAGAGTTATGTATTTAGTTTTAGTTAAAATAAAATACATATAAAAATACATATAGTTCTTGTTACATACCAAAACAGTCTGTGTGCAGCATTTCTGATGAGAGGATCAAACATCTGATGGAGTTCATCACCTCTTGCACAGGAGCCAGTCAGCATATTCTCCCCATTATGCCATCCTAGATGCTCATATTCTCAGATGAGACCCGTTGATAGGATCAGCAAGAAATTGGAACATTGGCCATGAAAGATGTTAACTTGAAAGTCACAAAATTAGTTATGAATGTTAAGTAATGTGTAAATGCATTTCTAGAAGAGAAGTTAAGCTTTCGATCTATGAGTTTTAATTTCACTTCTTCCTCTTGGCCTTCTCTGCTAGGTTGGAGAGCAGAATAAAATATCCAAAAATGCAGTTTCATTCTTGGCATATTACAAATGATCAGCAGTTGTTCCTTTCTGGGTGTTGAACCTGCCAGTGAGAGATCATCACAGAGCACAGTTCTTAATCCTTTTGGGACTTTCTACTGATGTGTTTGGTTAGGAACAGGAAAACACATGTTGCCAAATGTTTCACTTTAAGTGTTTACATCTATGTATATTCTGTTGCTAATATTAATCCATAGAGGGATCCAATTTCTTTGGCTTTACAAGCACCCAGACTTTGAACTATTAACATCATTAGATATTCATTCACAGCACCAACAGGGTAATCACTTTAGAGCAAAGTGCCCTTCAGATACTCAAACCCAGATAGTCATACCAAGTCTCTTATCTTTTTATTCTAGGCACTACCCAAATGCCATCTCATTTAATCTACTACTTGGCTAGGGCTGCCATAACAAAGTATCACAGATTGGCTGGTTTAAACAAAAGAAATTTATTGTCTCACTGTTCTGGAGATGTGTGTCTGAGATCAAGGTAACAGCAAGGTTGGTTTCAGGTGAGGCCTCTCTCCTTAGCTTATAGATAGCCATCTTCTCCATATCTTCATATGGTCTTCCCTCTGTGTATCTATGTCCTAATTTTCTCTTCTTATAAGTACACCCATCATATTGGATTAGGGCCTAGTCTAATATAACCTTATTTAACCTTAATTACATTTTAAAATACTCTGTGTCCAAATATAGTCACATTCTAGGATACTGGGAGTTAGGAATTCAACATAGGAATTTGGGGGACACAACTCAGCCTGTAACATTCACTTGACTCTACAGTGTTACACTTTCACCTGACTTAATCCTTCTGCTTTACAGTTTGTACCTCATTGCTGGCTCTCCTTTCAACAGTTTGCAGTATGCCTTCCAACATCGCTATTCAATGACAAAGGTGACAGAGGTATTCACTTCCATTTCTGGATATACCGTTGGATGCCAAATATGCTGCCAGGATGCCAGATGATGCCAAATGATCCTGCCAGTTCTCAACTCAGCGACTGGGGAAATATGTGAATGGCACCTCCTATTGGAACTATAACCTCCAAAGCTATTGAATAGTCTTGGAATTCAGATCAGTGTAGACTTCTTCACCATAGAGACCCAAGAGTCCTTCTGTGTTTCTTTTGCTCTTTCTCTGAGGTCTGGCAACTTCTTTTCGTATATTCTCCAACACTAAGTCACTCAGAATTGATTTACATTCCTCAGGGCCGGCAGCAGCAACATCACCTGGGAGCTTGTTAGAAATGGAGACTATCAGGCCCCAATCCAGTTTTACTGAATCACAGTCTGCATTTTAACAAGATTTAAACAATGTGATTCATATTTGAGAAGTGCTGGTCTTTCTGGCATCTCTGTCATTCAAGAGGAGAAAAACTAAAGAGTTTTATTTCAGTTACTAAGTCTTACTTATATATAGAAACTCCCTTATAGGTCTCTTTATAGAGATTATTTTAGATTCCTGACCTTAATAAAAACTTGGTCTTTCCTGTAAGACACTGCTTTCTTTGCAGCCATGTATAGCAGTGGTTGAACATGCACCACATATCCATGTGTTTGATGTGGAGCAGGAGAAAAGATAGGTTTTTAAACTTTATTGTCACTTTAAGACTCTCGAATACTTTCTAATTCTTTCAATAATTTTTCTAAACCCCCTAGATCATTGAATGTCCTCCAGGGCCTATCCTTGCGCTAGACACACCTTGAAAACCTCCTGCTTCCTCTGTGAGCTTGTACCTGTACAGCTGACTGCTGCTGGTGGAAGCCTCTCTGCCCAGAACACCATGCTTCCCAGCCTCACTTGGACCCTTAGGGCCTCTTGTCAAACCTTTGTCAGCAGCCTCTCCCACTTTTCATAGCAGCACTTACAATTCCTCACTTCTTCCTTCAAATTCTTAAATAATAACCACAACTGACTCAAAAGATTGCCATGCGCCTGGTTCATAGGAAAATTTGAGATATAAACATACCAGTTTCCATACTTTGAGAGTACTTTCAATTTCTAGTCCCATCTTTCTTTCCATCTCAGAAAAAGGGTTTTGATTCATATCCTGCATGTACTTTGTCCTGTACTTTGATTTTAATTCTATCCTATCTCTTCTAGGACCTTCCTTTTCTATAATTCTCTCTCATACATAGGTTCAATCTTTTCCATCCAAGTGTTTAGAGAAGGCTCTCAAGCTTCCAAACTAAACCAGGATCATTTGTTTTAATCTTTCATTGTTCCCTTTAGTTTTGGTCACAGTATTTGCCACTCTAGTTATATGTTTAATTTGGGATTATATGTACAGTATTTTCTCTCTTGCTAGAGTCTGAGTGCCATACTGTTGTCTATGAAGCTTCATTTTTTTTTCTTAATATTAAAAAAAACTTGAGGGTAAAGTACAGTTAAGCCCTTGAGGAGATGGAATAAAATGAGATAAAAAGGGATTTGCTCTGGACAGGAAAATAGAACCATCTTCTTCAGAAACTGGGGAAAATAGGAGGGAGGAGATATAAAGACAAACAGATTTATGCATGTGGATGTAGTAAGTTGATGGGAGTTAATCTTTGTTAACCTCCATTTTTAAATTGAAGTGAGAGGCAAGGGGGGTCATTTGAATATTAGGTTGAGATTTATTGACCCACTGATACCACTGGGGGTTTTTTTATCCCCACCTTCTAACTTTTAAGGTTCAGAAATACTACATTCTGTTTGTCAAAAGCAGGTGGAAGGTATTTACATAAAATAACGAAAACATAAGTCCATAATAAGAAATGACAGGAATATTCATAGCAGTTTTATTTATAATGACCATAAACTAGAAACACCCAAAGGTCTATAAACAAACTGTAATATATTCATACAACGAAAAGAACTCAGCAGTTAGAAGGAACACTGATACATGCAATAATATGAATGATTATCAAAACAGTATGTTGAGCAAAAGAAGCCAGGCACAAGTAAGTGCATATTGTAAAATTTTGTTTTATAAAGTTCTGGGACAGGCAAAACTAAAACATCATGATAGAAATGAGAATCCTAGTTTTCTCTGGGGAAGGGGTTATCTTGTCCAAAAGTGATCATGAGGACATTTCAATTACTATGATGATGAAAATGTTCTGTATCTTAATTGAAGTAGTACAGACATCTGTCAGGACTTAGCAAATTTTATACTTGAAATATGTGCATTTTGGTATATATAAATTGTACCTCAGTAAAGTAGGGCTATAAGTTTTAGTTAACTTAAGCGTCTCTGTTTTACATTCATTTTAGCAACCTCATAGCAGTTGAGAAATTTGAGCCAGTAGTGGAAGATTGGAACAGTCACCGTAAAGAACAGGAGAGAAGCTAACTATGAATGCCAGTTCCTGATGTCCCGTCTCCTTCCTTCTCTCACTCTATGTTAGGCACCCTGTGTACTCGCTCCTATAGTGGACTGTTCTTAGGTCTGTCCTAGCACCTACCACATCTGTTTCCTTGCTTCAGCTGCCATTCAGTGAGTTCTTTGAGAATGATCATCGTACTCTTTTAGCCTTTCCTCTCCAGTGTGCCAGTGTCCCCATAATTACACAGCATGTATTCATGACTGTGGTGTGAATGGGTGGAAAATAAATTACTGAGTACCAGTGAGAAAGGCTGAGGTAGGAGACTAAGTTCCTAATGGAGGTCTATGAGTTGTGCAGATTCTTCAGGATTTTCAGTCTTGGTATTGGAGTAAGGGCACAGGGTCAGAAGGGTCCAACTTTCTCCTCTTTATGCCACTACCTTCCCTGACTAGGCAGTAAGTTCCTCTAGGTAGAAGTCATGCTTCTCTTGTGTTTCCTTTCAGTGCCCAAGAGAGTGCTAAGTGAATTTGGCTTAATGACCAGGTGTGTGGATTCTTGTGATGCTTTGATGGAGACAGGTGCAGGGGTAGGAGGGAGAATGCCTTCATGAATTAGAATTGGGTTTTTGTAGTAATTATGTTTTGATGCAAACTCAGAATCCCTTGTTAAAACAAAACACTTTATGGGATTCTGTTATCCTCGTCACTAAAGTTCTTTTATAAGAGTGAGGTTGACACTCAGGAAAGTGGACTTACTTGCTCAAAACACCAGAATATCAGGTTGTAGAGAAATTTTATTTGGGGAGGTGGGGGTAATTGAAAACAATGCTGAAATGAGTATATTTGTGTGTGAATATCTTTATGTGTGTTTATATCTTTATGCCCTTGTATAGTAATAGGGCACATTTTTTAAATAGCAGATTTTCTGAGCTATTAAGGTGATAGCTAGCTATAATTTAATAAATTTTACAAAATTATCCTGCAAAAGGACTGAACTGTAACTAGTGTATAAAAGTTCTGGTTCCCTATCCTTTCATCAAAATGGTGTATTATGAAACATTTTTTTCATTTTGCCAATGTATTGAGTATAAATTTTATGTATATATTGTTTTATTATTTAGTATGGACTATTTCCATTTAATATTTAATGAATGTCTTATTCATATATCTACCTGCTTTGCTGTTGGGTTACTGGTCTCTAATTGTTATTTTCTCAAAGTTTTAAATTTATATTCATCCATTCATCAACCATTTATTGAATTCTTATCATATGCCCAAACCACTTGAGACACTGAAGATACAGTCATGAACAAGGCAGATCACATGCTTGTCTTCATGGGGGATGAAAACAAATACCCATAAAATCTAGTGTTAGTAAATATAAAATGTAACATCAAGATGACGAGTGCTGAGAAGAAGAAATGGAAGAAATACTTCCTTTTCCAAATTCATTACAAAAACTTCACAATTGTTCTTTTTTTTAAACTTTGTTTATATGCCTTTCCTTTTTTCTGTATAGAATTTTTTAATTTTAAAACTTCATATCAGTCATTTATTAATTTTTTTTAGCTTCTTGCTTTTGTATCTTATTTAGAAAACTTTCATCCTTACTCATCTACCTTTAAAATTTTCTAATTTTCTTCTTCTGCTCTAAGCTAATTTGAACTTCTGTCTCTTGTTTTCAGTTTGGAGCACTTTTTTTAATTCCCTTGATTTTCTTCTTACTCTTACTTCATGGAAATGTTCCTTCCAAGTTGAGTGGAAGAGATACTAACACGTTTTTGTTGTTGCTGTATGTCTATATTGTGTTAGGTCCTGTGCTATTTACTTTTACATGTTAATTTCATTTTGAAAAAGTAAAGATTAGCCTGTGAAAACACATACATATTCAGAGAATTGTTCTTGTAGTACTGTAGTATGTGGACAAGTGCTGTCCATTAGACTTTTCTGCAATGATGTAAATGTTCTGTATCTGCAGTTCCAATACAGTAGCCACTAGCCAAATGAGGGTATTAAGCACTTGAAGTGTGGCTAGTGTGACTGCAACTGAATTTTTTTTTAATTTTTATTGGAATATAGTTGATTTACAATGTTGTGTTAGTTTCAGGTATAGAGTAAAGTGAATCAGTTATACATATACACATATACACTCTTTTTTTAGATTATTTTCCCATACAGGCCGTTACAGAATATTGAGTAGATCTCCCTGTGCTATCAAATAAGTCTGTATTAGTTATCTATTTCATATATAGTAGTGTGTATATGGCAATCCCAATCTCCCATTTTATCCCTCCCCCTTTTTTCCCCATGGTAATCATTTGTTTGCTACATCTGTGACTCTATTTCTGTTTTGTAAATAAGCTCATTTGTACCAATTTTTTTTTTTAGATTCCATGTATAAGGGATAACATATGATATTTGTCTTTCTCTGCCTGACTTACTTTCCTCAGTATTACAATCTCTAGGTCTATCCAAGTTGCTGCATATGGCATTATTTCATTCTTTTTTATGGTTGAGTAATATTCCACTGTATATATGTACTTCATCTTCTTTATCCACTCCTCTGTTGATGCACATTTAGCTTGCTTACATGTTTTGGCTATTGCAAATACCACTGCAATGAATATTGGAGTGCATGTACCTTTTTGAATTATGGTTTTGTCCAAATATATGCCCAGGAGTGGGATTGCTGGATTATATGGTAATTCTATTTTTAGTTTTTTAAGGAACCTCCATACTGTTCTCCATAAGGGTTCTCCCAATTTACATTCCCACCAACAGTGTAGGAGGGTTCCCTTTTCTCCACACCCTCTCCAGGATTTACTGTTTGTCAACTTTTTGATGATGGCCATTCTGATTAATATGAGGTGATACCTCGCTGTAGTTTTGATTTGCATTTCTCTAATAATTAGCATTGTGGAGCATCTTTTTTTTTAACATCTTTATTGGAGTATAATTGCTTTAAAATGGTGTGTTAGTTTCTGCTTTATAATGAAGTGAATCAGTTATACATATACATATATCCCCATATATCTTCCCTCTTGCATCTCTCTCCCTTCCACCCTCCCTATTCGACCCCTCTAGGTGGTCACAAAGCACCGAGCTGATCTCCCTATGCTATGTGGCTGCTACCCACTAGCTATCAATTTTATATTTGGTAGTGTTTATATGTCCATGCCACTCTCTCACTTTGTCCCAGCTTCCCCTACCCTCTCCCGATGTCCTCAAGTCCATTCTCTAGTAGGTCTGTGTCTTTATTCCCATCCTGCCCCTATGTTCTTCATAACCATTTTTATTTTTTTTAGATTCCATATATATGTGTTAGCATATGGTATTTGTTTTCTCTTTCTGTCTTACTTCACTCTGTATGACAGACTCTAGGTCCATCCACCTCACTACAAATAACTCAATTTTGTTTCCTTTTATGGCTGAGTAATATTCAATTGTATCTATGTGCCACATCTTCTCTATCCATTCATCTGTTAATGGACACTTAGGTTGCTTCCATGTCTTGGCTATTGTAAATAGAGCTGCAATGAACATTGTGGTACATGACTCTTTTTGAATGATGGTTTTCTCAGGGTATATGCCCAGTAGTGGGATTGCTGGGTCGTATGGTAGTTCTATTTTTAGTTTTTTAAGGAACCTCCATACTGTTCTCCATAGTAGCTGTATCAATTTACATTCCCACTAACAGTGCAAGAGGGTTCCCTTTTCTCCACACCCTCTCCAGCATTTATTGTTTGTAGATTTTTTGATGATGGCCATTCTGACTGGTGTGAGATGATATCTCATTGTAGTTTTGATTTGCATTTCTCTCATGATTAGTGATGTTGAGCATCCTTTCATGTGTTTGTTGGCAATCTGTATATCTTCTTTGGAGAAATGTCTATTTAGGTCTTCTGCCCATTCTTAGATTGGGTTTTTAGTTTTTTTGATATTGAGCTGCATGAGCTGCTTGTAAATTTAGGAAATTAATCCTTTGTCAGTTGCTTCATTTGCAAATATTTTCTCCCATTCTGAAGGTTGTCTTTTTCTCTTGTTTATGTTTTCCTTTGCTGTGTAAAACCTTTTAACCTTCATTAGGTCCCATTTGTCTAGGAGGTGGGTCAAAAATGATCTTGCTGTGATTTATGTCAAAGAGTGTTCTTCCTATATTTCACTCTAAGAGTTTTTACAGTGCCCTGTCTTACATTTAGGTCTCTAATTCATTTTGAGCTTACTTTTGTGTATGGTGTTAGGGAGTGTTCTAATTTCATTCTTTTACATGTAGCTGTCCAGTTTTCCCAGCACCACTTATTGAAGAAGCTGTCTTTTCTCCATTGTATAGTCTTGCCTCCTTTATCAAAACTAAGGTGACCATATGTATGTGAGTTTATCTCTGGGCTTTCTATCCTGTTCCATTGATCTATATTTCTGTTTTTGTGCCAGTACCATACTGTCTTGATTACTGTAGCTTTGTAGTAGAGTCTGAAGTCACGGAGCCTGGTTCTTCCAGCTCCGTTTTCTTTCTCAAGATTGCTTTGGCTATTCATGGTCTTTTGTGTCTCCATTCAAACTGTGAACATTTTTGTTCTAGTTCTGTGAAAAATGCCAGTGGTAGTTTCATAGGGATTGCATTGAATCTGTAGATTGCTTTGGGTGATATAGTCATTTTCACTTGATTCTTGATTGTTGATTCTTGAATGTTGATTCTTCCAATCCAAGAACATGGTATATCTCTCCATCTGTTTGTATCATCTTTAATTTCTTTCATCAGTGTCTTATAATTGTCAACATACAGGTCTTTTGACTCCTTAGGTAGGTTTATTCCTAGGTATTTCATTCTTTTTTGTTGCAATGATAAATGGGTGTGTTTCCTTAATTTCTCTTCCACATTTTTCATCATTAGTGTATACGAACACAAGAGATTTCTGTGCATTAATTTTGTATCCTGCTACTTTACCAAATTCATTGATTAGCTCTAGTAGTTTTCTGGTAGCATCTTTAGGATTCGCTACTTATAGTGTCATGTCATCTGCAAACAGTGACAGCTTTATTTCTTATCTGATTTGGATTCCTTTTTTTTTTTTCTTCTCTGTTTGCTGTGGCTAAAACTTCCAATACAATGTTGAATAATAGTGGTGAGAGTGAGCAACCTTGTCTTGTTCTTAGTGGAAATGATTTCAGTTTTTCACCACTGAAAACAATGTTGGCTATGGGTTTGTCATATATGGCCTTTATTATGTTGAGGAAAGTTCCCTCTATGCCACTTTCTGGAGGGTTTTTATCATAAATGGGTGTTGAATTTTGTCAAAAGATTTTTCTGTATATATTGGATGATCATATGATTTTTATTCTTCAGTTGTTAATATGGTTTATCACATTGATTGATTTGCATATATTGAAGAATCCTTTCATTCCTGGGATAAACCCCACTTGATCATGTTGTATGATGCTTTTAATGTGCTGTTGGATTCTGTTTGCTAGTATTTTGTTGAGGCTTTTTGCATCTTTGTTCATCAGTGATATTGGCCTGTAGTTTTCTTTCTTTGTGACATCTTTGTCTGGTTTTGGTATCAGGGTGATGGTGGCCTTGTAGAATGAGTTTTGGAGTATTCCTCCCTCTGGTATATTTTGGAAGAGTTTGAAAAGGATAGGTGTTCTTCTCTAAATTTTAGATAGAATTCACCTGTGAAGCCATCTGATCCTGGGCTATTGTTTCTTGGAAGATTTTTAATCACAGTTTCAATTTCAGTGCTTGTGATTGGTCTGTTTATATTTTCTATTTCTTTCTGGTCAGTCTCCAAAGGTTGTACTTTTCTAAGAATTTGTCCATTTCTTTCAGGTTATCCATTTTATTGGCATATAATTTCTTGTAGTAATCTCTCATGAGCCTTTGTATTTCTGCAGTGTCAGTTGTTACTTCTCTCTTTTCATTTCTAATTCTATTGATTTGAGTCCTCTCCCTCTTTTTCTTGATGAGTCTGGCCAATGGTTTATCAATTTTATCTTCTCAAAGAACAAGCTTTTAGTTTTATTGATCGTTGTTATTGTTTCCTTCATTTTTTTTTTTCATTTATTTCTGATCTGATCTATATGATTTCTTTCCTTCTGCTAACTTTGGGGTTTTTTTGTTTCTTTCTGCAATTGTTTTAGGTGTTTATTTGAGTTGTTTCTTCTTTCTTAATGTAGGATTGCATTGCTATAAACCTCCCTCTTAGAACTGCTTTTGCTGCATCCTATAGGTTTTCTGTCATCATGTTTTCATTGTCATTTGATTCTAGGTATTTTTTTATTTCCTTTTTGATTTCTTCAGTGATTGCTTGGTTATGAAGTAGTGTATTGTTTAGCCTCCATGTGTTTGTATTTTTTACACATTTTTTCCTGTAATTGATATCTAGTCTCATAGCGTTGTGGTCGGAAAAGATATTTGATACGATTTCAATTTCTTTAAATTTACCAAGGCTTGATTTGTGACCCAAGATATGATCTGTCATGGAGAATGTTCCATGAGCACTTGAGAAGAAAGTGTATTCTTTTGTTTTTGAATGGATTGTACTATAAATATCTATTAAGTCCATCTTGTTTAATTTATCATTTAAAGCTTGTGTTTCCTTATTTATTTTCATTTTGGATGATCTGTCCATTGGTGAAAGTGGGGTTCTAAAGTCCCCTACTATGATTGTGTTACTGTCCATTTCCCCTTTTATGGCTGTTTGCATTTCCCTTATGTACTGAGGTACTCCTCTGTTGTGTGCATAAATATTTACCATTTTTATATATTCTTCTTGGATTGATCCCTTGATTATTATGTAGTGTCCTTCTTTGTCTCTTGTAATAGTAGTATATTTTAAAAACTATTTTGTCTGATATGAGAATTGCTACTCCAGCTTTCTTTTGAATTCCATTTGCATGGAATAATTTTTTCCATCCCCTCACTTTCAGTCTGTATGTGTCCCTAGGTCTGAAGTGGATCTCTTGTAGACAGCATATGTACAGGTCTTGTTTTTGTATCCATTCAGCCAGTCTATGTCTTCTGGTTGGAGCATTTAATCCATTTACATTTAAGGTAATTATTGATATGTGTGTTCCTATTACCATTTTCTTTATTGTTTGGGGTTTGTTATTGTAGGTCTTTTCTGTATCTTGTGTTTCCTGCCTAGAGAAATTCCTTTAGCATTTCTTGTAAAGCTGGTTTGGTGGTGTTGAATTCTCTTAGGTTTTGTTTTTCTGTAAAGGTTTTAATTTCACCATCGATTCTGAATGAGATCCTTGCTGGGTAGAGTAATCTTGGTTGTAGGTTTTTCCTTTTCATCACTTTAAATATGTCCTGCAACACTCTTCTGACTTACAGAGTTCCTGCTGAAAGGTCAGCTGTTAACCTTATGGGGATTCCCTTGTATGTTATTTTTCCCTTGCTCCTTTTAATATTGTTTCTTTGTATTTAATTTTTGATAGTTTGATTAATATGTGTCTTGGCATGTTTCTCCTTACTCTTTTTTCAGGTACTCTTTTTCATGTTTCTCATTACTCTTTTTCAGGTAGACTGCCTATTTCCTCTTCATTTGTTTCATCTAGTGGGTTTTTACCTTGCTCCTTCATCTGCTGTGTGTTTCTCTCTCTTCTCATTTTGCTTAACTTACTGTGTTTGGGGTCTCCTTTTCGCAGACTGCAGGTTCGTAGTTCCCATTGTTTCTGGTGTCTGCACCAAGTGGCTAATGTTGGTTCAGTGGGTTGTGTAGGCTTCCTAGTGGAGGGGACTAGTGCCTGTGTTCTGGTGGATAAGGCTGGATCTTGTCTTGCTGGTGGGCAGGTCCGCATCCAGTGGTGTCTTTTGGGGTGTCTGTGACGTTATTATGATTTTAGGCAGCCTTTCCGCTAGTGGGTAGGGTTGTGTTCCTGTCTCTCTAGTTGTTTGGCATAGGGTGTCTTAGCACTGTAGCTTGCTGGTCATTGAGTGGAGCTGGGTCCTGGTGTTGAGTTAGAGATCTCTGGGAGATTTTTGCCATTTGATATTACATGGAGCTAGGAGGTCTCTGGTTTACCAGTGTCCTGAACTCGGCTCTCCCACCTCAGAGGCACAGACCTGACACCCGGCCAAAGCACCAAGATCCTGTCATCCACACGGCTCAGAATAAAAGGGAGAAAATAAGAAAGAAAGAAAAATATAATAATAATAAAATAAAATTATTAAAATAAAAAATAAGAAATAATTATTACAAGTAAAAAAAAATGAAAAGTAATTAAAAACAAGGAAGGAAGAAGAGAGCAACCAAACCAAAAAACATATCCACCAATGATAAGAAGTGCTAAAAACTATACTAAAAAAAACAAAAAACAAAAAAAAAAAAACAGGGAGACAGAACCCTAGGACAAATGGTAAAAGCAAAGCTATACAGGCAAAATTACACACAGAAGCATACACATACACACTCACAAAAAGAGAAAAAGGAAAAATATATATATACTGTTGCTCCCAAAGTCCACTGCCTCAATTTCGGATGATTCGTTTTCTATTCAGGTATTCCACAGATGCAGGGTACATCAAGTTAATTGTGGAGATTTAATCCACTGCTCCTGAGGTTGCTGGGAGAGATTTCCCTTTCTCTTCTTTGTTCGCACAGCTCCCAGGGTTCAGCTTTGAATTTGGCCCCGCCTTTGCATGTAGGTTGCCTGAGAGCATATGTTCTTTGTTCAGATGGGACGGGGTTAAAGGAGCAGCTGATTAGGGGGCTCTGGCTCACTCAGGCTGGGGGGAGGGTGGGGTATGTAATATGGGGCAAGCCTGTGGCGGAAGAGGCCATCATGACGTTGCAACACCCTGAGGCACGCCGTGTATTCTCCCGGGGACGTTGTCCCTGGATCATGGGACCCTGGCAGTGGCATGCTGCACAGGCTCCTGGGAAGGGAGGTGTGGATAGTGACCTGTGCTTGCACACAGGCTTCTTTGTGGCTGCAGCAGCAGCCTTAGAGTCTCATGCCCATCTCTCGGGTCCACACAGATAGCTGCGGCACGCACCAGTCTCTGGAGCTCGTTTAGATGGTGCTCTTAATCCCCTCTCCTCATGCACTGCAAAACAAAGAGGCAAGAAGTCTCTTCGGCAGTTCCATATTTTTTCCCGGACTCCCTCCTGGCTAGCTGTGGCACACTAACCCCCTTCAGGCTGTGTTTATGCAGCCAACCCCCATCCTCTCCCTGGGATCTGAGCCTCAACTCTCATCTCCCACCCACCCTGGCAGGTGAGCAGACAAGCCTCTCGGGCTGGTGAGTGCTGGTTGGCACCTATCCTATGTGCGGGAATCTCTCCACTTTGCCCTCTGCACACGCTGCTCTCTGCTCCGTGGCTCCAAAGCTTCCCCCCCACCAGCCCTGTCTCCACCAGTAAAGGGGCTTCCTAGTGTGTGGAAACTTTTCCTCCTTCACAGCTCCCGCCCCATGGTGCAGGTTCTGTCCCTTTTCTTTTGTCTCTGTTTTTTTTTTTTTCTTTTGTCCTACCCAGGTACGTGGGGAGTTTCTTGCTTTTTGGGAGGTCTGAGGTCTTCTGTTAGCAGTTAGTAGGTGTTCTCTAGGAGTTGTTCCATATGTAGATGTATTTTTGATGTATTTGTGGGGAGGAAGGTGATCTCCACGTCTTATTTTTCTGGCATCTTGAAAGTCTCCCTCTTTCATATGCTTTTTGGCCATCTGTATGTCTTATTTGGAGAAATGTCTATTTAGATCTTCAGCCCATTTTTGAATGGTTGTTTGTTTCTTTTTGATACTGAGTTGCATGCGCTGTTTATATATTTTAGAGATTAATCCCTTGTCAGTCACTTCTTTTACAAATATTTTCTCCCATTCTGAGGGTTGTCTTTTCATTTGGTTTATGGTTTCCTTTGCTATGCAAAAACTTTTAAGTTTAATTAGGTTCCATTTGTTTATTTTTTATTTTTATTTTCATTACTCTAGGAGGTGGATCAAACAAGATCTTGCTGTGATTTATGTCAGAGTGTTTAGCCTATGTTTTCCTCTAAGAGTTTTATAATCTTACATTTAGGTCTTTAATCCAGTTTTGAGTTTATTTTTGTGTATGGTGTTAAAAGAATGTTCTTATTTCATTCATTTACATGTAGCTGTCCAGTTTTCCCAGCATCACTTATTGAAGGGCTTGTGTTTTCTCCACTGTATATTTTTGCCTCCTTTGTCATAGATTAGGTGAACATAGGTGTGTGGGTTTATCTCTGGACTTTCTGTCCTGTTCCATTGATCTATATTTCTGTTTTTGTGCCAATACCAAACTGTTTTGATTACTGTAGCTTCGTCATTTAGTATGAAGTTGGGGATGCTGAATTTTCCAGCTCCATTTTTCTTTCTCAAGATTGCTTTGGCTATTCAGGGTCCTTTGTGTTTCCATACAAATTGTAAAATTTTTTGTTCTAGTTCTGTGGAAAATGCCATTAATAATTTGATTGTTATTGCATTGAATTTGTAGATTGCTTTGGGTAGTGTAGTCATTTTGACAGTATTGATTCTTCCAATCCAAAACAATGGGGTATCTTTCCATCTGTTTGTGTCATCTTTGATTTCTTTCATCAGCACCTTATATAGTTTTCTAAGTACAGGTCTTTTGTCTCCTTAGGTAGATTTACGCCTAGGTGTTTTATTCTTTTTGAATGTTCGTAAATGGGATTGTTTCCTTAATTTCTCTTTCTAACCTTTCATTGTTGGTGAATAGGGTTGCAAGAGATTTCTGTGTATTAATTTTGTAACCTGTAACCTTGCCAAATTCATTGATAAACTCTAGTAGTTTTCTGGTAGCATCTTTAGGATTTTCTATGCATATTATCATGTCATCTCCAAACAATGATAGTTTTACTTCTTCTTTTCCAACTTGGATTTCTTTTATTTCTTTTTCTTCTCTGATTGCTATGTCTAGGACTTCCAAAACTATGTTGAATAAAAGTGGTGAGATTGGACATCTTTTTCTTGTACCTGATCTTAGAGGAAGTGTTTTTCACCATTGAGAATATTGTTAGCTGTGGGTTAATCGTATATAGTCTTTATTATGTTGAGGTAGGTTCTCTTTATGCCCACTTTCTGGTGACCTTTTATCATTAATGAGTGTTGAATTTTGTCAGAAGCTTTTTCTGCATCTATTGAGATACTCATATGGTTTTTATTCTTCCGTTTGTTAATGTGGTGAATCACATTGATTGATTTGCATATATTGAAGAATCCTTGCATTCCTGGGATAAACCCCACTTGATCATGGTGTATGATCCTTTTAATGTGTTGTTGGCTGAATTTTTAATTTAATTTAATTTTAATAGCTACGTGTGGCTAGGGGATAACATATTGGACAGCAGAGTTCTGGACCATTTGATGGTAAAAAAAAGAAAATATTTTCATCTTACCACTTGAATCACATTAAAGACATGAGTAGGGCCATTTAAAATTTCTCCCTCCCTTCCCTCCTTTTCTTCCTCCCTCCCTCCCTCTCCTTCCTTCCTTCCTTCCCTCCCTCCTTCCTTATTTCCTTTCTTCCTTCCTTCGTTGCCCCTTTCTTTCTCTTCTTTTTTCTTTCTCTTTCGTTCTTTTCTTTCTTTCTTTTTTCTTTCTTTCTTTTTCTTTCTTTCTTTCTTTCTTTCGTTCTTCCTTTCTTCCTTTCTTCCTTTCTTCCATTCTTTCTTTCCAGTTTTATTGAGCTTTATATGTGGTGAGATATAATTATAGTAACCTGGATAGTTTTAGAGTATAAAATTTGATGAATTCTGACATATGAATACCTTCCTAAAACCATCACCACAATCAAGATAATAAACATTTCCATAACCCCCAAAAGTTCCCTTGTTCCCCTTTGAAATCCACCCTCCTTATCTCCCCAGCCCTACCTACCCCAGACCCAGTCACCACTGCTCTGGTTTTTGTCAATCTAGAGTAATTTGCATTTCATATAATTTTATGTAAATAGAATCATACAATATGAACTCTTATTTTCTATTTTCATTCAGTATAATTATTTTATAAATAAAATGTCTGCCTTCTAACATATTAAAATATAATTGAAATTAAAATTTCAGTAATTTTTTTGTTTTTCCATTACAAAACAAAATAAATTTTCTGAAAGTGATTTTAACAACATGTGGACATAATTAGTGAAACAGTTCCCAAAAAGAGAAAGAGCAAAGTAGGAGCCTGAATTATGATCACTTGGGTTATTTGATGGAAAACACTACCATTTTTTATTGAAATCTCTAGATGAGTTTTTTGAGGTAAGGCTGTCTTTGTCTCCTTATTAGTAAAAATAAAAGCTTCTATGAGGCCATTTAATCAAAGTTAGCAAATATGTTTGTGTTAGAACATTCATTTTCAAACTTGATAACACATTAAATTCACTTGGGAAGAGTTTTCACAATGCCTATGCACAGACCCTTCTCCTGACATGTTGAATCAGATTTGTTGTGGGTTGTGCCTAGGCATTCATAGTTTAAAATTATCCCAAAGTGATTATAAAGAGGAATAAGGGTTGAGAATCATTGGGATTAGACCATTCAACAGAGAAAATTCCACATTCTGCATTTTATCTTTACTAGTATAATCAGTGAGCCAGTAACCTATTCCTTAAAGCATACCTGCTAATTGAAAGTATTAACATATAGAAAGAGAAAATGCAACTGAGAGATAAAGAGACCCTTAATAAAAAGAGCAAGGACACTTTCAGTAGAGTTTCTTCATTTTGAAAGGGAAGCAACGGGGTTTGAGGGGTAGAGCTAGGACTTCATATCCAGTAGCAGATAATTGCATAACTCAACCTCCAATACCCAAACATTTGAATGATCAATATACCATACATAAAAGTAAATTAGAATACTCTTAATTGTGTAGGTCTTTGCTTAGGAGAAGCATTCTGTTAATCATTCATTTAAGAAATACTTAACAAATATCAATATTTATGTGATGGTAACTTCTAGTGCTGGTTTCAAGGAAGCATTTTATATCAGGTTCCAAATCTGTGAATCATGTACCACCATCTGCTGCAGAAGCAGGTCTCCTTGGGGTACTTATGGCAAGGAAGAGGAACACCTTATTACTCCCTAGGATTTGGCATCTATCACTACACAATCTGTTATGGTGGTCAACTGGTCTGACTTCCTTTTATTCTCTAGCTGAAACCTCTTCATTTCCCAGGCCACATCCTATCACCTGCTTTGCTCTCTCAAGGACAAAGAAAGCATGCTCTTCACACAGAGGACGTGGGCCTGGGTCCACACCTCAGGCATGGTTCACACAGGTAAAGCCATGTAAAGAGGAAAAGTACCACTGTCAACAGAAGACAGAGATTTATACTTTTTTTTTTTTTTTTTTTTGTGGTATGCGGGCCTCTCAGTGTTGTGGCCTCTCCCGTTGCAAAGCACAGGCTCCGGACGCGCAGGCTCAGCGGCCTTGGCTCACGGGCCCAGCCGCTCCGGGCATGTGGGATCTTCCCGGACCGGGGCAGGAACCCGTGTCCCCTGAATTGGCAGGCGGACTCTCAACCACTGCGCCACAGGGAAGCCCAGATATTTACACTTTTATTCCTTCCCTTAGAACTCTGCCTCCTATACTCCATCTCCTAGTGATTTTGAGCATCCTAAATTCACACCAAAGGTTAGTTTGTGTCATTAACATTTTTCTACAATTCACTTTCTGCTGTAAACACAATGGGCTTAATAAGAAAGCTTATGATCAACCAGAGAGGACAGTAGTTTGGGGAAAAAAAAGAGGAGTCAGGGGAGAAGTGATCTAAAGAGCTAGAAATTCCAAAATGTTTTTAAAAAGTCTATTTCATCATCATATTATTATTATTTTATATTTTATACCACCTGTGGCACCTATAGTCTACCTTTGACACAGTCAGATTGAGTACGCAAATACTGCCTCTTCTCAACTCATTCAGAGTAAATTCCAAAGTCCTTAAATGGCTTTCAACCCGCTATGTGATCTGCACCCATGCACTCTTTTTTTTTTTGATGTCTAGAGATTTTATTTTATTTTATTTTTTATTGAAGTATAGTGATTTACAATATATTAGTTTCAGGTGTACAATAGTGACTCAATAGTTTTACAGATTATACTCCATTTAAAACTATTATAAAATGTTGGCTATGTTTCCTGTAATGTACAATATATCCTTGTAGCTTATTTATTCTATACCTAGTAATTTGTACCTCTTAATCCTCTATGCCTATCTTGCCCCTCCCCACTGGTTACCACTAGTTTGTTTTCTATATCTGTAAGTCTGTTTCTGTTTTGTTATGTTCATTTACTTCTTTCAGTTTTTTAGATTCAGTATGTAACAACATAGAGTACTTGTCTTTGTCTGACTTATTTCACTAAGCATAATACCCTGCAGGTCCATCCATGTTGATGCAAATGGCAAGACTTTATTCTTTTTATGGCTGAGTAGTATTCCATTGTATATGTATATATATATATACCATATCTTCTTTGTCCACTCCTCTGTTGATGGGTGTTTATGTTGCTTCCATATCTTTCTTGGTTATTATAAATAATGCTGCTATGACCATTGGGGTGTATGTATCTTTTTGAATTAGTGTTTTTGTTTTCATCAAATGTATACCGAGGAGTGGAATCACTGGATCATATTTGTAGTTCTATTTTTAGTTTTCGGGGAACCTCCGTACTGTTTTCCAAAGTGGCTGCACCAATATACATTCCCATCTACAGCATACTATGGCTCCCTTTTCTCCACATCCTGTCCAACATTTGTTATTTGTGGTCTTTTTGATGATAACCATTCTAACAGGTGTGAGGGGATATCTCACTGTGGTTTTGATTTTCATTTCTCTGATGATTAGTGATGTTGCATCTTTTCATGTGCCTGTTGGCCATCTGTATATCTTCTTTGGAAAACAATCTCTCAGGTCTTCTGCCAATTTTTAAATCAGGTTGTTTGCTTTTTTGAGTTCTATGAGCTTTCTATGTATTTTGGATATTAACCCCTTATTGGACATATCATTTGGAAATATTTTCTCCCATTTAATAGGTTGTCTTTTTGTTTTGTTGATGGTTTCCTTTGCTGTGAAAAAACCTTTTAAGTTCAAACAGGTCCCATTTGTTTCTTTTTGCTTTTGTTTCTTTTGCCTTAGAAGACAGATCCATAAAAAATATTGCTGCAGTTTATGTCAAAGAGAATTCTGTCTATATTTTCTTCTAGGAGTTTTATGGTTTCAGCCCTTATATTTAGGTATTTAATTCATTTTGAGCTTATTTGTGTATATGGTATGAGAAAAATATTCTAACTCATTCTTTCACCTGTAGTTGTTCAGTTTTTCTAGCACCGTTTATTGAAGAAACTGTCTTTTACCCATTGTAATTTCTTGCCTCCTTTGCTGTAGATTGATTGACTATAAGTGTGTTGGTGGGTTTATTTCTGGGCTCTGTATTCTGTTCCAGTGCTCTACGTGTCTGTTTTTGTGCCAGTTTCAATTACTGTAGCTTTGTAGTACTGTGCCATGTTATCTCCATTTTGTTCATTTTTCTCAAGATTGCTTTAGCTATTCAGGGCCTTATTTAGTTTCATATAAATTTTAGGATTATTTGTTCTAGTTCTGTGAAAAATGTTATGGGTGTTTTGATAAGGATTGCATTAAATCTGTACTTTGCTTTGGTAATATGGACCTTTTAACAATATTAATTCTCCAACCCATGAACACAGAGTATGTTTCCATTTCTTTGTGTCATTTGCAATTTCCTTTATCTATGTATTATAGTTTTCAGTGTATTGGTCTTTAACCTCCTTGGTTAAGTTTATTCCTAGGTATTTAACTCTTTTTGATGTGATTTTAAATCGGACTGTTTTCTTGCTTTCTCTTTCTGATAGTTCATTATTAGTGTACAGAAAAGCAAGATTTCAGTATGTTAATTTTGTATCCTGCAACTTTACCGAATTCATGTATTAGTTCTAATAGTCTTTTGGTGGAGACTTTAGGGTTTTCTATGTATAGTATCATTTCATCTGCAAATACTGACAGTTTTATTTCTTCCTTTCCAATATGGATGCCTTTTATTTCCTTTTGTTGTCTGAGTGTGGTGACTAAGACTTCCAAAACTATGTTAAATAGAAGTGGTGAGAGTGGACATCCTTGTCCTGTTCCTGATTTTAGAGGAAAAGCTTTCAGCTTTTCACTGTTGAGTATGATATTACTCGTGAGCTTGTCATAAATGGCCTTTATTATGTTGAGATATGTTCCCTCTATACCAATTTTGATGAGAGTTTTTATTATGAATGGATGTTAAATTTTGTCAAATGATCTTTCTATGTCTATTGAGATTATTATGTGATTTTTACCCTTCCTTTTGTTAATGTGTTATATCACATGGATTGATTAGTGGATATTAGACTATACTTACATCCGTGGAAAAAAACCACTTGATCATGGTGTATGATCCTTTTTATATATTGTTGAATTTGATATGCTAATATTTTGTTGAGGATTTTTTCATGTATATTCATCAGATATGTTGGCCTGAAATTTTCTTTTTTTTAGGGTCTTTGTCTGGTTTTGGTATCAGGGTAATGGTGGCCTTGTAGAGTGCATTCGGGAGTAGTCCCTTCTCGTCAATTTTCTGGAATAGCTTGAGAAGGATGCATGTTAATACTTCTTTATATGTTTGGTAGAATTCCCAAGTCCCAGACTTTTGTTTGCTGGGATTTTTTTGATTGCTAATTAAATTTTACTACTACTGATTAGTCTGTTCAGATTGTTTATTTCTCTGTCATTCAGTCTTAGAAGATTTAATGTTTCTAGAAATTAACCCACGACCTCTTTGTCTTCATATCCTCTTGCTTTTAACTTTACTGACTCTGTTCAGCTCTACTTACCTCCTTGCTGCTTCTCTTATATGCCAAGCAGGATTCTAACTTTGGGCCTTGGAATTAGTTTTCTCTGCCTGGAATATTTTGCCCCAGATATCTACATAATTTATCCCATTAGTTCCTCCAAATCTATGCTAAAATCTTACTTTACCAGAGATGTCTTCACTGACCACTCTATAAAAGATAGTAACATGCCACCCACCCCCAACTCCAGGCTTCTTGCCTCATTACTCTTATTTTTTTCCACTGCAGTTATCACCACCTGACATATTTACATGTTTATTTGCTTATTTTCTGTCTATCCTCTTCAGAGTATAAGAGCCAGGAATGTTGTTCACTGCTATTTTCCCTGTTCCTAAAACAGGACCTGGCCCACTGTAGGCACTACAGTCTTTCAGAAACTACCATTTATGGAGTGGCCATCATGGCTGGACTGTGCAAGATGCTTAAAATGTATTTTCTCTTTACATCATACTGAGACTTTGAGAGAGAACTATTTTTTTTAACAGAAGTAAACAATTGGACTGTAGGCATGATACATACAAATTAAGTAGCAGTGTTTGAATAATATGCAGCCAAATTTTAAACTGCAAGAGAAGAGATGAATGGACCTATTTAGAAAGGTGAAAGTCTTCTAAAGGAATGAATCATGAGTAAACCTATTAAATGAACGTAGAAAATTTGTTATGACAAAGTTGGTAAAGTGAGTATCAGTGAAAAGCTGAAATAGGAAGAGTAGACAAGGATTCATTTGCCAATTAGGTATCACTTCCCTTTCCTTTGTTTTGCTTCATAATATGATTTTATGTCAAGAAAATGAAGCAGAAAACCAATAACACTCTGACCATCTGAGGGCTCGTAATAGAAATTCTAAGTTAAAAAGGATCTTCAAGGGCTTCCCTGGTGGCGCAGTGGTTGGGAGTCCGCCTGCCGATGCAGGGGACACGGATTCGTGCCCCGGTCCGGGAGGATCCCACATGCCGCAGAGCGGCTGGGCCCGTGAGCCATGGCCGCTGAGCCTGCGCGTCCGGAGCCTGTGCTCTGCAACGGGAGAGGCCACAACAGTGAGAGGCCCATGTACCGCAAAAAAAAAAAAAAAAAAGGATCTTCAAGATGAATATAATTAATATATCTATGAACAGATTTTTCATTGAAATACGTGAACTTGCCAAAAAATTATGTTATTATATGTCTTTTAAAAAATTTATATCTAGCCTGTATCACAACTTACTAGCCTACATCACAACAAGTTGTGAAATGTGAAAGTGAACTATAATAAAACAGGAGATAGGTTGAGGAGCACTTATTTTCCCATGATTCAAATACAAAATATTATGTTCAAAAATAAGGATAATGAAAAATTCTTATTTTTATAACTATTTCATGGGGTAAAGTGCTTTAATATTATTGCTTAAATTTAGATGAACACTATAATAAAGAATGCTATATAGTAAACTATGGCGAGCTAAGGTTTGACAGTTGGTTTTTTTCATCAAGAGAATGCTTTGGTGAGAATGGTAAAATTAAAAGTGCCTGCATTCTAGGAAAGTTCCATTCATAATGTAACCATTCAACACATGTATCTATTAAAAATAGATGTTGAAGTGTTTACTTTCAGGAAGATGGGCTACATTTATTTCTACTTATTCTTCCTGGTAAAGACAACTTAAAACCCTTGTCACTATATATGAAAAAAATGTTAGACTCTGAAAGGTAGATAGAACAAGTGAGGCTACAAGACCTGAGAAACCAAAGAATGGCATAGTTATGAGTTCCCTGGCAGTTATATATTTGCTTCATATATCCCAGACTTGAAGCAAAAAAGACCAACAACCCAGAAATGTTAATGGGTGTAGACAAAAAAAGAGAAAAACCCCAATTAAGCTCATGCTCTCAAACCAAAGGATTAGGAAAAGACAGCCTAGCAAGTAGATAACTTTTATATAATAATTGCTGCACTCCAGCCAAACACCACAGAAAAAGCTATAGCCCCCATCCCAACCACACCATCAAAGGCCAGGTGGGGAGCCTAGATTTCTATCCATTTATAATGAAGTAATCTCATACTGACACTGGAGTGGTGTCAGAGAAGGCCAAGCAGGGAACCGGGAATTTCGTCTCCACTGGCCAGTAAAGAGGTCCCTTCCTCCAGCCCTGATGTCACTGGTTAGCCACACCCACCTGGTAGTAACAAGGCATCCTACATCTCCTCACTGGAGTGGTATCAGAAGAAACCTAGTGGAGGGCCAGGACTTTGACCATCACCCAGTGGCAACCAGGCCACCCCCATTGCAGTGTCATATTTCTACCTCCACCTGGCATTAATGAAACAACCCCTCTTCCCTTGAAGAAGAACTGCCAGAGAAAGCAACAGAAGGTTTAAATAAAATCCAGAGTCTCATAACATAGTATAAAAAGGTTCAGATTTCAATTAAAAATCACTTATTATACCTAGAGCCAGAAATATCTCAAGCTTAATGAAAAACAGTCAGTAATGCCAACACTGAGATGACAGAGATGTTAGATTATCTTACAAAGATTTTGAAGCAGCTATGATAAAAATTTTTCAATAAATAACCTTGAACATTTTTAAAACAAAACACTGGAAAGACTCAGAAAACAAATAGAAATTCTCAGCAAAGAAGTGTAAGATATGAAGAACCACCAAGTAGAAATTTTAAAACTGAAAAATATAATAACCGAATGAAAAAGCTCAGTGGATGGGCTTGACTAAAGAATGGATGAAACAGAGGAAAGAATCAGTAAAATGGAAGGTAGAACAATAGAAATTACCTAATCTGGACAGCAGATAGACAGTAGACTGACAAAAATGAACACAGCCTCTGGGACTTGTGAGACTATAACAAAAGATCTAACACTTGTGTCATCAGAGTCCTGAAAGTAGAGGAAAAACAAGGTGAGGATTAAAAAAGCACTCAAAGAAATAGGCTGAAAATTTCCCAAACATAGGACAAGACACAAACTTAGTCTAAAATATGATACATAAAAATCAATGAAATCCACACTAAGACATATAATAATTAAACTACAGACAACAAAAAGAATTTTTGAAAGCTGTCAAGGAAAAATGACACTTTAACTATAATAGAAAAATAATTCAAATGAGAACAGATTTCTCATCAGAAAACAAAAAAAAATGGCATGACATTTTTCAGATGCTGTAAGAAAAGAATTGTCAACATAGAATCCTATACCCAGCAAGCATTTCCTTGAGGAATAAAGTGAAAATAAAACATTCTCAGATGAATGAAAACTAAGAGAATTTGTCACTAGCTGACCTACTCTAACAGAATGGCTAAAGGAAGTTTTCTAAATTAAAAGGAAACAATAAAGGAAGGAAACTTGAAACAACAGAAAAAAAAAAAGAAAAACATGGTAAACAAATAAGTAGGTAAATGCAATAGGTTTTCCTTCTACTCTTTAATTTTCTAAATTATTTCATTGTTAAAGAAAAAACATAACAGAGTCTGATATGCTTCTAAATGTAGATAGAATAATTACTTAATAAATATAACAAACTGGAGATTAAAGCGACATAAAGGAAAATAAGGTTTCTATCCTTTACTCAAACTGGTAAAGTGGTAACACCAGTAAGTTGTGATGTTATGTATATATACTGTAATTTTGGCATCAACTATGAAATGCTATACAAAGTGATACCCTCAAAAACACTTAGATAACTCAAAATGAAATTCTTTTTTTTTTTTCACTAACTGGTCTCTCTGCTTTTCAATTTAAGTGAGTCTCTGCAATTTACCCCTTACTCAGAATGACCTTAAAGCTCCAATACGATCATGTCATTTCCTCATTTAATATCTTTCAAAGGCTTCTTGTCAACTAAGAATAAGGGGTACACGGCTTTTGGCTTACACAGCTTTTTGTGACCTGTGTCTGTTCAACTCACCAGGCTCAATCCCACCACTTTCCTTCCACACCACCCCAACTCAGATCCAGCTGCACTAGTGATCTTAAGACTTTGGAAAAAACAGAGACTTTAGTGATGCTTTGGACTTAGTTTCAAACCAGGCTTCGACATGTCAGACATTTTGTAGGTTACTCAAAACTTTCCTGAGCTCCATCTTGTCTTCTCTAAGATGAATGTAATATCACCTACTTCATTAGATTGTTATGAGAGCCATATAAGTTTTGTTAATTTGATAGTTATACACTTTTGCATCAAATATCTAACACATAATAAATGCTTTAAATGATAGCTGTTATTTTGATTACTCACCCTTTGCCTAAAATATTCTTTCTCCAATGTTCACCTCTTCTTAAAACAGGCTTACTTCTTTCTTTAGAATTCAGCACTGATATAACTTTCTCTGAAATTCAATACTTTGGTTAAACTTACAAGAATTAAAAAAACAAAAAACTTACAAGAATTAAGTTTGAGTTTGTTACAACTGGGTTCAATCTTAGTTCCATTATATTCTATTTGTATAACTTCCATCAATTAACAATTTCTCAGATCTTAAGTTTCCTCATTTGTTCAATGAGGATGAAAATCCCTATCTTATGGGTTTCTGTGAGTATTAAATCATTTTTGGAAAGGACAAATAAATCTATGCCTTCTTTCCCAACACACAAAAGTTCTCTCACTTCCACTTTTTCTCTCTATCTCTCAAAATGAAATTATTAAAAAATGTTAATACAATCCATAGGATGGCAGAGAAAAAGAACATGGAGAGAAGAAAAACATGTAGAAAAACCAGAAAACAAAAAATAAATGGCATGCTTAAGCCTTAACATATCAATAGTTACATTAAATGTAAACTTGATAACACACCAATTAAAAGACAAAAGTTGGCACAGTGGACAAAAAAACATGACCCAACTACATACTCTCTACCAGAAACTAACTTTAAACATAGTGATACAGGCAGATATATAGTAAAAGGGTAGGAAAAGATACATTATGCAAACTTTAATCAATGGAAAGCTGGAGTAGGTATATAAATTTCACATAAAACAGACTTCCTTACAAGGAAACACATAAGAAATAAAGAAAGATAGTAAATAGAGAGTTTAATTCTCTAAGAAGACATAACAAACTTAAATGTGTATATACCTAAAAAGAGAACATAAAAATACACAAACCAAAAATGGGTAGAACTGAAAATAGAAATAGACATCTCCATTATTACGATTGGAGATTTTGAAACTCTTCTAACTGATAAATCAAGCAGCATTTCCCACACTTACTCTCACCGTCCCAAACAAGAGACACTATGGTTTTCTCAGAACACGATTTGGAAAAAGCTGCTCTGATTGGTCAGTAATCATCTTGAGCTCTGAGAGAGGGTGAGAAACAATCCTTAGGGTCATCTCAATTTCCTTTTATCCCTTCATTATAGTCATTTTTACTGCCTTCTTGTTTTTGCAGCCTATCTTTAAAGATTCTTAGGCTTTGAAAAGACACAAAATCCTTGCTTTGTGTCTAAAGAGATCTTTTTATGGTTTATTGAATTTACACAGCAAACTTTAAAAATCCAGATAAATTCCCATGGTCTTCATTAAATATCTGCTTAAAAAACAACTAGGAGGTCTACCCAATAAATCTAACTTATTTTCACTGTGCTTCACTAAAAGGTATGGAAATGTATTTTTACTCTATCTTCAGTGCACATTAGTAGTAATTGCTGTGAATATTTGGGCTTTTGTCTCTGTATTTTTTCTTTTTTTTCATTTACATTTAGGTAATATATTTTAGTGTAGAAGGTGAGGTAGGATGTCACCTTTATTTTTACACTTTAATATACATTTTAAATGATTTTATTGTCATAATACACTTCATATATGGTAGTATTACCTCTCATTTCTCTACTCTTTCAAAAATATCCTGTGGTTTTCGGCCTCGGTGCATGACTCAGCTCAGTCCACTTCAAGATGCTGACAAACAGGGCTAGTCACAGAGCCTGTTGAGCTTTACCCTACATGACCATGGGCACTGGCAGCTGTGTTGGGCCATCTTGCCTGTAGGATGAAGCAGTGCCTTCAGATGCCTGCCTCCTTGTACTTCCAAGAGATTCGTTCAAGATGGCAGAGTAGAAGGACACGCTCTCACTCCCTCTTTCAAGAACACCAGAATCACAACTAAATGCTGAACAATCATCAACAGGAAGACACTGGAACTCACCAAAAAAGATATCCCACATGCAAAAACAAAGAAGAAGCCACAATGAGATGGTAGGAGGGGCACTATCACAATAAAATCAAATACCATAACTGCTAGGTGGGTGACTCACAAACTGGAGAACACTTATACCACAGAAGTCCACCCACTGGAGGGAAGGTTCTAGGTCCCACATCAGGCTTCCCAAACTGGGGGTCCAGCAACGGGAGGAGGAATTTCTAGAGAATCAGACTTTGAAAACTAGCAGGATTTGATTGTAGGACTTCAGCAGGACTGGGGGAAACAGAGACTCCACTTTTGGAGGGCACACACAAAGTAGTGTGCACATCAGGACCCAAGGGAAGGAGCAGTGACCCTATAGGAGACTGAACCAGACCTACCTGCTAGTGTTGGAGGGTCTCCTGCAGAGGCGGGGGGGGCAGCTGTGTCTCACCAAGGGACAAGGACACTGTCAGCAGAAATTCTGGGAAGTACTCCTTGGCATGAGCCATCCCAGAGTCCACCATTAGCCCCACCAAAGAGCCCGGGGAGGCTCCAGTGTTGGGTCGCCTCAGGCCAAACAACCAACAGGGAGGGAACCCAGCCCCACCCATCAGCAGACAAGCGGATTAAAGTTTTACAGAGCTCTGCACAACAGGGCAACAGCCAGTTCTACCCACCACCAGTCCCTCCCATCAGGTAACTTACACAGCCTCTTAGTTAGCCTCATCCACCAGAGGGCAGACAGCAGAAGCAAGAAGGACTACAATCCTGCAGCCTGTGGAACAAAAACCACATTCACAGAAAGATAGACAAGACAAAAAGGCAGAGGGCTGTGTACCAGATGAAGAAACAAGATAAAACCCCAGAAAAACAGCTAAATGAAGTGGAGATAGGCAATCTTCCAGAAAAAGAATTCAGAATAATCATAGTGAAGATGATCCAGGACCTCAGAAAAGGAATGGAGGCAAAGATCGAGAAGATGCAAGAAACGTTTAACAAAGATCTAGAAGAATTAAAGAAAAAAACAAACAGACATGAACAATACAATAACTGAAATGAAAACTGATACACTAGAAAGAATTAATAGCAGAACAACCGAGGCAAAAGAACAGATAAGTGACTTGGAAGACAGAATGGTGGAATTCACTGCTGTGGAACAGAATAAAGAAAAAAGAATGAAAAGAAATGAAGACAACCTAAGAGACCTCTGGGACATTAAATGCAACAACATTCACATTATAGGGGTCCCAGAAGGACAAGAAAGAGAGAAAGGACCAGAGAAAATATTTGAAGAGATTACAGTCGAAAACTTCCCTAACATGGGAAAGGAAATGGCCACCCAACCAGGAAGTGCAGAGAGTCCCATACAGGATAAACCCAAGGAGAAGCATGCCAAGACACATAGTAATCAAATTAACAAAAATTAAAGACAAAGAAAAATTATTGAAAGCAGCAAGGAAAAAACAACAAATAATATACAAGGGAACTCCCATAAGGTTAACAGCTGATTTCTCAGCAGAAATTCTACAAGCCAGAAGGGAGTGGCATGATATACTTAAAGTCATGGAAAGGAAGAACATACAACCAAGGTTACTCTACCCCATAAGGATCTCATTCTGATTCGATGGAGAAATCAAAAGCTTTAGACAAGCAAAAGCTAAGAGAATTCAGCACCACCAAACCAGCTCTACAACAAATGCTAAAGCACCTCCTCTAAGTGGGAAACACAAGAGAAGAAAAGGACTTACAAAAACAAACCCAAAACAATTAAGAAAATGGTAATAGGAACATACATATCGATAATTACCTTAAACATGAATGTATTAAATGCTCCAACCAAAAGATACAGGCTTGCTGAATGGATACAAAAACAAGACCCATATATATGCTGTCTACAAGAGACCCACTTCAGACAGAGGGACACATACAGACTGAAAGTGAGGGAATGGAAAAGATATTCCATGCAAATGGAAATCAAAAGAAAGCTGGAGTAGCAAGATTCATATCAGGTAAAATAGACTTTAAAATAAAAAATGTTACAAGAGACAAGGAAGGACAATATATAATGATCAAGGGATCAATCCAAGAAGAAAATATAACAATTATAAATATATATGCACCGAACACAGGAGTGCCTCAATACCTAAGGCAACAGCTAACAGCTCTAAAACAGGAAATCAACAGTAGCACAGTAATAGTGGGGGACTTTAACACCTCATTTACACAAATCGACAGATCATCAAAACAGAAAATTAATAAGGAAACACAAGCTTTAAATGACACAATAGACCAGATAGATTTAATTGATATTTATAGGACATTCCATCCAAAAACAGCAGATTACACTTTCTTCTCAAGTGCGCATGGAACATTCTCCAGGATAGATCACATCTTGGGTCACAAATCAAGCCTCAGAAAATTGAAATCATATCAAGCACCTTTTCTAACCACAACGCTATGAGATTAGAAATGAATTACAGGGAAAAACACGTAAAAAACACAAACACACAGAGGATAAACAATACGTTACTAAATAACCAAGAGATCACTGAAGAAATCAAAGAGGAAATCAAAAAATACCTAGAGACAAATGACAATGGAAACATGACAATCCAAAACCTATGCGATGCAGCAAAAGCAGTTACAAGAGGGAAGTTTATAGCTATACAGGTCTACCTCAAAAAAAAAGAAAAATCTCTAACAAACAATCTAACCTTACACCTAAAGGAACTAGAGAAAGAAGAACAAACAAAACCCAAAGTTAGGAGAAGGAAAGAAATCATAAAGATCAGAGCAGAAATAAATGAAATAGAAACAAAGAAAACAGTAGCAAAGATCAATAAAACTAAAAGATGGGTCTTTGAGAAGATAAACAAAATTGATAAACCATTAGCCAGATTCATCAAGAAAAAGAGAGGACTCAAATCAAGAAAATTAAAAATGAAAAAGAAGTTACAACAGACACTGCAGAAATACAAGGTATCCTAAGAGACTACTACAAGCAACTTTATGCCAATAAAATGGACAAACTGAAAGAAATGGACAAATTCTTAGAAAGGTATAACCTTCCAATACTGAACCAGGAAGAAATATAAAATATGAACAGACCAATTGCAAATAATGAAATTGAAACTGTGATTAAAAACCTTCCAACAGGGCTTCCCTGGTGGCGCAGTTGTTGAGAGTCCACCTGCCGATGCAGGGGACACGGGTTCATGCCTGGTCTGGGAAAATCCCACATGCCGCGGAGCGGCTGGGCCCGTGAGCCATGGCCACTGAGCCTGTGGGTCCGGAGCCTGTGCTGCGCAACAGGAGAGGCCACAACAGTGAGAGGCCTGCGTACTGCAAAAAAAAAAAAAAAAAAAAAAAAAAACCTTCCAACAAACAAAAGTCCAGGAGCAGATAGCTTCACAGGTGAATTCTATCAAGCATTTAGAAAACCAGTCATTCTCAAACTTCGAAAAAATTGCAGAGGAAGGAAAACTCCCAAACTCATTCTATGAGGCCACAATCACCCTGATACCAAAACCAGACAAGGATACTACAAAAAAAGAAAATTACGGACCAAATTAGTGATGAATATAGATGCAAAAATCAACAAAATACTAGCAAACAGAATCCAGCAACACATTAAAAGGATCATACACCATGATCAAGAGGGATTTATCCCAGAGATGCAAGAATTCAATATACACAAATCAGTCAAGGTGATACACCATATTAACAATTTGAAGAATAAAAACCATATGATCATCTCAATAGATGCAGAAAAAGCTTTTGACAAAATTCAACACCCATTTATGATAAAAACTCTCCAGAAAGTGGGCACAGAGGGAACCTATTTCAACATAATAAAGGCCATATATGACAAAACCAGAGCAAACATCATTCTCGATGGTGAAAAACTGAAAGCATTTCCTCTAAGACCAGGAACAAGACAAGGATATCTTCTGTCACTACTATTATTCAACATAGTTTTGGAAGTCCTAGCCATGGCAATCAGAGAAGAAGAAGAAATAAAAGGAATCCAAATTGGAAAAGAAAAAGTAAAAGTGTCATTGTTTGCAGATGACATGATACTATACATAGAGAATCCTAAAGATGCCACCAGAAAACTACTAGAACTAATCAATGAATTTGGTAAAGTTGCAGGATACAAAATTAATGCATGGAAATCTCTTGCCTTCCTGTACACTAATGATCAAAAATCTGAAAGAGAAATTAAGGAAAAACTCCCATTTACCATTGCAACATAAAGAATGAAATACCTAGGAATAAACCTACCTAGGGATACAAAGACCTGTATGCAGAAAACTATAACACACTGATGAAAGAAATTAAAGATGATACCAACAGATGGAGAGATATACCATGTTCTTGGATTGGAAAAATCAATATTGTGAAAATGACTACACTACCCAAAGCAATCTACAGATTCAGTGCAAGCCCTATCAAATTACCAATGGCATTTTTTACAGGACTAGAAAAAATATCTTAAAATTTGTATGGAGACACAATAGACTCAGAATAGCCAAAGCAGTCTTAAGGGGAAAAAACGGAGCTGGAGGAAACAGACTCCCTAACTTCAGAATATAGCATAAAGCTACCGTAATCAAGACAATATGGTACTGACACAAAAGCAGAAATATACATCAATGGAACAAGATAGAAAGCCCAGAGGTAAACCCACACACCTATGGTCAACTGATCTATGACAAAGGAGGCAAGGATATACAATGGAGAAAAGGCAGTCTCTTCAGTAAGTGGTGCTGAGAAAATTGGACAGCTACATGTAAAAGAATGAAATTAGAATACTCCCTAACACCATACACAGAAATAAACTCAAAATGGATTAGAAACCTAAATGTAAGACTGGGCACTGTAAAAACTCTTAGAGGAAAACATAGGAAGAACAATCTTTGACATAAATCACAGCAAGATATTTTTTGATCCACCTCCTAGAGTAATGGAAATAAAAATAAACAAATGGTACCTAATGAAACTTAAAAGCTTTTGCACAGCAAAGGAAACCATAAACAAGACGAAAAGACAACCCTCAGAATGGGAGAAAATACTTGCAAATGAATCAATGGACAAAGGATTAATCTCCAAAATACATAAACAACTCATGCAGCTCAATATTAAAGAAACAAACAACCCAATCCAAAAATGGGCAGAAGACCTAAATAGACATTTCTCCAAAGATGACATACACGTGGCCAAGAAGCCACACAGATGGCCAAGAAGTACATGAAAAGCTGCTCAATATCACTAATTATTAGGGAAATGCAAATCAAAACTACAGTGAGGTATCACCTCACAGCAGTTAGAATGGGCATCATCAGAAAATCTACAAACAACAAATGCTGGAGAGCGTGTAGAGAAAAGGTAACCCTCTTGCACCATTGGTGGGAATGTAAATTGATACAAGCCACTATGGAGAACAGTATGGAGGTTCCTTAAAAACCTAAAAATAGAATTACCATATGACCCAGCAATCCCACTCCTGGGCATATACCCAGAGAAATCCATAGTTCAAAAGACACATGCACCCCAATGTTCATTGCAGCACTATTTACAATAGCCAGGTCATGGAAGCAACCTAAATGCCCATCAACAGTCAAATGGGTAAAGAAGATGTGGTGCATATATATACAATGGAATATTACTCAGCCATAAAAGGGAACGAAACTGGGTCATTTGTAGAGACGTGGATGCATCTAGAGACTGTCATACAGAGTGAAGTTAGTCAGAAAGAGAAAAAGAAATATTGTATATTAACGCATATATGTGGAACCTAGAAAATGGTACAGATGAACCGGTATGCAGAGCAGAAATTGAGACACAGAAGTAGGGAAAAAACGTATGGACACCAAGGTGGGGGAAAGTGGCAGGGGGTGCGGGTTGTGGTGGTGGGATGATTGGGAGATTGGGATTGACATGTATACACTGATGTGTATAAAATGGATGACTAATAAGAAAAGTAAAAAATAAACTTACAAAAAAAAAGATAAGACAAAAATCAATGAAAATGAAACCAGAAAAACAATAAACAACAACAAAAAATGTATCTACAATCATTTGTATTATTTTTTAGAATCCACAGATAATAGAAAGTAAAACTTGTGGTTACCAAAGGGGAGAAGGAAGTTGGAAGGGACAAATTAGGGTTATGGGATTAACAGATACAAGTTGCTATATATAACATAGCTAAGCAACAAGGATATACTGTATAGCACAGGAAATTATACCCATTATCTTATAATAACCTAGAGTGGAATAAAATATACAAAAATACTGAGTCACTATGCTATATACCTGGACCTAACACAATACTATAAATCAACTATACTTCAATAAAAAAGAATGTACATAACCACTAAAAAAAAAAAGTACAATCTCAGTTTTATATTGATTACAAGTTAATTGATAATATTTTAGAAATATATTATTAAAATTAAAAAAATATTTTGGGTATTTTGCATGTCTAGTTTTCTATGTGAACATTAGAAACAGCTACTATAATTATAAAACCAAAATTCCATTCATATTATTAAGTTCTATATTATTGTAATTTATATAGATTTAACTTTTTATAATAGGCCCCTTGAAAAAGTGACATTCTTTGAAGTCTTATTTGAGTTGTTGGATACTTTATTTATTTATTAACATTTTTATTGGAGTATAATTGATATACACTGTTGTGTTAGTTTCTGCTTTATAACAAAGTGAATCAGCTATATATATATACATATTTACCCATATCTCCTCCCTCTTGTGTCACCCTCCGACCCTCCCTACCCCACCTCTCTAGGTGGTCCCAAAACACCAAGCTGATCTCCCTGTGCTATGTGGCTGTTTCCCACTAGCTATCAGTTTTACATTTAGTAGTGTATATATGTCCATGCCACTCTCTCACTTCGTCCCAGTTTACCCTTCCCCTCCCCATGTCCTCAAGTCCATTCTCCATGTCTCTGTCTTTATTTGCTGTCCTGCCCCTACGTTCTTCAGAACCTTTTTTTTTTTAGATATCATATATATGTGTTAGCATATGGTATTTGTTTTTCTCTTTCTGACTTACTTCACTCTATATGACCATATCTATGTCCACCAACCTCACTACAAATAACTCAGTTTTGTTTCTTTTTATGGCTGAGTAATATTCAATTGTATATATGTGCCACATCTTCTTTATCCATTAATCTGTCGATGGACACTTAGGTTGCTTCCATATCCTGGCTATCATAAATAGAGCTGCAATGAACATTTTGGTACATGACCCTTTTTGAATTATGGTTTTCTCAGGGTATATGCCCAGTAGTGGAATTCGTGGGTCGTATGGTAGTTCTATTTTTAGTTTTTTAAAGAACCTCCATACTGTTCTCCATAGTGGCTGTATCAATTTACATTCCCACCAACAGTGAAAGAGGGTTCCCTTTTCTCCACACCCTCTCCAGCATTTATTGTTTGTAGATTTTTTGATGATGGCCATGCTGAATGGTGTGAGGTGATACCTCATTGTAGTTTTGATTTGCATTTCTCTAATGACTAGTGATGTTGAGTATCCTTTCATATGTTTGTTGGCAATCTGTATATCTTCTTTGGAGAAATGTCTATTTAGGTCTTCTGCCCATTTTTGGATTGGATTGTTTGTTTTTTTGATATTGAGCTGCATGAGTTGCTTGTATATTTTGGAGATTAATCCTATATCAGTTGTTTCTTTTGCAAATATATTCTCCCATTCTACAGGTTAGCTTTTCATCTTGTTTATGGTTTCCTTTGCTGTGCAAAAGCTTTTAAGTTTCATTAGGTCCCATTTGTTTATTTTTGTTTTAACTTCCATTTCTCTAGGAGGTGAGTCAAAAAGGATCTTGCTGTGATTTATGTCATAGAGTGTTCTGCCTATGTTTTCCTCTAAGAGTTTTATAGTCTCTGGCCTTACATTTAGGTCTTTAATCCAGTTTGAGTTAATTTTTGTGTATGGTGTTAGGGAGTGTTGTAATTTCATTCTTTTACATGTAGCTGTCCAGTTTTCCCGGAACCACTGTTGAAGAGGCTGTCTTTTCTCCATTATGTATTCTTGCCTCCTTTATCAAAGAAAATGTGACCATCTGTTTGTAGGTTTATCTCTGGGCATTCTGTCCTGTCCATTGATCTGTATTTCTGTTTTTGTGCCAGTACCATCCTGTCTTTTTTACTGTAGTTTGTAGTATACTCTGAAGTCAGGGAGCCTGATTCTTCAAGTTCCATTTTTCTTTCTCAAGATTGCTTTTGCTATTTGGGGTGTCTTGTGTTTCCATACAAATTGTGAAATTTTTTGTTCTAGTTCAGTGAAAAATGCTAGTGGTAGTTTGATAAGGATTGTCTTGAATATGTAGATTGCTTTAGGTAATATATTCATTTTCACAATGTTGATTCTTCCAATCCAAGAACACGGTGCATCTCCCCATCTGTTTGTATCACCTTTAATTCCCTTCGTTAGTGTCTTAGTTTAATTCCCTTAGTTAGTGTCTTAGTGTTCGTTAGTTTTCTGCACACAGGTCTTTTGTCTCCCTAGGTAGGTTTATTCCTCGGTATTTTATTCTTTTTTTTGCAGTAGTAAATGGGAGTGTTTCTTTAATTTCTCTTTCAGATTTTTCATCATTAGTGTATAGGAAGGCATGAGATTTCAGTGCATTAATTTTGTATCATGCAACTTTACCAAATTCATTGATTAGCTCTAGTAGTTTTCTGATAGCATCTTTAGGATTCTCTGTGTATAGTATCATGTCATCTGCAAACAGTGACAGTTTTACTTATTCTTTCTGATTTGGATTCCTTTTATTTATTTTTCGTCTCTGATTGCTGTGGCTAAAACTTCAAACACTAAGTTGAATAATAGTGGTGAGAGTGGGCAACCTTGTCTTGTTCCTGATCTTAGTGGAAATGATTTCACTTTTTCACCATTGAGAACAATGTTGGCTGTGGGTTTGTCATATATGGCCTTTATTTTGTTAAGCTCCCTTTATGCCTCTTTCTGGAGGGTTTTTATCGTAAATCGGTGTTGACTTTTGTCAAAAGCTTTTTCTGCATCTATTTAGATGATTATATGGTTTTTCTCTTTCCATTTGTTAATTTGGTTTAGCACATTGATTGATTTGCATATATTGAAGAAACCTTGCATTCCTGGGATAAACCCCACTTGATCATGTTGTATGATCCTTTTAATGTGCTGTTGGATTCTCTTTGCTAGTATGTTGTTGAGGATTTTTGCATCTATGTTCATCAGTGATATTGGCCTTTAGATTTCTTTCTTAGTGACATCTTTGTCTGGTCAAATCTGAATGAGATCCTTTCTGGGTATAATCTTAGTTTAGGTTTTTCTCTTTCATCACTTTAAATATGTCCTGCCAGTCCCTTCTGGCTTGTAGTGTTTCTGCTGAAAGTTCAGCTGTTAACCTTATGAGGATTCCCTTGTATGTTATTTGTTGCTTTTCCCTTGCTGTTTTTAATATTGTTTCTTTGTATTTAATTTTTATAGTTTGATTAATATGTGTCTTGGCGTGTTTCTCCTTGGGTTTATCCTGTATGGGCCTCTCTGTGCTTCCTGGACTTGATTAACTATTTCCTTTCCTATATCAGGGAAGTTTTCAACTATAATCTCTTCAAATATTTTCTCAGTCCCTTTCTTTTTCTCTTCTTCTTCTGGGACCCATATTATTCAAACGTTGGTATGTTTAATGCTGTCCAAGAGGTCTCTGAGACTGTCCTCAATTCTTTTCATTATTTTTTCTTTATTCTGCTCTGTGGTAGTTATTTGCACTATTTTATCTTCCAGGTCAATCATCTGTTCTGCCTCAGTTATTCTGCTATTGATTCCTTCTGGAGAATGTTTAATTTCATTTATTGTGTTGTTCATCATTGTTTGTTTGCTCTTTAGTTCTTCTAGATTCTTGTTAAACATTTCTTGTATCTTCCCCATTCTATTTCCATGATTTTGTATCATCTTTACTATCATTACTCTGACGTCTTTTTCAGGTATACTGCCTATTTCCTCTTCATTTATTTGGTCTTGTGGGTTTTACCTTGCTCCTTCATCTGCTGTGTATTTCTCTGTCTTCTCATTTTGCTTAACTTACTGTGTTTGGGGTCTCCTTTTTGCTGGCTGCAGGTTTGTAGTTCCCATTGCTTTTGGTGTTTGCCCCCAGTGGGTAAGGTTCTTTCACTGGTTGTGGAGGTTTCCTTGTGGAGGGCAGTGGTGCCTGTGTTCTGGTGGATGAGGCTCGATCTTGTCTTTGGTGGGCAGGACCATGTCTTGTGGTGTGTTTGGGGGTGTCTGTGAACTTTCTATGATTTTAGGCAGCTTCTCTGCTTATGGGTGTGGTTGTGTTCCTGTCTTGCCAGTTGTTTGGCATAGGGTGTCCAGCACTATAGCTTGCTGGTTGTTGAGTGGAGCTGTGTCTTTGCATTGAGATGGGGATCTCTGAGAGAGCTTTCACCATTTGATATTATGTCGAGCCAGGAGGTCTCTGGTGGACCAATGTCCTGAACTCGGCTCTCCCACCTCAGAAGCTTAGGCCTGACACCTGATTGAACCACCAAGACCCTGTCAGCTACACGGCTCAGAAGAAAAGGGAGGGAAAAAAAGAAAGAAAAAATTAATTATTTAAAGTTATTAAAATAAAAAACTTTTTTAAATTATTAAAATAAGAAAGTAATAAAAACAAAAAGCAAGCCAGAAAGAAGAGAGCAACCAAACCAAAAACAAATCCACCAATTCTAACAAGGGCTAAAAACTATACTAAAAAGAAAAAAAAGGACACACAGAACCCTACGACAAATAGTAAAAGCAAATCTATGCAGAGAAAATCACACAAAGAAGCATACACATACACACTCACAAAAGGAGAAAAAGGAAATATATATATATATATATAAAAGAAAAAAAGGAAGAGAGCAACCAAATCAATAAACAAATCTACCAATGATCATAAGTTCTAAATACTAAACTAAGGTAAAGATAAAACCAGAAACAAATTAGATGCAGAAAGCAAACTCCAAGTCTACAATTGGTTCCAGCCTCCACTGCCTCAGTTTCAGGATGATTCCTTGTCTATTCAGGTATTCCACAGATGCAGGGTACATCAAGTTGATTGTGGAGCTTTAATCCGCTGCTCCTGAGGCTGATGGGAGAGATTTCCCTTTCTCTTCTTTGTTTGCACAGCTCCTGGGGCTCAGCTTTGGATTTGGCCCCGCCTCTGCGTGTAGGTCACCTGAGGCCATCTGTTCCCTGCCCAGACAGGACAGGGTTAAAGTATGAGCTGATTAGGGGCTCTGGCTCACTCAGGCCAGGGGGAGGGAGCAGTACAGAATGTAGGTCGAGCCCGCAGTGGCAGAGGCTGGCATGATGCTGCAACAGCTGAGGCGTGCTGTGTGTTCTCCTGGGGAAGTTGTCCCTGGATCACAGGACCCTGACAGTGGTGAGCCGCACAAGCTCCCTGGTGGGGAGGTGTAGATAGTGCCCTGTGCTTGCACACAGGCTTCTTGGTAGCTGCAGCAGCAGCCTTAGCGTTTCATGCCCATCTCTGGTGTCCACGCTGATAGCCACGGCCCGCCCCCATCTCTGGAGCTCGTTTAGGTGGTGCTCTGAATCCCCTCTCCTCGTGCACCCCAAAACAATGGTCTCTTACCTCTTAGGCAGGTCCAGACCATTTCCCGGACTCCCTCCTGGCTAGCTGTGGCTCACTAGCCCCCTTCAGGCTGTGTTCACGCAACCAACCCCAGTCCTCTCCCTGGGATCTGACCTCCGAAGCCCAAGCCTCAGCTCCCAGCCCCCACACAACCCAGCGGGTGAACAGACAAGCCTCTCAGGCTGGTGAGTGCTGGTCGGCAACCATCCTCTGTGTGGGAATCTCTCCACTTTGCCCTCTGCACCCCTGGTGCTGCGCTCTCCTCCATGGCTCTGAAGCTTCCTCCCCCCACCCAACCCCGGTCTCCACCAGTGAAGGGGCTTCCTAGTGTGTGGAAACTTTTCCTCCTTCACAGCTCCCTCCCAGAGGTGCAGGTCCTGTCCTATTCTTTTATCTCTGTTTTTTTTCTTTTTTCTTTTGTCCCACCCAGGTATGTGGGGAGTTCCTTGCCTTTTTGGTCTTCTGCCAGCATTCAGTAGGTGTTCTGTAGGCATTGTTCCACATGTAGGTGTATTTTTGATGTATTTGTGGGGAGGAAAGTGATTTCCATGTCTTACTCCTCCACCATCTTGAAGGTCCCTCCCATCTCTTTAATTTTCAGATTCAGGTTATGTTTACAAAGGCCCGTATTTTCTGTGATTCTACTTTTGGTTCAGGGCCATAGCACTCTGGGTAAGAACCTGGAAAGAAAATGTAATCAACCACATAATTTGCTTTTGCCATCATATCTACAAATGCATTTAAATGTCCTCTTTTCTTTAAAGTGTTGTAGACCAAGACTTAAAATGTGTTCCATGTTTAGCAAAAGGAATAATATCTGTTTTAATTATTACTCTGGATTTCAGGGATGTTATTAGCTATGGAAGACTGTAAGACATGCTTTTACATTATAACTTTGACCCAGTTTCAATCTGTGACCAGAAGATAATTTTAATTCTATGAAAACTGGATAATCTTTTCTAAATAAAGCTGATATATAAAAATCCAGGCATAACAATAATCAATTGGATGTTATTCATTTTAGAAAATAAATTCTTTCCTTAAAAAGATACACACTCATATAAAAACACCCAATTGCATATACACCATGAGGTTCTTTTGCATAGCTCTTTTACTACACATGAAGTGTGTCTTTATTCACACACACAAAAATGTATTCAGTCTTTCAGGAATATAATAATTTCATAGAACAAAATATTTATATTTATAACAAAGCAGAATAGCATGCTTATTTCATTCACAATTTGACATGCTTTTGAGCTCCACCTCCTCTCTCTTTTCTGCTTTTTTTTCTGATAGAAATATAAAAGCTAAAGAACTCAAGGAAACTGTGGTTTAACCTGTTGGTTTGTCTGCCAAGTAATCATTCTTTCTGGAAACTCTTTCCATCTATGCCTCCCACCAGCACAGCTGTGTTTATGATCCCACCTTTCTTACCACAGTTGACTGATACAGGAATGAGTACCTTCCCCAAACTAAGGCCCTCCATCAGAAATTAGGAGCTGTGACTACAAAATTTTAGCCTCAAACTACCTGCTTCCTTCAGTGAAGGAGATGTAAACCCAGGAAGTATGAGCCCTTAGGACCCACTTTATGGATGAGAAACAGCAGAGACTGTTTTTTAGAGAGAAATACATCCAGAGAGGAACCACAAGGAACTCTCATGTCATCAGAGTCCTGTTTCCATTTTTCCTTGAGGCCCAAATGTATCCTTTCCCTTTGGTCCAGGATACCTTTTAGCAAATTCCTTAATTAATTTGTTTATTTTTTATACTTCCCTCAAAGACTGTTCTTTGTAATCATAAGTGTCCTAATGAAAGAACTCAAATTTTATTGTTATTGATATATTAATCTGAGATATTAGCAAGAAAGTGTCAATGGAGACTCTTCAAAACACTGAGAATAGAAGTACCACATGATCCAGCGATTCCACTTCTGGGTATTTATTTGAAGGAAACAAAAACACTTACTTGAAAAGATATCTGCACCCTCAAGTTCACTGCAGCATTATTTATAATAGCCAAGGTATGGAAACAACCTAAGTGTCCATAGATGGATGAATGGATAGAGAAAATGTGGTATGAGATATTATTCAACCATAAAAAAGAAGGAAATCTTGCCATTTGCAACAACATGGATGGACCTTGAGGGTATTCTGCTAAGGGAAATAAGTCAGACAGAAAAAGAGAAACACCAGATAATGTCACTTACAAGTGGAATCTAAAACAACAGCAACAAAAACCTGAACTCATAGATTCAGAGAACAAATGGGTGGTTGCCAGAGGCGGGGTTTGGGAGGGTGGGAGAAATGGTGTGAAGTGGGTGAAAGGTACAGACTTCAGTTATAAAAGAAGTAAGTCCAGGGGATGTAATGTACAATATATTGAATATAGTTAATAATACTGTATTGTATAATTAAAAGTTGCTAAGGGAGTAGATTGTAAAGGTCCTTGCCACAAGAAAAAAAAAAAAAACTTTGCAGCTATATGAGGTGATGGTTGTTAATTGGACTTATTGTGGTGATCATTTCATGGTATATACAAATAGTGAATCATTATGTTGTACGCCTGAAACTAATATAATGTTATATGTCAGTTAAAAAAAAGAATCAATGCCCTCCAGCCAAAGACCACCAGGAACACACCTATGATTGAACAAGTTGAGTTTATTACTCTTAAGCGAGAGAGAACACACACCCTAGGGAAGCCAAAGGATGTCTCAGTAACAAAGTGTTAGAAATAATCTATTACAGGATTTAGACTTTGGATGTCCTATTGGATCCTCAGACCTGATGATGGTTGTGCAGTTGCATTTAAGATGGGACAGGATACATCAGCAAGCAGGAACACAAGTAATCATCAGAAACAAAACGTTGTTTTCAGATATTAGCAATTACTTATTCTAAAGATTAAGGAAAGATTCAGTTCATTCTTTCAGCTTTACAAATGGGTAATATATCAGCTTACAAAAAAAAACCTTTATTTTTTTAAATCTTAAAGAAATACTGCAGTAAAAATTAAACTGAATTAAATTATTTTTGCACCAAGAATTTTAAAAATTATGACAGCGATACACAAGAGTGTCATTAAATGTTGGATGGGAATGACTGTTAGGGCTGATTTTTCAGTGTTTGGGGTCCTTTGTGCATAAAGTACATGTCTATAAACATTGAAGCTATACCTACAGTAAATGTTTAATAGTGATCTGTGTTAGAGCACTTTGAAGAGAATGAGGGAAATGTGATTAGTAAGACATCATTTCTTCCCTCAAAGGACTCACAGAAGAGTAAATCTGCTTCACTCCACATTCTTTCCTACTTGTCCCTAAAACTATAGGTCTACAGCAAGATTTTCATAGAAACTCAATAAATGTGCATTATATACTATTTAATGATGATGATGATAAACATTTATTGTTCCTATTTCAAGGAACCAAGAATAATGTTGGAAAAATATTTTCCAGATATACAGGATGTTATATTTAGTGAGAGATCCTGAGAATACTTAACCCATAAAAAACAGGGACTATTTATGGTATTTGTTAAATAAAATACATTCATATTGCCAGGACCATGTCTATGTGGTTCTGAGGGTTCAGCAAAGTATTTAGGCAGTGCAAAGAGCCTACTACTCATTTTCCTGAAAGAGAAATATTACAAAGGTCAATGTCTTTGCCTCAGGAATATTTGGAACCCTTCCATTGTGATTAAGAGCTAAATGTTTTCATTAAAAGCTCTAACAGAAATTACAAAAAGAAGGATTTTTGTTAAAGATACAAATCAAAATTGTAACATTTTGGTTGCTTACAAAGTCCTCATATATCATATTTGCAAACATTTCACAATATTTTTCTTTTGGTGAACTTCAGTTTCAGGTTCAGAGTGTGGATAGCTATAGTTGTCACTTGTAGGTGAGGATGTGCTCTAACTTGTAGAGGGTATATGGCCTGCAATGGAAGTATAGTAGGCTCTGCCCGGAGCATAGTCCAAGCCTTGTCACTCGGCATCAGACCAGACTTGGGGAAGCCACTTTACTACTCAGGTCCATGGCATGGGTGAGGAAATAATATTGATGTCTAAATGTCTTTGATTCCTTTGCTTTAATTATAGATGGAGTGGTGAATTGATAGCCTTGAAAAGGGAAAATTATTACCGTGAAGGGTGATTACGGTAGCTGAAAATTACAGGCCAGTCAAATGTTCTTTATATGACCAATGCCATCGTTTTGTAAATTCTCTTAGAGTAGCATATGAGGAGGGGAATCTTGCTGTTTGTTCATCTAGTCTTTTAACATTTACTCATCACCTTTTATATGCCAGGCACTGGTCTGGGTGCTTGAGATCCAAAGATGAATAACACACACCCTTACCTCCAAGGAACTCATGATGCAATGGGAAAGACAGACAAAAATTAACAAAAGATGATAAAACCATTGACAAGTGTAATGAATGATGAGGATATTAATAGGTCTTAGCAGAGAAAGACTTTACCTGGCAAGGTGAGATAGGGATGAGCAGAGTAGGCTTCCTGGAGTAGTTAATATATGAACTGAACTTTATGAAATCAGTTGGGATTAACCAAAGGAAAAAGAGGCAGAGACAGAATAGCGTGAGCAAAGTCATGGAAATAAGAAACAATATGGCATGTGCAGAACTATGAGCAGTACATAAGGAACATTTTTGCTTTGCTTGTTTTGCTTGTTTTCATTGCAAATCATAGATTATGGGATTATACAATAATAAAGCTTCCACTGCTCCTGCTAAGTAGAGAGAACACATAATTTTGTAACTCTAAAAGTGTTAGATGCCTCTAAGATCTCAAGACAAGAGTATGGGCACTGATCAGGGCTAAACTTTCCAGAAGTTGCAATCACAGAGACAAATTTACCTCTTAGGGCCGTGGTCCCCAACCTTTCTGGCATCAGGGACCGGTTTCATGGAAGACAGTTTTTCCATGGACCAGGGTGCAGGGGGATGGTTTCGGGACGATTCAAGAGCATTACATTTATTGTGCACTTTATTTCTATTATTATTACATTGTAATATATAATGAAATAATTATACAACTCACCATAATGCAGCATCAGTGGGAGCCCTGAGCTTGTTTTCCTGCAACTAGATAGTCCCACCTGGGGGTGATGGGAGACAGTGACACTCAAAGTGTGTTGCTTATGTTCAGTCTACTCACCAACCTCATTTTGGTCGCTGTCACTGCAGAAAACCCTGCTTCACAGAGATAGGGCATTGGGAATGGAAGCAGGCTTTTCAGTGCTTTTGTGGCAATCTCAGGATATTCCACCTTGACTTTAATCCAGAACGTATGGAGATTTGAAGTTGTCTCAAACATACTTTTAAGGCCACCGTCATTTGTGATCTCAAGCAGTTGATCCTCTTCTAGCACAGACAAAGTCGATTTCACCTGGCTTATTCACAAATGGGTTGTGTATCCATTCCTTCCCAGTTCGGGGGTCTTTTGTGGTTAGGAAGTAATGCTCAAACTCTTCTGAAAGCTAAGATAGGTGATCATGCACCAGCTGGGAGAAAGAAGGCCCTGGCTCAGCCTCTTTCAAAACCTTTGCTAATGTTTGAAACACGTCAAAAATCCCAATGTTCTCTTGTCACCCCCATAATTCCAGTTTGGATTGAATGCAGCCACTTTATCTGTTGACTTGAACACCGTTGTTCTTCTCCCCTGAAGTGACAGATTGAGTTTGTTGAGCAGGTTGAATATGTCACACAAGTAAGCAAGTTTTGTGACCCATTCTGTGTCACTGAAATGTGCTGCCAGTGGTGACTGTTTTTCTAAAGAAATCTCTGGAGTGGCTCTTGTAACTCAAAAACTCTGGCCAGTGATCTTCCTTTAGAAAGCCATCTCACTTCTGTGTGTAAGAGAAGATGTGTTGCTCTGCGTCTATCTCCTCACAGAGCTGCACAAACAGACATGAGTTAAGGGCATGTACCTTAATGTGGTTGATAATTTTAATCACATCCTGCGAAATGTTGTTAAGTTCAGGTGACATTTTTTGACTAGCCAACATTTCTCTATCGATGACACAGTGCATAGACTCACATTCAGAAACAACCTCTTTGACCCGAGTAGTGAAACCAGAAAGCTATCCAGTCATGGCAGCCGCTCCATCCGTGCATATACCGACACAAAGTGACCAATTCAGTTTTCCTGATATGTAACCATTCAAAGACTTGAATAGCTCTGCACCTGTGGTGTTAGTTGGCAACAAAAGTGCATGAAACACATCCTCATGCTCATCCTCCTGAAAAATATATCACACAAAAGCAAGCATTGTTGCCTTGTTGTCAACATCGGTAGACTCATCAACTTAGATTGCATATCATGGTGACTCATTAATCCTCTCTAACAATTGTGCCTCAATATTCTCTGCTGTTTCATTAATTCATTTAGTTATGGTGCTAGCTGAAAGAGCACCAATTGTGCCACCTTTTGAACTGCAACCTCTCCTAAAAGTTCACGACAAATGTCCTTAGCAGCAGGCAGGATCAACTCTTCACCAATAGTAAAGGACTTCTTAGCTTTAGCAATGTGATTAGCCACTAAGAATGATGCTCTCAGTGCAGACACATTAGAGGAAGTGGTGGCCTTCAACAATTGCTTCTGTTCTTCCTGTTCGCATTTTTTTCTTTTGAAAAATTCCAAAGCCTTGTCTTTTAATGCAGGGTGCTTGGTCTCCATGTGGTGAAGCAGTTTTCAAGGTTTCATGGCTTTGTTGGATAGCCGGTTGCTGCATATTATACAAAGTGGGCTTGGAGAATGTGAATCACCTGTTGCAATGAACCCGTAAATTAAGTAGGACTCTTGATATTTTCTTTTAAATGCAGCTTTCTTTTTGTTGGCAGTCTTAGAGTCTTCTACTCTTTCACCATTGGGTCTTTCCCCTTTCCAAAGAAGCTCTCTAACGACGTTTGTTTTTTACTCTTTTTGGCTAGGGTTAGCTTGTGGGCTTACCAAAACTGTGACTGAGACAGGTGTGCAGTGAGGGAAAGAGAGGCAGAGAGAACTGGTATATAAAATAATGGGAGGGCCACGCGCAGACTAAAGTAAGTGTCGGATTCTGACTTATACCCTGCCACCAGATGCAGCTGTACAATTGAAGTACATCAAGTCACTTGCCACTATAAAGCCTGCCACCAGATGCAGCTTAATTGTCACTTGCCACTCACTGATAGGGTTTTTTTTTTTTTTTTTTTGGCTATGTTGGGTCTTCATTGCTGTGTGCAGGCTTTCTCTAGTTGCGGTGAGCAGGGGCTACTCTTCATTGTGGTGCACGGGCTTCTCATTGTGGAGGCTTCTCTTGTTGTGGAGCATGGGCTCTAGGCGTGCAGGCTTCAGTAGTTGTGGCTCATGGACTCTCTAGAGCGCAGGCTCAGTAGTTGTGGTGCATGGGCTTTGTTGCTCCGTGGCACGTGAGATCTTCCCACACCAGGGTTCAAACACGTGTCGCCTGCATTGGCAGGCAGATTCTTAACCACTGCACCACCAGGGAAGTCCCACAGATAGGGTTTTGACATGAGTCTGCAAGCAACTGATTTATTATGGTCTCTGTACAGTCAAACCTCTCTGCTAATGATAATCTGTATTTGCAGCCACTCCCCAGCGCTAGCACCACCACTTCAGCTCTACCTCAGATCATCAGGCATTAGATTCTCATGAGTGCACAACCTAGATCCCTGGCATGCGCAGTTCACAGTAGGGTTCACGCTCCTATGAGAATCTAATGCCACCGCTGATCTGACAGGAGGCGGAGCTCAGGCAGTAATGCGAGCGATGGGAAGCGGCTGTAAATAACGATGAAGCTTTGCTCGCCCGCTGCTCACCTCCTGCTGTGTGGCGCAGTTCCTAACAGGCCATGGACCGGTATTGGTCTGTGGCCCAGGGTTTGGGGATCCCTGTCTTAGGGTATAAGATACTGTTGCATCTCTTAACTAGTTTCACATTTTTTTTAAAGAAATAAACAAAGCCAAACAAAACATCCTGCTTGTTACTCTGATGTCCTCAGTATAAAGATAAATGAAATTAGAACACACCATAACACCATACACAAAAATAAACTCAAAATGGATTAAAGACCTAAATGTAAAGCCAGACACTATTAAACTCTTAGAGGAAAACATAGGCAGAAAACTCCATGATATAAATCACAGCAAGATCCTTTTTGACTCACCTCCTAGAGAAATGGAAATAAAAACAAAAGTAAACAAATGGGACCTAATGAGACCTAAAAGCTTTTGCACAGCAAAGGAGACCATAAACAAGATGAAAAGACAACCCTCAGAAAGGGAGAAAATATTTTCAAATGAAGCAACTGACAAAGGATTAATCTCCAAAATTTACAAGGAGCTCATGCAGCTCGATATCAGAAAAACAAACAACCCAATCCAAAAATGGGCAGAAGACCTAAATAGACATTTCTCCAAAGAAGATATACAGATTGCCAACAAACACATGAAAGAATGCTCAACATCATAATCATTAGAGAAATGCAAATCAAAACTACAATGAGATATCATCTCACACCGGTCAGAATGGCCATCATCAAAAAATCTACAAACAATAAATGCTGGAGAGGGTGTGGAGAAAAGGGAGCTCTCTTGCAGTGTTGGTGGGAATGTAAATTGATACAGCCACTATGGAGAACAGTATGGAGGTTCCTTAAAAAACTAAAAATAGAACTACCATACGACCCATGAATTCCACTACTGGGCATATACCCTGAGAAAACCATAATTCAAAAAGAGTCATGTACCACAATGTTCACTGCAGCTCTATTTACAATAGCCAGGACATGGAAGCAACCTAAGTGACCATCAACAGATGAATGGATAAAGAAGATGTGGCACATATATACAATGGAATATTACTCAGCCATAAAAAGAAATGAAATTGAGTTTTTTGTAGTGAGGTGGATGAACCTAGAGTCTGTCATACAGAGTGAAGTAAGTCAGAAAGAGAAAAACAAATACCGTATGCTAACACATATATATGGAATCTAAGGGGAAAAAATGGTCATGAAGAACCTAAGGGCAAGACGGGAATAAAGACGCAGACGTACTAGAGAATGGAGTTGAGGATATGAGGAGGGGGAAGGGTAAGCTGGGGCAAAGTGAGAGAGTGGCATGAACATATATATACACTACCAAATGTAAAATAGATAGCTAGTGGGAAGCAGCCGCATAGCACAGGGAGATCAGCTCAGTGCTTTGTGACCACCTAGAGTGCTGGGATAGGGAGGGTGGGAGGGAAGGAGATGCAAGAGGGAAGAGATATGGGGATATATGTATATGTATAACTGATTCACTTTGTTATAAAGCAGAAACTAACCACCATTGTAAAGCAATTATACCCCAATAAAGATGTTAAAAAAAAAAGATAAATGGAACTCTAAAGTGTCCTGGATATGTACATTTGTACACGAAAATTTTAGCAGATCTGCCACTTATTTTTTAAAGATAAAGCTGAGAAATTGGGAGAAAGGGGCAATTCCTTTCTACACCCCTCCTGGCCATAAAGCCATTTGAATCAGTTTTTAACATTACTATGATAGCATTTCTCTTTCAATCTTTTGGTTCCATAAGATGCTGGAATTTTTTTTCTCCCTTTCTCTGCCTCTGCCTCTCTCAACTGGGAGTTAAGGTCTTGCTGTCATAGATGCATAATAGATGAGTATGGTGAACTGGATGTACATTTGACAATAAAATAATTCATAATGTGTTAAAACCATACATATATTGGGTGATCCCACAACAATAAAACCACTATAATGATACTGACAGGTAATCACATTGGCTCTTTTACAGTGAACTGAGACCACCACTGTGACAGAAATACCCAAAACTAGGCCAGGAAAATAAATTTCTTGTTTCCTGAATTAAATGTAATTTCAAATTAGACTGCTTTGTATTTCTTTCTGTTCGGGAAAGGGTAGGGGGAGAGGGAGAAAGAGAGAGGGAGACAGAAGAAAATTTTTTTTTAATAACACTTTTCTGAAGGTATTTTAAAATCACTTTTCACATTAAGAAAAAATTATAGTCCTGGAACCAATATTTGGCTCTCTTCAAGAGTAGAAATTTTCCAGTGGCTGCTCATATATTTTCCCCAAATAGATGCTCAAATGTGAAAAACGAGCAGGGCGCCTGGAGATAGCTAATAATACTTAGGTACCTGGAATTCTACATTGGTCAAGTAACACATTTGAAAAACTGAGTTTCCCCTTTTATAAAAGGGAAGACCATGCCTCAAGATAACTTAGGCTGTAAGTAATAAGTTAAACACAACATTCTGCAACATCTGTGTTCTTATGAATGGTTTCCCCTCCTTCCTTCCCTCAGAGCTTCCTTAGGATCTAGTTGAAGTCATCCTCTCAAATGCAGTTAAATCAACGGCAGTTGTCAAGGAACAGTTATAAAAGAATACAAGTTAGATTCAATACTTGAAGTTAATATTTTTTAAATGCATGCATATTGAAATTGATGTTGGGTGTAACTGTTTTCATAAGTTTTAGGACATTATTGTCAAGCTTGGTGATCAAGTTTATTTTGAAATTAATTTGAACTATTCAATAAAAATTTTGAACTATTCTGCTTTAAGCAACTAGAATTATTTGGCCATTGTTAATATCACTCATTTGCCAGGTCTCAGGTGGGTAGGCTACAACTGTACCCAGTCTCCAAGAGAGGTAGAAATGGAATTTCAGTTCACACAAAATTTCATTCATGCAGCCCTGATACAGCTTACTAAGTATATGTAACTATTTACATGACATATTTTTTGCAGTTTTATGTAGAAATGAATTATGCTGAGAGCCAAATTAAACAGAAATGAACATCTCAGGTAAATCAGCGCCTCTTCCTGAATCTCCCATTTCTGCTTATATTTTCACCATTCCGTTCATTCCTAATGCTCCTGGACTGTAAACTTTGAGTCCTCTTAATTTTCCCACTTGCCAACCCCAGACCTAGTCACAAGGTCCTAGAACAAGTCTAATTTTGTTCTAATTCACATGTACACTGAACTAGCTCAAGGCCTTATCCTTTCAATCTTGGATCACAACCCACTAGAAATGTTGGCTGCCCTACTTTCCTTTTGACCAGCCTACGGCTCTCCACACACATTGCCAAAGGTGAGGGTCAAGGGAAGTTCTGTTGTGTAAATGAATCTTGAGTGTCTTGAAAATAGTGGAAAGACCTTTCAGTCAAAGAAAATAGTATTATAAAGACACAATACTATAACAACACAAATTTGTTGCCAAAAACTGACAACCAATTTGGGTTGGCTTGAGAGTAGATACAGGGACTGGATGGGGAAAACCAGAAATGAGACAGGTATCTTATAAAGTATTGGTTATGCCATGCTAAGAATTGTGCTTGAAACATAGTGGGCACTCAATAAACATTCATTAAATGAATAAATCAATGAATCACTTTATCCACTACTAGTATATTAAATCTTTATGTTTAAACATTTCATATTTAATAATTGACTAGATTGCACCTTGGCTCACTGAAGAAAAACAATGTATTCACGCTCTGTTTTCAATACTTCATATGTGGCTGATCTTTAATCTGTTATTGTAACAACTAGAAACATTCCTACTCTTATGAGTGCTAAATGTTGAGTTCTTAAGGTTAACATATATAAATAGATGTTCATATATATGTATATATATATGTGTGTTTCTTTTTCTCTTTTTTCAGGGTCAGACATTGTTCAATGGTTAATAAAGAACTTAACCATAGAAGATCCAGGTAAATAAATAATTTTCCCATCGATAAAAGTATTTTCTTTGTGGTTTTAAGAAATATGTTTTTTCAGGGCTAACATGACAAACAAGCAAACCTGAAAAATTATAATTACATTTTAACTATGTTTTTCCCATTTATACAGATTTTATGGTAGTCAATGTATATTTAACTAAATTTTATTTAGTTTACTTTAAAATTTTTTCAATATATAATGTCCTATTTTATAACATTTGATTCAGGTGATTAGCAACTGTTAGAATGGATGAGCAGTATACATGTCCATAAATAATTATACATATAATTTATAGCAAGTGATTATGAAATAATGAAATTTCTCTTTTGAAAACACATAGAACTAAATCTCATTAATTTATAATTTTGCCTTAACTCCATTTTTGCATGAGGTTTGAAAACAATGTTATTTGTAATTCCAATTTTTTATCATGCTTACATTATGTTTTTAATACCCTTATTGCAGCCATGGACTCATTTATTGTGGTGGACATTTTCTGTATTCTGCAACGCAAAACCAATGTCCACAATTTGAGAACAGTTTCTGCCAGCACACTTCTTCATTGCCTAGAACATATTCTGAATTGTGAGGAATTTAATGACTTTAAAGAAATATCATGTAAAAGCCTTCATGTGTGGCAAATATTTCACATCACTGAAATAAAAGTGAGATTATTTTGTTTAGAGAAATGCTGAAAAAAACAAAAGAAAATAACATAAAAATTGGGATTACAGTGACAGAATGACATAATAGAGAAAGATGGCAATACACTAGCTATACAGACACTATTCCTTCAATTTAAAAAAAAAAATGTTACGGCTTTTACTCCTGCTTCTGGTGATTACCACCTTAGAATGATTTAGAAATAATAGTACATGGAGATGCAAAGTTTTTATTTTTACTCATTTTGAGCTAACTTTATAAGGCCGTGCCACCAGAAAATATACTTCTAATTCTGTAAAAAATGTCTGTGTACATCCCTTGATCACTTGATATATGATCTTTTAAAATACTTATTCTATCAAGTTAAACAGGAATAAAACAAGTAAGTAAAGATGAAGCAGCTACTGCCAGCATCAAATTATTACTAGGTGAAAAAAGGAGATAATTATTGAGAAAGGAAGCCACGGTCTTGACAGTTTTACCTTTCAGCCTCAGCTCAGTGCCATTCCTGACTTTATAAACTGTAGCACCAGACAAAAGACTCCAGTGCTAAGAAAACACTGGCACAGTCACAGAAAACCAGGGAACTACTGATTTGCAAAGAATATCATTTCTCAAAAGGTGAAGTAGATACAAAAGAGTAGTTCTTTTGCAAATTAAGACTGAAAGTGTACTTCAGTAATAGTCTGAGAAACAGGGAAAATATACAGGTATAATATGCTAGTAAGAAACACTCGTTGTTTATAATTTATATAAGAAATATCATTTTAGCTATAATGTATATGAAAAACTGATTTTATTTGCTTGTTCAACCGTTTAAGGAAGTTGTAAAGCTTCATTAGAAGGTATATAAAAAGATAAAATCAATTATATCTGGGAAAGAACATTCATGATTTTCAGTCATATTTATGACAGGCTGAAAAATTAGTTTTTGGTTGGTTGGCATGGAGTGAAAAATTCTGTGCTGGATTTTAAGAAGCATTGGTGATTGTTCTGAAGATATAACAGATTTTGCACACAGAAAATGAATCAATCTGGGAGATGATTCTAGTTAAATACGATCAAGAATGTAGCTGGCATCTACTTTGGTGGTTGCATGATTAATTTAATCATACCATTTTAGAACTGCTCATGAAGAGATAAGTAGTTATTATAAAGCTAGGTCTAATTTTAACTTCATAAATTATCTGAAGATATTTAAATATAAAAGAGAAACCCATGCCAGGCTTCTATGTTGTGCTTATTTGGTGATCAAGTGGTTGTTTGAAGAACTCTAGGGGTCATTTGAAGTTCTAGATCAATAATTTGTTGAAAGAGAATTTTGTGGCAAGTTGGAAGAAAAGACTAATGCTTTGGTATGGGAGCAGGTTCTGGTGATCCATTTAGAGACGGGGAGAGGATTGCATGATCTTCAGGGACTTCTGAGGGAAAGGGGTTGCATAATCCAACACCAGTATATATTTACATATACATACCAAATTTTCCTTTTACATTCATTCAACGATGGACAGTTAGGTTGCTTCCATATCCTGGCTATTGTAAATGATGCTGCAATGAACATTGGGGTGCAAATATCTTTTTGAGTTAGTGTTTTTGTTTCCTTTGGATAAATTCCCACAAGGGGAATTGCTGAATCATATGGTAGTTCCATTTTTAATTTTTTTTTTTTTTTTTTTTTGCGGTACGCGGGCCTCTCACTGTTGTGGCCTCTCCCGTTGCGGAGCACAGGCTTCAGACACGCAGGCTCAGCGGCCATGGCTCACGGGCCCAGCCGCTCCGCGGCATGTGGGATCTTCCCGGACCGGGGCACGAACCCGTGTCCCCTGCATCGGCAGGCGGACTCTCAACCACTGTGCCACCAGGGAAGCCGTATTTTTAATTTTTTGAGGAACTTCCATAATGTTTTTCATAGTGTCTGCATCAGTTAACACCAACAGTGCACAATGGTTTCCTTTTCTCCACAACCTTGCCAACATTTGTTATTTATTATCTTTTTGCTAATAGCCATTCTGACAGGTGTGAGGTGATATCTCATTGTGTTTTTGATTTACATTTCCCTGATGATTGGTGATGTTGAGCATCTTTTTCAAGTACCTGTTGTGGACATCTGTATGTCTTCTTGGAAAAATGACTATTCAGATCATCTGCCCATTTTTAATCAGATTTTTTTGTTATTGAATCCTTTATATATTTTGAATATTAACACTTACCAGATATATGATTTGCAAATATCTTCTCCCATTCAGTAGGTTGCCTTTTCATTTTGATGATGGTTTCCTTCACTGAGCAAAAGATTTTTAGTTTGATCTAGTCCCATTTGTTTATTTTTGCTTTTGTGTCCCTTACCTTTGGGGTCAGGTCCACCAAAACATCACTGAGATCTATGTCAGTGAGTTTACCACCTATGTTTTCTTCTAGGAATTTTATGATTTCTGGTCTTACACTCAAGTTTTTAATCCATTTTGAATTAGTTTTTATGTATGATATTAGATAGTAATCTAGTTTTGCCCTTTCACATGTGGCTGTCTAGTTTCTCCAACACCATTTAATGACATTTCATGACACCAAAATAATGTCATTTCTTTCTTTTATGTGTTTGGCTCCTTGGTAGTAAATTAATTGACCATATATTTGTGGGTTTATTTATGGACTGTCAATTCTGTTCCATTGATCTGTGTGTCTGTTTTTGTGTCAATACCATACTGTTTTGATTAATATGGCTTTGTGGTATAGTTTGAAATTAGGACACTCGATACCTCAGGTTTTGTTCATTGTTCTCAAGCTTGTTTTTGCTATTTGGGATCCCTTGTGTTTCCATACAAATTTTAGAAGTATTTGTTCTAGTTCTACAAAATATGTCTTTGGAATTTTTATAAGGATTTCATTGAATCTGTAGATTGCTTTGGCTATTAGGGGCATTTTAACAATATTAATTCTTCCAATTCATGAGCATGGAATATCTTTCCATTTATTTGTGTCTTCAGTTTCTTTCCTCAGTGTCTTATAGTTCTCAGTGTACAGGTATTTCACTTCCTTGTTAAATTTATTCCTACGTATTTTAATTTTTTTGATGCAGTTGAAAATGGGATTGTTTTCTTCATTTATCTTTCTGATAGTTTGTTAGTAGTGTATAGAAACACAACAGATTTCTGTATATTAATTCTTTATCCTGAAACTTTACAGAATTCATTTATTAGTTCTAATAGTTTTTTGGTGTAGTCTTAGGATTTTCTATATATAGTATCATGTAAACTGAAAACAGTGACAGTTTTACTTCTTCCTATCCAATTTGGATGCCTTTTATTTATTTTTCTTGCCTAACTGCTGTGGCTAGGACTTCAATACAATGTTGAATAAAAGTGGCAAGAGTAGACATCCTTGTCTTGTTCCTGATCTTAGAGGAAAAGTTTTCAGCTTTTCTCTGTTCAGTATGATGTTAATTGTGGGTTTGTCATATATGACCTTTATTATGTTGAGGTACATTCCCTCAATATGCCCTTACTTGAGCATTTTTGCATAAATTGATGTTGAATTTTGTCAAATGTTTTTCTGCAACTATCAGGATGATCATATGATTTTCTATGTTCACCAAGGATTTTGGATTGTAACTTTCTTTCTTGTGATGACCTTGTCTGATTTTGGTATCAGGGTAATGCCAGCTTTTTGAAATGTGTTTGGAAGGTTTCCTTTCTCTTCAATTTTTTGGAAGAATTTAAGAAGGATCGATATTAAATTTTTGAATGTTTTGTAGAATTCACCAGTAAAATCTACTGGTCATGGGCTTTTGTTTGTTGGGACATTTTTAAATTACTGTTTTAATTTCCCTACTAGTAATCAGTCTATTAAGATTTTCTATTTCTTCGTGATTCAGTCTTAGAAGATTGTATATTTCTAAAAATTTATCCATTTCTTCTAGTCTGTCCAATTTGTTTACATATACTTGTTTGTAGCAGTCCTTATGATTCTTTATTTTTCTGTGGTATCAGTTTTAAATTCTCCTTTTTAATCTCTGATTTTATTTGTTTGAGTCCTCTCTCTTTTTTTCGTGGTTAGTCTAGCTACTTTGTTGATTTTATCTTTTCAAAAACCAGCTCCTTGTTTCATTGGTGTTTTCTATGGTTTTTTTTAATCTCTACTTCACTTATTTCCACTCTGATCTTTATTATTTCGTGTATTCTACTAATTTTACCTTTGTTCTTTTTATAATTCCTTTAGGTGTAAAGTCAGATTGTTTATTTGAGATATTATTGTTATGAGGTAGGAGTGTATTGCTATGAAATTCTCTCTTTGAACTGATTTTCTGCATCCCATAGACTTTGCTATGTCATATTTATGTTCTCATTTCTCTTTAGGTATTTTTTTTTCTTCTTTTGATTTCTTTGATTATCCATTGATACTTTGGTATCAATTTTATTTAATTAGATTTAATTATAGATTTTATTTAATCACCATTTTTTGTGTTTTTTCTCTTTATTTCCTTGTGATTGTCTTCTAGTTTCATACAATTATGGTAAAAGAAAATACTTGACATAATTTCAATCTTCTTGAATTACTTGAGACTTGCTTTGCAATCTAACATGTGATCTATCCTGGATATTGTTCCGTATGCACTTGAGAAGAATATGTATTCTGTTGCTTTGAGATGAAACATATGTATCAGAATGTATATATCTCTTAAGTATATGATGTAAATGTGTCATTTACATCCACTGTTTCCTTATTTTGTCTAGATGATCTATGCATTGATTTAAGTAGGGTGTTAAAGTCCCCTACTATTGTTGTATTGCTTTCAATTTTTCAACTTAAGTCCATTAATATTTGCTTTATATATCTTGGTGCTCCTCTGTTGGGTTCATATACGTTTATAAAGGTTATATCTTCTTGCTGAATTGACCTATTTATCATTATGTAGTGTTCTTCTTTGTCTTTTATTATAGTTTTTGTTTAAAGCCTATTTTGTCTGATATGAGTATAACTACTCTTGCTTTCTTTTCATTTCCATATGCATGGAATATCTTTTTCCATCCCTTCACTGTAAGTCCATGTGTGTCCTTTCTTCTGAAGTGAGTCTCTTGTAGGCAACATATAGATGGGTCTTGTGTTTTAATCCATTCAGCTAGTCTGTGTCTTTTGATTATTGAATTTAGTCCATTTACATTAACGTAAGTAGTGATAATCATGTATTTTGCCATTTTGTTTATTGTTTACTGGCTGTTCTTATAGTTACTCTCAGTTCTTTTCTTTTCCTCTTTATCTCTTCCCTTGTGTTTTGTTGATTTTCTTTAGTATTATGTTGAGATTCTTTCTCTCATTTTCTTTTATGTATTTACTACAAGTTTTTTTCTTATGGTTATTATGAGCTTCACATATGACAGCCTGTTTAAATGGTAGACTGTTTTAAGTTGGTAGCAACTTAAATGTGAACACATTCCAAACTTTTATCTTTTTACTCTCCCACCCCCCTACCCTGGACAAACGTTTTACTCATGATAACACATTTTACATTATTTATTTTATGCATCCTTTAATTAATTATTATAATTTTAGTTATTTTTACTTGTCTTTTAACCACTATGCTTGCTTTATAAACGCTTGATCCACTTCCTGTAGTATATATTTATCTATACCGGTGAAATTTTTATTTTCATATGTTTCTTATTATTAATTAGTGCGTTTTCTTTTCACCTTAAATAAGTCTTCATAATATTTCTTGTAGGGATGGTTTAGTGGTGATGAACTCCTTTTGTTTTTGTCTATCTGGGAAAATCTTGACTTCTTTTTCAATTCTGTGTGATATTCTTGGTTGGAAGTATTTTCCCGTAAGCACTCTGAATATGTCATCCACCCCCTTCTGACCTGTAGTTTCTGCTGAAAAATCTGTGATAGCCTTATGTGGTTTCTTTTCATATGTAACAAGTTGTTATTCTCTTGCTGCTTTTAGGATACTCTTTTTATCCTTAAACTTTACAATTTTAATTATAATGTGTCTTAATATGTGTCTCTTTGAGTTCATCTTATTTGGAACTCTCTGGGCCTCCTGGACCTGGATGTCTATTTCTTTTCCCAGATTAGGGAAGTTTTCAGCTACTGTTTCTTCAAATAATTTTTCTGGCTCTTTCTCTCTTCTCATTCTAGGACCCCTATAATGCATATATTTCATTTGATGTTGTTCCAAAGCTCTATTAAGATGTCTTCACTTTTTAAAATTCTTTTTTCATTTTTCTACTCTTGTCTGTGTTAGTTCCATTGTTTTGTCTTTCAGCTTACCAAATTCTTCTACATCATGCAGTCTGCTGTTGATCCCATCTAGTGTATTTTTAATTATGTCATAACTTCTATTTGGTACTTTTTAATATTTTCTGTCTCTTTGTTGAACTTCTCACTGTGTGTATTTATTCTACTTCCAGGTTCAGTGAGCATCTTTATCTTGCTCTTTCAATTGGGACATACTCCAATATCTCTTTATTTTGCCTAGTTTTCTTTATTTGTTTCTAACTAATAGGTGTATTAGCTATCTCTCCCAGTCTTGAAGGAGTGGCCTTATTTAGGTGATGTCTCCTGGGACTCAGAAGTACAATTCTGCCTGGCCACTAGATCCAGGAGTTCAAGGGGTCTCCCCTATGTGTGCTGCATGCACCCTACTGTTGTGGTGGAATCCTGACTGCTGTGTGGCACTGGTGGATGAGTCTGGATCCCAGGTTAGCTGCTGGGAGCAGCTGCCAAAGGGCACTGGTAGATGGGGCTATTGCTAATCCAGCAGGGCTCTTAGTGAGGCATGCCCACTGGTGCTAAGAGATGGACATTTCCAAAATGGCACCCTCTAGTGCCAGTATTAGCAAGGTAACCAGCGATCACATAAATGGCTCAAATCAGTGATTCATTTCCAGGGGGGTATTCCACCTGGTTCCTGTCTCTCTGGCAGATGCTTCAAGGTTAGTAAGTGGGTATCCTATACCTATGATCTGTGTACTTTTTTTTAAATTGAAGTATAGTTGATTTACAATGTTGAGTTAGTTTCAGGTATACAGCAAAGTGATTGAGTTATATATATATATACAAATATTCTTCTGCAGATTCGTTTTCATTATAGATTATTACAAGATATCAAATATAGTTCCCTGTGCAATACAGTAGGTCCTTGTTGTTTATCAATTTTATATATAGTAATGTACATCTGTTAAGCCCAAACACCTAATTTATCCCTTCCTCCCCCTGCCTTCTCCTTTGGTAACCATAAGTTTATTTTCTATGTCTGTGAGTCTTTTCCTGTTTTGTAAATAAGTTCATTTGTATCATTTTTTTAGATTCCATGTATAAGTGATATCCTATGATATTTGTCTTTCTCTGTCTAACTTATTGGGATAATCTCTAGTTCCATCCAAGTTACTGCAAATGACATTTTATTCATTTTTATGACTAATATTCCATTGTATAAATACCACCTATTCTTTATCCATTTATTTGTCAATGGACACTTAGGTTGCTCCATGTCTTGGCTGTTGTAAATAGTACTTCTATGAACATTAGAGTGCTTATATCTTTTCAAATTAGAGTTTTCATCTTTTCCGGATATATCCCCAGGAGTCAGATTGCTGGCTCATATGGTAGCTCTATTTTTAGTTATTTTAAGGAACCTCCATACTGTTCTCCATAGTGGATGCACCAGTTTACATTCCCCCAAAGAGTGTAGGAGGATTCCCTTATCTACAACCCCCCTCTAGCATTTGTTTGTAGACTTTTGATGTTGACCATTGTGACTGGTGTGAGGTAATTTTGATCATTGTAGTTTGATCATCATTGTAGTTTTGATTTGCCTTTCTCTAATAACTAGAGATGTTGAACATCTTTACATGTGCCTGCTGGCCATCTGTATGTCCTCTTTAGAGAAATGTCTATTTAGATCTTCTGCTCATTTTTTGATTGGATTGTTCTATTTTTTAATATTGAGCTATATGAGCTATTTGTATATTTTGGAAATTAATCCCTTGCCAGTTGCATCATTTACAGATATTTTCTCCCATTCCATAGGTTCTCTTTTCATTTTGTGTATGGTTTCTTGGCTGTGCAAAAGCTTTTAAGTTTAATTAGATTCCGTTTGTTTATTTTTGCTTTTATTTCCATTACTCGAGGAGATGGATCAAAAAAAATATTGCTGCTTTATGTCAAAGAGTGTTCTGTGTTTTCCTCCAGGAATTTTATAGCATCCAAACTTACATTTAGGTCTTTAATCCATTTTTAGTTTATTTTTGTATATGGTGTTAGCTAATGTTCTAATTTCATTCTTTTACATCCAGCTTCCCAGTTTTCCCAGCACCACATATTCAAGAGACTTTTTTCCATTGTTTGTTCTTGCCTCCTTTTTCGTAGATTAATTGACCATAGCTGCACGGGTTTATTTCTGGGCTTTCTATCCTGTTCCATTGATCTGTGTGTCTGTTTTTGTGTCAGTACCATACTCTTGAATACTGTAGCTTTATAGTAGATTCTGAAGTCAGGGAACATGATTCCTCCATTTCCATTCTGCTTTCTCAAGATTTTTGGCTATCTGAGGTCTTTTGTGTTTCCATACAAATTTTAAAATTATTTTTCTAGTTCTGTGAAAAATCCCATGGTAACTTGATAGGGATTGCCTTGAATTTGTAGATTGCCTTGAGTAGTATGGTCATTTTAACAATATCGATTCTCCCACTCCAAGAATACCACCATATATCATTCCACCTGTTTGTGTTGTCTTCAGTTTCTTTCATCAGCATCTTCTAGTTTTCAGAGTACAAGTCTTTTTCCTCCTTAGATAGGTTTATTCCTATGTATTTTATTCTTTTGGATGTGATGATAAATGGGATTGTTTCCCTAATTTCTCTTTCTCCTATTTCATTGTTGGTGTATAGAAATGGAAGAGATTTCTGTATATTGATTTTGTATCGTGCAACTTTATTGAATTCATTGATGAGCTCTAGTAGTTTTGGTGGCATCTTTAGGCTTTTCAATGTATAGTATCATGTCATCTGCAAACAGTGACAGTTTGACTTCTTCCTTTCAAATTTGGATTCCTTTTATTTCTTTTTCTTGTCTGCTTGCTGTGGCTAGGACTTCCAAAATTATGTTGAGTAAAAGTGGTGGAAGCAGGCATCCTTGTCTTGTACCTGACCTTAGAAGAAATGCTTTCAGATTTTCACCATTGAGTATGATGTTAGGTATGGGTTGTCATATATGGCCTTTATTATGTTGAGGTGCATTCCTTCTATGCCCACTTTCTGGAAAGTTTTTATCATAGATGCTGTTGAATTTTGTCAGAAGCTTTTCCTGCAGCTATAGAGATGACCATACAGTTTTAATTCTTCAATTTGTTAATGTGATGTATCTCATTGACTGATTTGCAGATATTGAAAAATCCTTACATCTTTGGTATAAATCCCACTTGACCATGTTGTATGACCATTTTAATGTGTTGTTGGATTGAGCTTGCTAGTATTTTGTTAAGGATTTTTGCATCTATGTTCGTCAGTGAGATTGGCCTGTAATTTTCCTTTTTTTGCGATATCTTTGTCTGGTTTTGCTATCAGGGTTATGCTGGCTTCATAGAATGAGTTTGGAAGTGTTCTCGCCTCTGTAATTTTTTGGAATACTTTCATAAGGATAGGTGTTAACTCTTCTTTAAATGTTTTGTAGAATTCACCTGTGAAGCCATCTGGTCCTGGACTTCTGCTTGTTGAAAATTTTTAAATTACTGATTCAATTTTAGTACTGGTAATTTGTCAGTTAATATTTTCTATTTCTTCCTGGTTCAGTCTTAAGAGATTGTCCCTTTTTAAGAATTTGTCCATTTCTTCTTGGTTGTCCATTTTATTGGCATATAGTTGCTCATAGTAGTCTCATGATCCTTTATATTTCTGTGATGTCACTTGTAACTTCTTTTTTATTTCTGATTTTATTGATTTGCACCCTCTTCTATTTTTTCTTGTTGAGTCTGGCTAAAGGATTATCAATTTTGTTTATCTGGTTAAAGAACTAAAGCTTTTAGTTTCATTGATCTTTTCTATTGTTTTCTTCGTCTCTATTTCATTTATTTCTGCTCTGATCTTTATTTCTTTCCTTCTACTAACTTTGGGTTATGTTTGTTCTCCTTTCTCTGCTTGCTTTAGGTGTAAGTTTAAGTTGTTTGAGATTTTTCTTGTTACCTGATGTAAGACTGTATTGATCTAAAATTCCCTTTTAGAACTGCCTTTGCTATGTCCCGTAGGTTTTAGATCGTCGTGTTTTTGTTTCCATTTGTCTCTAGGTATTTTTTGATTTCCTCTTTGATTTCTCCAGTGATTCCTTGGTTGGTTAGTAGCACATTGTTTAGCCTCCACACGTTTGTGTTTTCTGCCTTTTTTTCCTTGTGGTTGATTTTTAGTCTCATAGCATTTTGGTCAGAAAATATGATTGATATAATTTCAATTTTCTAAGGCTTGTTTTGTGGCCTAGCATTTAATCTACTCTAGAGAATGTTCCATGTGCACTTGAAAACAATGTGTATTCTCTGCTCTTGGGTGAAAATCTCTCTATATATCAATTAAGTTCATTTGGTCTAATGTGTCATTTACAGCCTGTATTTCCTTATTGATTTTCCACCTGGATTTCCAGTCCATTGTTGTAAGTGGGATGTTAAAGTCCCCTAAAACAATAAGCTTTACCGTTGATTTATCCTTTTATGTCTGTTAATTTTTGCCTTATATATTGAGATGCTCCCATGTTGGGTGCATATATATTTACAATTTTTATATCTCCTTCTTGCATTGATCACTTGATCATTATATAGTATCCTTATTTGTCTCTTGTAACAGTCTTTATTTTAAAGTCTATTTTATTCAAAATAAATATTGCTACTCTGGCTTTCTTTTCATTTCCACTTGTGTGGAATACCTTTTTCCATATCCTCACTTTCAGTCTGTATGTATCTCTAGTTCTGAAGTAAGTCTTTTGGAGGCAGCATATATATGGGTCTTTTTTCTTCATTCAACCACTCTATGTCTTTTGGTTGGAACATTTATTTAATTTACATTTATGGTAATTACTGGTATTCCCTCCCCCTTTTTTTTCTTCTCTTATGATGTGATGACTATCTTAGTGTTACGTTTGGATTCATTTTTCTTTTTTGTGTATATATCTGTTATAGATTTTTTGGTTTGCAGTTACTGTGAGGTTTTTGTATAGCAGTCTCCCTCTTTCTCCCTCTCTCTCCCTCTCTCTCTCTCTCTCTCTCTCTCTCTCTCTCTATATATATATATATATATATATATGTATATGTGTGTATATACATATATTATATTATATATATATGAATTATTGTTTTAAGTTGCTGATCTCTTAATTTCAAATGCATTTTTAAAAGCCTGCATTTGTCCTCTCTTCCCCTCACGATTTCTGTTTTTAATATCATATTTTACCTCTAATTGTTTTCTGTATCCCTTAACTGCTTATTGTGGTTACAGATGATTTTACTACTTTCATCTGTTAACTTCCCTACTAGTTTTGTTTGTGGATGATTTATTACTTTTCCTGTATGTTTGCCTTTGTCAGTGAGCTCTTTCATTTTGTAATTTTTTTGTTTCTAGTTGTGGCCTTTTCTTTTTCACCTAGAGAAGTTCCTTTAACATTTGTTGTAATGCCAGTTTGGTGGTGCTGAATTCTTTTAGCTTCTGCTTATTTGTAATGCTTTGATTTCTCCCTCAAATCTGAATGAGAGCCTTGCTTGGTAGAGTATTCTTGGTTATAGTTTTTTTCCTTTCACCACATTAAATATATCATACAACTCCCTCCTGGCCTGCAGAGTTTCTGTTGAAAAATCAGCACATAGCTTTATGTGAGTTCCCTATTATGTTATTTGTTGCTTTTCTCTTGTTACCTTTAATATGCTCTCTTTATCTTTAATTTTTGTCATTTTGATTACAATGTGTCTTTATGTGTTCCTTTTTGGATGAATTCTGTATGGGACTCTATGCACTTCCTGTACTTGGGTGACTGTTTCCTTTCCCATGTTGGGGAGGTTTTCAGCTATTATCTCTTCAAATGTTTTCTAGTGTCCTTTCTCTCTTCTCCCTCTGAGACCCCTATAATGTGAATATAAGTGTGCTTGATGTTGTCCCAGAGGTCTCTTAAACTGTCCTTGTTTGTTTTCATTCTTAATTCTTTTTTTCTGTTCAATGGCAGTGATTTCAACTACTCTGTCTTCCAGGTTACTGATCTGTGCTTTTATATCATTTAGTCTACTATTGATTCCTTCTAGCATATTTTTCATTTCAGTTATTGTATTCTTCATCTCTGTTTGGCTCTTCTTTAAATTTTATAACTCTGTTAAAAATTCTGACTCCTTGCTCTGTGCATCCATTCTCCTCCCTAGTTTTTTGCTCATCTTACAATCATGACTCTCAAGTCTTTCTCAGGTAGATTGCCTGTCTTCACTTCACTTAGTTCTTCTGGGGTTTTATCTTGTTCCTTTGTCTGGAACATATTCCTCTGCTGCCTCATTTTGTCTAACTCCCTATTTGTATTTTTATGTTTTAGGTTATTTCTGTTTCTCAACCTTGGAGAAGTGGCCTTCTCTAGGAGACATCCTATGTGTCGCAGCAGTGCACTTCCCTCTTGTCACTCCAGCTGTATGCTCTAGGGCTTCCCCCAAAGAGGGATGCATGGGTTCTTCTGTTGTGGTGGTCTGACTTATATGGGTGGTCTGGTAGGCTTTACTGGCCCCTAGTCCAGTTGGTTGGAAGGTCCTACCTTGTGTGGATGTTGCTGGCTGCTGTTTAATGGTGCCTTGTCATGAGGCAGCTGGTTGCAGAACCCTAAGGCACCCCGGGGCTAGTGCTGGCTCACTGGTGGGTGGAGTCTAGGTTGTGCAGGGGCTGTTGCCCACACACTGGCATGTGAAGCCAGATCCTGGGGTTAGTGCAGGACTACTAGCAGGCAGAGTTGTTTCTTGGAGCCTGGCTGCATGGCCCATGGATCCCATAGCTCGTTTTAGATTGTTGGTGAGGGAAGGCTAGTTCCTGACACAGTTATGTATGTGGTGCAAGGTGTCCTGAAAATTGTGATGGCCTACTAGTGGGCAGGGCCAGGGCCCAGCTGGCCACAGTGTAGGGTCTGGCTTGCTGTTGGCGGTCTTATTCCGCAGGCTGTGGGATACTGGTTTTCCTGGTTCTGGCATCTGCCCCCTAGTGAGTGAAGCTGGTCTAGAGGCTAGTGCAAGCTTCCTGGAGGGCAGGGCCGGTGCCTACTCGCTATTGTGTGGAGGTGGGTCTTGGCCTTCTAGTGGGTAGGGCTGTGTCTAGGCGCATGCCTAGAGGTGACTCTGGGCTCAGGAAGTCTTTAGGCAGCCTGTCTGCTGATGGGTCCGTACCAGGTTAGTTGTTTGGCCTGAGGCATCCCAGCATTGGAGCCTACAGGGTTTGGGTGGGGCCAGGTCTTCGTGCTAATGATCCAGCAGTTTTCACATATTTGGATGTTTCTCAATATGCCTGCCACTAGTGTCTTTGTTCCCAAGATTCCCCACCTCTCCAAGAGACTCTCCGAGTCCAGAAGGTAAGTCTGGCCCAGGCTCCTACCAAATTACTGCTTTTGCCCTTGGTCCCGGTGTGGGTAGGGTTTTGTGTGCTCCCTTTTAAGAGTGAAGACTCTATTTCCCCTAGTCATGTGGGGCTCTGTAATTAAGCCCTGCTGGCCTTCAGAGCCAAATACTGTGTGGTCTCTTCTTCTTGGTTCTGGAACCCCAGGCTGGGGAGTCTCATGTGAGGTTTAGTACTCTCACTCCTGTGGGAGAGCCTCAGCAATATAATTATTCTACAGTTTGTGGGTCTCCCCCCTCCCTGGGGGATATGGGATTTAATTATATTGTGAGTCCACCCCTCCTACCTGTATCATTGTGGTTCCTTCTTTATGTCTTAGTTGTAGAAGATCTTTTCTGGTAGGTTCCAGTGTTCTTCATTGATGGCTGTTCTACAGATAGTTGTGATTTTGTTGTGCTCATGAGAGGAGTGAGCTCAGGGTCTTTCTAGTCTGCTGTCTTGGCCAGTCTCCCTGTGTACTTTTTGTTCTGTTCTTTTTGTGCTGGTTTTGGGTTGAATGAGTCTGTACATAAGATGTTTAAGAACAGGTTTTATGCCCCCTGCAGTTATGTAGTTTTCCTGGGCATATTCCCCATTGGTTTTCAAAGCTAAGCATTTTGGGGGCTTGTCTCTTCTGTTCAGGATCAAAGGGTTAGAGTGCCTGATGTGTAACTTGAATCCCTTTCTCCTCAGAGAGAATTCCATACCTTTGTGATCCCTCCTAATTGTGGATTGCTGTGGCTGAGATGTGGGTTTTTCCTTGACAAGCCAGTATCTCTGCCTTTTCTTCCTGTCTTGAAGCTCTCCTTTTCCTTTGTTGAGGAGGTTCTGTTCATTCAGTTTTCAGGTCCTTTTCCAAAAGAATTATTTCATATGTAGTTGTAGCTTTGTTGTGTCCATGGGAGGATGTGAGTTCAGGGTCTTCAGTACTGCCATCTTGAACCCACATTTCTCTGAATGCTTCATATTAGGCATATTCCTAGTTATTTTATTTTGTGTAACTATTATATGTGGGTTCTCCCTTCCATTATATTTACTAACTGATTACTGTTTGTACATATGAAAATTATTAATTTATATATGATAATTGTATATATCAGTACATTACTAACTTTTACTTTTGTTAATATTTTTGTATTTGTCATTTATTTTAAAACTAGAATACTTCTTCCAGCAGGTTTTCCAGATTATATATGGTTACAGTTGAGTACCTGAGCCCTTGCATATGTGTCAGTAACTTTTGTTGCCTGTGTGTATGCTGACAACATGGCTAGATATAGAGTACACGAGATAAACTTTCATTTTTAAAACATCGTAGATATTAATTCATTGCTGTTATGCATTCAATATGCTGTTTTTCCCCTGCCAGTATTCTTACCATAATGTCTTCCCTCTCTTTGAAATTCAAAATATAGGTACACAGTTCCTAGTTGTTTATACTTTTCTTTGTTTTTTTTTTTTTTTTGGTGTATTTATATTATGTGCTGAATCATTTAAGTTGATTTAGGTTTTCTTAAATGAAGAAAATTGTTTTTTCCTTTTCTGTTATTGAACTTCATATTTTTCATTTTTAAAATGTGACTACTATTTTGTGCTTTTCTGAGAATTGAAATATATACATATAAATAAATTAAGCAGTTAATACTGCATCTAGTTGCTCAGAACATGTTAACAATTATAGTTAGTTTTATATTCATTGTTGTTGTTATATCTAATTATTTTCCTGTTTATTTGCCCTGGTTTATTCTTTTGAAACATTTACTGGTATATTTCACTCCATTCTATACTGCAATTTTTTTCATTATTTTCCTAGCTTTTCACCTTTCTTCTCCATCTAGCTTAACTTATTTTGTACATTACACGATTTCTTTTAATTTTCTTCATTGGCAATTCAGCTCTTTATTGCTGCTAATAGAAAATAAATATATTATGGTACTTTAAATTTTTATTATTTTTCTTATTTTCTCCAGTTCTTTATTTATTTTTACCTGCCCTTTTGCAAGTTCCCTACTAATCACAGTGTGCTGTCTTATTAGTTATCTTTTATCTCTTCTTATATTACATCAGTGCTGTTCACTTTTTACATTATAATTGCACATAGAAAATACTGTCATAATTTTACTTCTTGTCATTTTATGTCTTAGAAGTGTTTGTGGGTTTGTTTTTTGAATTGTTTTCCCATTTATTCTCCTCAAACATAAAATATTCTACATAGGACTGACATTTAGTTATTGATAGGGTGGATGGATTGTCCTTAGAAAACTCAGTGCCATAGTTTCCCTTTTTTTCAGCTGGAGCTTCAGTGCTGGTAATATTAATTTGCCTTAATAGGTTAGCTTTCTTTTGATAGACTGAGTCATGTGGTGAAGGAGCTGGAACTGTGGAAACCCTTATATCAGGACTTCATCATGATATTATAACTGTCTCTGAGTGTGATGAACCCATTTCATGGGGTTACATTCTCTCCCTATATCCTGCTTTGTCAATTGCCCAGCTGCCTGCAAGCTGTGGCCTTTCCAGATTTCTGTGGTATTTATTCTCCACTGTGGTAGAGAAAAGCAGTCCAAACATTATACTGTTGTTATAGCCCTCCTTCGGCTGCTTTTGGGTGCTGTTGATCTACTTGAATGAACAGGATCCAAAATAGTGTGCTCTGTTCTCTTCTGTGTTCTGCCCTTCCCATGCAGATTTTGGGGTTTTATTCCAAAGTCTTCCAAAGTCTTCTCAGTGCTGTGGTGCTTTCTTAGGAGGTGTTGCAATCTGGTCCAATATATATTATATTCTTAGACTTTGGGGGTGTATGTTTTGCCACGCTTCCCTAATTTTTAATGCTGATGCAGGTTTCTATTTTTATAGTTTGTTGCTGCTGAGTTGATAGTTATAAACTTTGCTTATGTTGCCATGGTGCTGGAAGTTAATGATTTTATTAATACTTTTCAACTCTATTTCTTAGAACATAGAATATATATGCAAATGCAAAGCACAGAATAAATTGCATTAGCCTTAGAGTTAGAGCTTAGCTGATAGACTAAATGAAATGGTACTTTGGTTTCATAGAAAGAGAAATTGATAGGGTAGGAGTGTGAGAGGAAGAATTTAGCCCTTGGTGAACATCTTTTCTCACTGGCATCCACTGGAAAGCATGTTGTACACTACCAATGTCTTCAGTTGGTGATTCAGTCAGTGGCTTGCATGTTGTTTCTTATTCCCATTGACAAGGTCTCTTCCTTTCTTTGACAATATTTGCTTTACCAGGCTTAGTTCGGGATCACAAGAAGTGATCCTGCCTCAAACTGGGAAAGTGTGTTGTGCTTCCTAAGGCCCTGTGGCATATTTCTGTTTTACTGCCAGCTGCATGAGAATAATTCTGCTGCTCTCCTACCATTCTGAAGTATGGGGTTCTTTGAGTTGTCTGAGGTCCTCTCTGCCTGGACAAACCATACAGTCCTTGCACTATGATCCTTCTGGGTCACCAGGTCTCTATTTAGGAAAAGAAACAGGTGGTCCCTGCTCTTGGCTAAAGGTATTAACCTTGTGCTTGTTCTTTTCCCCATTGTTTGAAATAGTATTCTGTCATATCAATTAGGTTTTGCTGTGTATCAAACCACCCCAAAATTTAGTGGCTTAGAACAAACAGCTATTTTATTTAGCTCATGATTCTGTGGATTGGCTGGACCAGAGTTTACTTGGTTGATTCCTGCTGGACTTTCTGATGGACTGTAGCTAGCTGGTGGATGGATGATCTAGGATTTGGGGCATATTTGGTACTTGGTAGGCTGTCAGCCAGGTGCATCTCATTCTCTCATCCTTTAACCTGATAGCACTGGCTTTTTACCATGGTGTTTTCTGGGTTCCAGATACAACACAAGCTTCTGCTAGTGTCACATTTTCTATTGCTCATTTGCCAAGCAAGTGCCATGGCGAAGAACAGAGCCAGTGTAGGAAGGTACATTCAAAAACATGGATGCAGAAGGGTGCAAGCAAATTAGGGCAATTACTACAAAAATCTTCCACATCTGTATTTCTTCTGCCTTTCAGGTCTGCCCTCCTATGGTATGTCCTACTAGCTTTTGACTTGGAGTTGCAAAATTCATCCTCTAGAACCTGTTCATTTTTTCTTAGTAAATATGCTTTATGTCCAATATCATATCATACTAATTATAGATGTGATTTGAGTGAATTTATCAAAAACAAAGCTTTGGTGAAGTTTGCATCCTTCACAAAATGATTGACAGACATCAATAACTTCTTGATATCACCTTGCTCATTTGTGATCCTTGCTGCCTCTCCCTGGAAGGGTCACTCTTACCAAACTCTTGAAGTGATAATGACCAAGGTGAGTAGTACTTCAGACTAATGAGTAGCTAGGATTTGACATGAGTCTCACTCTGACCCGTGGATATCAAAGAACATTAAATATTTCTATGTTCCCTGAGTGGCAACCTGCTTGCTCTACCTTTCTCCTTCTCTTTGTCAGCCCATGCTTCTTGAGATCCCAGTATTCCTTGAGAGGCGTCCTAGAAATGAAGATGGGTAATGGGCTTTGCAGACATGCTTGAGCTTGAATCTGTATCTGTACTTACTGTCTATGGAGCATTGGTCAAGTTACTTAATTTCTGTCTTTATTTTTTTATTTTCTTCTTCAGTAAGATGCTTTTATTACAATGTTTTGTGAAGCTCAAATGAGTCAACATACAAGTGTGCCAAAATCCTGATTTTATTTTTAAATAGGCCAGATTCTTTTAAACTCTGAACATTTGCAAGCACATTTAACTAAATTGAATTCTTTAAAAACGTATGCAATTTTTATACTAGCCTTCAAACACAACCTATTCCTTCTCATCATCATTCAGCTCCCATTGGCTTTCCTTTACAATGAATATTTTCTGAGCATATTTACATTTGATAGCACTCAATTTTTTGCTTAATTTTATTAGCTTTTATTTTTTATTTTACATGTTGGTCTTGTCGCTTCATTCAAATCTAGAGAACATAATGGCAGAGAACATATATCCCCTCCAATCATTGACTGAAATGCCAAGATCAATCAGTTCCCAATTATCACTTGATATTTTTTTACTAATGGGAATCCACTGAAGTGATATCAAGTTCATGGTAACTACTGATTTAGTTTGTGATCTCCTAAATAGATGAGAAGTGAGGAGGAAGAAATTTCAAATGAACTTTTCTTCATCTAAACCAAACCCAATGTAAAAGAAATGGTTTGGGGGCTTCCCTGGTGGCACGGTGGTTGAGAGTCCACCTGCCGATGCAGGGGACACGGGTTCATGCCCCGGTCTGGGAGGATCCCACATGCTGCGGAGTGGCTGGGCCCGTGGGCCATGGCCACTGAGCCTGTGCCTCCAGAGCCTGTGCTCTGCAGCGGGAGAGGCCACAATGGTGAGAGGCCCGCGTACCGCCAAAAAAAAAAAAAAAGAAATGGTTTAAAATGCAGACAGAAGAATAAGTTTAAGGATAAATATAGATTTATCCAGGATAAAAACTTAATTTTGAATAGTTGCAAAATTTCTTCCTTTAGAAGTATCATCTGTTGTAAAAAAAAAAAAAAAAAACCTGTGAAGATTGAGATTCAGACAAAATTGATATTCAACCAGATGTTTTGCTTACATATTATCAAACTGGATTGAATATCTTGTCACTGAATTAATTGAATCAACCTATTATGTTCACCATTATACAGAGTCTGTCATCTGCCTCTAAATCCTGCCACAAGTTCTCTAGAAAAAGTGATATAAATTCTGTTAAATATAATAAAACTCTGTTACAAGTGGCCTTAGTATTCTATGGATTTGGTTAGCTTGCCAGTGAAATCAGAATGTATCAGAATTGAGAAAGTATATAGTATCTCTGTTATCCTTGATAACGTTTACTTGCAAAGCATTTCACACTTTTTCCATATAGTTTTTAAATAGATCATTTCATTTGAATACCACAAAAATATCAAGAAGCAGTCATTCAGACATAGTTATTTTATAATTGGAGAGTCCAATTGGAGAATCTCCAATTTTACAATTGGAGAATCAACTGAGAGGAAATTATGACAAAAACCTGTTTAAATACATAGAAACATGTCTTCCAATCTCTACCCTGTGTGTATGCTCCTTTTTGCACAATTATTTCAGACCTAGATTCTACTTTTCCTTAAATGGTTGGCAACCATGAGAGGTGCATAGATCCACCTGACCAGATGTTTCATTATATAGTGTCTTTTGGAATAAAGAAATTGATTTTCTCAGATTTGTTGTTGTACTTACCTATTGCATCCTGGCCAAACCCTTTGTTAGAGCTATTTCCTATATATTTCAACTCATATGTATTATAGGCAAAATAAAAAGAGATCTTTTCTGTATGCTCTTGTTTCAAACAATAGTCTTACTTGGGTAGTGGGAGGAAAGAAGAATTTAAAACACTCTGCACCTATAAAAATACATATTTTATTGTCCAGTCTACAAGTTATCATGTCAATATTAAATAGATAAAAGTGACCCCTTTATTATTTATTGTTCCAGTGCTAATGAACCAGTAGAGGAAAATATTCTTTCTTTCTATGGCATAATTTTAAATTCTGGTGATAATATGCAAGAAATCATAGATTGGAGCCATCACACACACCTCTAACAAGATTGATTACTTTGACCGTGTTCAGAATGATAGATATTACCCAAGCATACATCTTGCAAATGTGCATTTTTTGTTTTAAATAATGCTTAAAGAAAACACTAATAAATTCCTCATATCTTTGAGTACCTGCTCCCAACCCATGTCCCTGCTACTGCAGCCAGAGCTTCATAGTTATTCATATGTACATAGGGAATACTATACGTTGTTCTAATTATTTTCATGTGAGATGAGCAAGAGCCATAGTTTCCTATATGTATTCATTTTAGTGACTTATTAGCTTCTCCTGAGAAGAGAGCAGTAATTCCTTTTTGCATATATTCTATTGGTATCCCAGTTCTTTAAAATACAAATCACGGTATCTTTATATGGAATATAATCAGGAGCCTGTCTTTTGGTGGCCTTTGCCCCTTGGGAATACTCTAGCAAGGCAGAAAGTAAAAAAGTCTGCAAATGTTTACTCTATGATATCTTCCAATCAAAGTAATCCATACCAACAAGTAAAGCCCAGTCATATCTAGCCTATTGGGATCAACTCTTTCATTTAACTTATATCCTAGCCACACTTCCTTCTCCTCCTCTCCCCCATTTTTCTATCTATTTATTTATGTTTTGCATTTGCATTTAAATACCATATTTCATAATGGAGAAAATGAGTGCTATTGTCATTTTATTAATATAATAATGCAGTTGCTGTACATAATTAAAACTCAAAACCCAGAATGTACTGCAAAATGTTCATGAAGTCCATAAATCAAAGTTTTGATTTCCAGAATGGAGGCTATTACTCCCAGCTTGTCTGCCATGGTTTTAGCCACAGACAGGCCATTTTTCCTACTGATAGATGATTTTTCTGGTTTGGGCTCTGGCTGTCTTCATCTCCCACCTTGATTACTATATTGCAATAACAGTAGAAAAAAATTATAATACATTAGCATTAATGAATTGGGTGTCCCCAGGTACCATACTGTATGTTTTCTTCCTATTTAAATCATTATAAATAGGAAGGAGACAAAAAAGTTCACATGTATTGAACACCAACTGTATGCCAAGCACCTGTTGAAAACTTGGTATACAGTTGACCCTTGAAAAACACAGGTTTGAACTGCACAGGCCCACTTATTTGCAGATTTTTTCAATTGTAAATACTACAGTACTACACAATCTGAAGTTTTTGAATCTGAACATGCAGAACCCTGGATATGGAGGGGACTGACTATAAAATTATACTCAGATTTTCAACTGTGTAGAGGGTCGGCACTGTGCAAGGGTCAACTGTATGTTATTGAATCTTAAAGAAAAAAGAGAGAGAAACTTCATAAAGTAGGTGGTAGACCAGAATACTAAGTCTCAGATCATGAAACTAAGAGAGAGAGAACCAGTATTCAAATCCAGATACATTTGATATCAAAAAATGAACTCTTTCAGGTCCAGACAAGGAATATCAATTTCACTTTACAGATGAGGTTCCTAAGACTCAGAACAGACCTGAGATGTGGAGCTGGGATTCACACCTGCTGTGTCAGACATGATGCCAACACAATGCATTTGTCAGAGATTCAGCAGGTACCCTCTAGGTATGCTAGTTCCATCATTTGATTTGTACTGGCTAGCACATGCATCTATAAATGTCAGTCCCAGAGTCTTGTAACCTCTCTCAAGTTTACCTGAGTGGATGATTTTCTGTATTTTATTTATAGTTGCCAACTATTTATTAAGGAATATACTAAAAGTAGCTGGGAATGTAATCAGAATTGCAGTCTTTTCGTTTGTAAAACTTGAACAAGCATAATGATAGCATCATTCAGTGTGCTTTTAACTAGGTTATTAATTCCACTTAGGAGCATTTTCTGTCTCAGCAGAGCTTGATATTTCTATCTTATCCACTAGAAAAACCAAAAATAAAGATTACTCCACAGACCAAACTGCCCTGTGGTGTTGTCTAAATTCTTCTAGGAGCTGGTTGGCCTATTTGCTGTCTTCTTCTTTTTAGGTCTTCACTTTATTTATTATTAACCTTTTTATGTACACATGTTCCTTTTATAAGCCAAGTTGAATATTTTTGTTTTGAAGAAGAAATAGGGCATGTACAACCTTTTAAAAAAAAAAAGGAGGGCTTCCCTAGTGGCGCAGTGGTTGAGAGTCCGCCTGTGGATGCAGGGGACACAGGTTTGTGCCCCGGTCCGGGAAGATCCCACATGCCACAGAGCGGCTAGGCCTGTGAGCCATGGCCGCTGAGCCTGCGCGTCCGGAGCCTGTGCTCCCCAGCGGGAGAGGCCACAGCAGTGAGAGGCCCACGTACCGCAAAAATAAATAAATAAATTAAATTAAATTAAAGAAAGGAAGGAAAGTAGGAAAAATTAAGGAAAATAGAAAAAAATTAGAAAGAAGGAAAGAAAAGTAGAAAGAATTGGTAAAGCTAATAAGGCCTAGAGCATAAGATATTGAAAATATATCTATTCATCAAGGTAGGCTACTCAGAAAAAGAAGGGAAATGTAAGTGATTATATCTGTTATCCAGAAGGAGCCATAGACAGTTGTGTAAAAGCTATCTAAAAAGTCAGGCTCCTTTATCTTTTATTAAATATAACAGTATTTTTTATCTCCTAGCTGAAGAATGAGTTAGGTTTTTTCCCCCTCTGTATTTGAGTTGAGGGCAATACTACTTGCTCTATTCCTATGTCATAATTGTGAAGCTTTTCCTTTTATTACAACTAAGAATGCTAGGAAATGCTAGCTACAGTAGTACAGAAAACATGATGAGTGCTGATAGAAGCTTTGTAACCTAAATACGATCCTACTATGGCATGAATATACCGGTCTGTTCACTATCACTTGGTCACAAACCATACATAAAGATTACTTCTTTCACAGTAAAAAGATTATGCTTTATAAAATAATGAGTCTCAGAAATTCAATGTAACATATAATATGATTTTTAAATTTTGAAAATTCCCATGTAAATGAGAAAGTCGTGGGTCTAATAAAACTAAAATACTTTTTTAAATTTTGCAGTTATATTAAAATGTAAGTGATTGGACCTCTTGAATTATCCAGAATTCCTCCTTCCTAATACCTGGGCACCAAGGCCCATTAGAATACATACTGTAGAATTCTGGTTAACTACATTTCACCTGAGGCACACACTCAGAATATGGTTTGTGTCATTTTTCTATAAATAACGGCTCTTTTGATTTAATCTAAATTTTTGGAAGGGGATCTTCCGGGTGTCACTAGCACTTTGATCCTTTTGAATGGCCAAAAGGAAGTGTCAGATTTTCAGACTCTGGAGGGTTACTTGTCTGTTTCAGCAAACCTGACATTTGATTCTTCCTTTGCTGAGTTTCATCCATTAAAATATCTGTGGTTTGGGTAATTGGGAGCTGCTGTGTAAGCAATGATAAACATACCACTTCTTTAATCTTCTTCTGACTATTTCACCAGTGAAGCCTTGGCCTTCATTTAATGATCTGCCAGGTTTTCCTTGGGTATTTCCTCAAGTGCGCCTTCTGCTTGGTAGGTGGTTCAATATATCTTTTGGGGGGATAGATGTCAGATGTCACACATAGTACCCTATAATGCGCACATTATTCTTAAAACATTTTGGATTATTAAAAAGCAATATAAGTCCACCATATGTAATTTGGGAAATGTGGAAAAATATAAAGAGGAGAATAAAAAGTTCTCATAAAAAGCAGTCAGATAACCACTAAAATTCTGGCATATTTTTTTAGTCTTCTTTGAAGGCCTGAGTTTTTTCATTGGAATTTGTCTCACTCAGTGTCTTTCCCTCCCCACATCTGGGAGTTTTCCTGGGCCACTCAGGAACCAGTATCTCATGTTCCTTTGCCCTCATCTGTTTGTGATACCCACATCCTTGCCACAGCTTCAATTGCCCTTATAAGTTTGCTGTGTCCCAGCATGATGACGCCCTGCCACCATCACTTGACCCCAGCTGCAGGCACCATTCCTTCCTGGAAGCTACGAAGCCTGCGCTTCTTCCCAGACTTCTACCTTCATCTCCCAGACTCTGACTCTACACAAGATTTGTTTGAGCCTTATGGAGAGTAGAAGGAAAATACATCAGGAAGCGTAACTATTACCCCTTCACAGTCCAGATCTGTCTTTGAGTCCTTTAGAAGCAGATTGCCTCTTGCCCTCCTCATGTCTAGTGACAGTGGCCAACATCCCCAACACTGACAATCTTCCAGGCATATTCAGGCCCAGCATCTGGGCTAAATTAACTCCTAGCCAATGAGAAAAGATGAAATTTGCCTTCATCCTACTCTTAGCCACAGTTTCTAAATTCTCATAGCTGACTCTAGGATTGGACTTTTCCAAGGACATCTGAGGGCTGACCTTTTCTAAGGATATGTTTTTGGATTGACCTCTTCCAAGGGCTTGTTGACATAACACCACCCCTGTTGACAGGCCTGGATTGTCCTTCTGTTGTCACATGATGGTCTGATTTCAGGACATTTTCCAAAGTCTGGGGCAGATATTCACTAGACTGTGAACTTTGTAAGTAGAAGGACTTTGTTTTGTTCTTTGCTCCATATCTAGCATCTTTACTATGCCTGGCATACCTATTGGGCATTTAAATATTATTTAATTGAATATTTTTAACAAAGAGAATATTAACATAAAAAATAGACTGTTTTTTATCTTTCATATTTCACTTAACGTTATATTGAGGGCATTTTCATATTTATGGCTCAAGCTCTAGATAGAGGTTTATCTCGAAGTGAAAAGCCCTAGGTTCCCATTACCCTACATCACACAGAAAGCGTTTAGTTATAGAACAGAAAATGAAACATCCTGGGGTTATCAATCCATAGGTTTCATATAATCTATTTTTCTCTAAGTAAAGGCAAGGATAAATGTTATCCAACTGCAGGAAACTTTTCTGAAACAGGCTAAGGAAGTAGTTTTTATTGCATGGAAAATGAGTTTTATGAGAAAATAGTAGCTCCTGTTAGAAATAAAACATGATTTACGTGTTGAAATATTGCAGCACTCTGAAAACCCAAGCAAAGGCATAGCAATGACATAATGAGAGTCTCATAAAAATCATAAAAAGACAACATAGTTTGGAAGTTTATCTTTAGTCCTCAAATAATATCATATTAAGTGAAATTGCTGCTTTAGGTTATACTTTGATTATTTTTTTGAGAATTTTTCAAAAAATATAAAGCTATTAGAAAGTATCCTGAAACCCAGCAGGAATTCTTTTTTAAACATGATTCAAGGGCTCTCCACTTGCTTCCAGCTTAGAAAAGTAGCAGTTGTAGACATTTCTTTTCATACAGTTCAGGAGAGTGAGTAAGTAGAACAGCGTTTCTGGAATGACACATTTATACCAACAAGTATCAGGAGATAAGATGATATTGTGGGTTGGATCACACGACTACTGAATTACTCTTCTGGGAACTTTCTACTCGATCTGGTGTGTAGTGAACAGCTATTAAGGAAGGAGAACATCTTGTCCCTGTACAATAGGCAAATTCCCATCACCTCACTTTTTTACAAACATGCACCCTTAGTTTTATTAATGCCTTCTAGCTCCCAACTGGCCGCCTAAATTTAGTAAATATGCCTAATTTACTAACAGAGGTTTAGATTATTTGGTATTTATTCTTTTTGGTGTTCTCTGAGCTTCCTGGGTTTAGATTTGGTGTCTGACGTTAATTTTGCGAAGTTCCTCACCATTATTATTTCAATATTTCTTCTGCTGAATTATTTTCTCCTGGTATTTTCTATATACACATACTAAACACATATACACATACTAAACATACATATACACATACTAAACCTTTTTATATTGTCTCACAATTCTTGGATACTCTGTTTTGTTCTTTTTTATTATTTTTTTTTCTCTGAATTTCAGTTTGGTGGATTTCTATCTCCGAGCTCACTGATTCTTTTCTCAGTCTTATGAAGTCTACTAATGAGTCCAGTAAGACATTTTTCATTTCTGTTACAATGTTTTTGATTTCTAGCATTTCCTTTTGACTCTTTCTTAGCATCTCTCTGCTTACATTGCCCATCTATTTTTGCATATTTTCCACTTTTTCCATTAGAGCCCTTACCAGAATAATCATAGTTATTTTTAATTTCCTCTCTGATAATTTCAACTTCTATGTCATATCTGATTTGGTTCTGATGATTGTTTTGTTTCTTTACACTGTATTTGTCTTGCATTTTGCACGCCTTGTAATTTCATTGAAAGCTGGGCATCCTCTTCCTTATAATAGGAACTAAGGCCTTTAATGTACTGATTTTTAGTAATCTGGCAAGTAGTTGGGCTGTGTTTAATGTTTGCTATAGTGATCAATGACAGAGGCTTCAAATTCCTCTAATGCTTTCATTTTTGTCCCTGCGCTTGACTTTGGGCTTCTCTAAGCACTCCACCTCAGAGAACATCTGTTTATTTCAGCTTTGAGGTGTAATGTCCTGATATTATACTGGATCCTTCAGGTGTTATGGTTAGGTATTGAGGAGTGGGGGAATTCTATAATCTCCAACTAAATCCCAGTGTGTTTATATGCCTGTGTCTTGGAGCTGTAACCTTCACAAATATTCTCCAGTTGTATAGATCTTCCATCTGTTTACAACTACCTTTATTCCCTGGCTGTAGCTTTCCTAAACTATTTTCTTGAAATACTTTCCTATCAGCTATGTTTTCATTCCTCTTGGCTAGGTGAGATAGGAAGTCTAGGGAGGGCTGGCATGGAAGAAATGCCCTTTCTCCAGTGGGAATAGGTCTGGAAAAGTTTTTTCCCCTGCAGTATAGTCCTGTGTTGTGGAGAAAGCTCTGAGCATATTTCACAATGACTATTCTTTCTCTCCTCCTTTGAGAGCCATGAGGGGTCTTTCTTGGGTCTTCATTATAGGGATCTAGTGGGATCCTAGAATTATAGCCCATGAAAGTGTGGTGCCTCCCCAGGACAAGGCCCTGGTGTTTCTCACTCTTCTGCTAGTCTATACTTAGCCCCAAGGTCTTTGTCAAAATTGTTATTTTAGTGTTTTACTAGCTAATGGATCTAACAACTCTCCTCAAAGTAAGTAAATCTTGGCTGTGTCCCTGGATGAGTCTGTCTCTGCAGACTTTGGGGTGGAGGTTTGTCCTTCAACTTCAGTTCTTTGATTGGTCCAAAAAAATTAGTTGATTTTCAGCTTGTCCAGCTTTTCCTTGTTGTAAGGATGAGAGTAACAACTTCTAAGCACTTTACTTGTCTCAGCTGAAACCAGAAGTCACTGTTTGAATTTTTAAGCACAGCATATTCCACTGCATTGTGAGTCTCTTGAGGATGGACCTAGAGACAACATCATATTCACTTTTGTATCCATGGGATGAAACTAAGCATACAGTGAATAATTGTATGGATAACAGGATGGATATATGGACGTATAGATGGGTGAAGAAATGAAGACTCATAAATTGCTAAAACCTGGTATGAATCAATAATGGAGAAAAAGTTTAAAGGAAATAAGAAGGAGATATAATTTTATTAATTAATTATATAAGATAAGCCTAGGAAACAAATCCAGAATGAATAGTGACAAGAATTAGAAGGGAGAGCACATTTAGGCGAATTGGAGATAAATTAAAGGACCTTTCTCTTCACCATGAGTCTAATATCATTCCATGTCTAGTCTACACCAGGCTTTCTCAAAGCTTTCATTGGAAACTGGTGGATGTCTTTATTTTTCACTCATGCTCTATATAATAAGACTATTCATTTTATCTAAAATTCAATATAATGCAGCACAACTCAAATTAATGCAAATTAAAGCAAGACACCATTTATTCCATCAAATGAAGAATGAGGAAATAAATAGTAATGCCAAGTGGTTCACAAGTTTGCAGGGACACCAACACATTTACAACCTCCTGGTGAGAATTTAAATTGTATGCATTTCTGGAGATTAATTTTGTAGTGTACAGAAACACTTTAAAAATATGTGTAACTAAAAAAGAAAAAATGGGCTTCCCTGGTGGCGCAGTGGTTGAGAGTCTGCCTGCCGAGGCAGGAGACACGGGTTCGTGCCCCCGTCCGGGAGGATCCCACATGCCACAGAGCGGCTAGGCCCGTGAGCCATGACCGCTGAGCCTGCGCATCCGGAGCCTGTGCTTTGCAACGGGAGAGGCCACAACAGTGAGAGGCCCGCGTACTGAAAAGAAAAAAAAAAAATGTGTGTAACTTTTGACTTCATTACTTATTTCTAAGAATTTGTTCTATGAAATAATGTAGGATTCATTTATCTGTTTTTACTAGTATACCTTTTAGTTGTTTGTAATATTCTGGAAAGTTAAGGCACTAATAAGAGAGCAGGCCAAAAAAATAAACCAAAAATAAAAAAGTTCCAACTCACATAGAACTTAAATGTTTATTGGAAAAGGTTAATACTAAGTAACAAATAGATAAACATGTAAAATTATAAGTGGTAATGAGTGATATGCATATAATTAAAGCAAAGTAAAATGGTATGTAGTGAGCAAATCCTATGTTATTCTGTGTAGTCAGGTTATAGTACCCTGATGTGGTAGATTTCACCAGACATCAACTGGGGGAAGAAAGGAGGATGTTCAGCTCTCTGGAGGAAGAGTGCTGAGCGTCTCAGGCAGAGAGAGCAGCAATTGCAAAACCTCAAGGCATGAATATGCGTGGTAAGTTTGAGGAAGAGTGAGGAGCTCTGTGTGCTAGAGCAGGATATGTGAAGGGGAGGAAGACAGAGAAGTAACTAGTGGCTAGATCATGTAGGATTTTTTTTAAGGTCAAAGCAAGCACTTTGAACTCTATCCTGAGAAATATGAAAAATTATTGGAGGATTTTAGTAAGAGTGACATGACCAGATTTACATTTTTAAATAATCACTGTGGAAAAGAGCAGGGCATGAATGGAAACTCATTGAAATGTTGTTTCAGTGATTCAGCCAAAAGATGATACCAGATTGGACTGAGGTGGTGATGGCAGAAGTGGGTATTAAATAGGTAGATTCTGAGCTCATCAGGTAGAATCATAAGAATGTTCTCACGGACTGGATGTGATGAATGGGAGAAAGACAGGTATCAAATACTGAAAATTACAGGCCAATATCATTGATGAAGAGAGATGAAAAAATCTCCCTCACCTATTTCTCTCCTTCTCTGCCCACCTCCCCTCTGGCAATCACCTGTTTGTTCTCTGTATCTGTAACTCTGTTTCTGTTTTGTTAAGTTTGTTCTTTTATTCCATTGTGATGTCTTTGTCTGGTTTTGGTATCAGGATGGTGCTTGCCTTATAGGATGAGTTTTGAAGCATTCCTGCCTCTGAAATTTTTGGAAATAGTTTGAGAAGGATAGGGGTTAACTCTTCTCTACGTGTTTGGTAGAATTCACCTGTAAAGCTGTCTGGTCTGGAACTTTTGTTTTGGGGGAGTTTTTGTTTGTTCGTTTTGTTTTGTTTTCCTGATTTAATTTCATTACTGGTAATTAGTCTGTTCATATGTTCTGTTTCTTCCTGATAAGTCTTGGGAGATTTTACATTTTGAGGATGTTTTGTATTTTTGTGGTGTTGAGTGTAACTTCTTTTTCACCATTTCTGATTTTATTGATTCGGGCCCTCTTTTTTTCTTGATGAGTCTGCTAAATGTTTATCAATTTTGTTTATCTTTTCAAAGAATCATTAAACTTTTCTATTGTTGTGGTCTCTATTTCATTTATTTCTGCTCTGATCTTTATGAGTTATTTCCTTCTACTAATGTAGGGGTTTTTTTGTTTGTTTTTTCTAGTTCTTTAGGTGTAAGGTTAGGTTGTTTGAAATTTTTCTTGTTTCATGAGGTAGGTTTGTATTACTATACACTTCCCTCTTATAACTGCTTTTGCTGTGTTCCATAGATTTTGGATCATTGTGTTTTTTATTTCATTTATCTCCAGGTATTTTTCTTATTTCTTCTTTGATTTCTTCAGTGATCCATTGGTTGTTAAATAGCATATTTTTTAGCATCCATGTTTCTGTTTTATGCAGTTTTTCTCTTATAGCTGACTTCTACTCTCATAGTGTTATGGTCGCAAAAGATGCTTGATATGATTTCAATTTTCTTAAATTTACTGAGACTTGTTTGATGGCCTAGCATGTTATCTACCTTGGAGAATGTTCCATGTGCACTTGAAAAGAGTGTGTATTCTGCTGCTTTTGCATGGAATGTTCTATATAGATCTATTAATTCCTTTTATTCTAATGTGTCATTTTAGGCCTTATTGATGTTCTGTCTGGATTATCTGTCCATTGATGTGCGTTAATTAGGCGTTAAATTAGGTGTTAAAGTCCCCTAATTTTATTGTGCTCCTGTTAATTTCTCCTTTTGTGTCTGTTAATATTTGTTTTATGTATTTAGGTTCTCCTACGTTGGGTACATATATATTTCCAATTGTTACATTTTCTTGGATCACTCCCTTGATCATTATGTAACATCCTTCTTTGTCTCTTGTTACAGTCTTTATTTTAAAGACTATTTTGTCTGAAATAACTATTGCTACCCTAGCTTTCTTTTGATACGCATTTGCATGGGGTAACTTTTTCCATCCCTTCACTTTCTGACTGTGTGTCTGAAGTGAGTTTAGATCTGAAGTGAGTTTGCTTGTAGATAGCATATATATGCACATGTATTCATTCAGCCACTCTGTGTCTTTTGATTACAGCATTTAGTCCACTTACATTTAAAGTAATTATTGATATGTATGTTTTTATTGCCATTTTGTTCATTGTTTTGATGTTGGGGGTGCCATTCCCTTCTGGCCTGCAGAATTTCTGCTACAAATTCAGCTGATAGCCTTGCAGGAATTCCCCTTGTGGGAGTTCCCTTGTATGTAACTTGTTGTTTTTCCCTTGCTACTTTTAATTATTCTCTCTTTATCTTTAATTTTTGCCATTTTAATTACAGTGTGCCTTAGTGTGATCCTCTTTGGCTTGATCCTATTGGGAGTCTCTGTGCTTCTGGACATGGATGTCTGTTTCCTTTTACAGGTTAGGGAAGTTTTCAGCTATTATGACTTTAAATCTATTCTCTGCTCCTTTCTCTCTCTCTTTTCCCCCTTGAGACCCCTATAATGAGAATGTCAGTATGCTAGATGTTCTCAGAGGTCTTTTAAACTGACCTCATTTCTATTTTTTTTTTCTTTTTTCTGTTCAGCTTGAATATCTGTCTTCCAGCTTGCTGATCCGTTCTTCCATATTATTTATCTACTGTTGATTCCTTCTAGTGTATTTTGCATTGCAGTTATTGTATTCTTCATCTCTGGTTCTTCTTCATATTTTCTAACTCTGTTAAAAAGTTTTGACTTCTCACTCTATTCATTTAATCTTTTCTCAAGTTCTTTGAAAGTCTTTACAATCACTACCTTGAACTTTTTATCTGGTAGATTGCCTATTTCCACGTCACTTAGTTCTTCTGGGGTTTTATCTTGTTCCTTCATTTGGAGCATATTCCTCTGTCACCTCATTTTGCCTAATTTATTATTTTTGTGTATTTGGTAGGTTGGTTACATTTGCCAACCTCATAGAAGTCACGTTTTGTAGGAGACATCCTGTGCATCCCAGCAATGCACTCCTCTCTTATCACCAGCTCTATATGCTCTAGGGGTGCCCCCTATTTGGGCTGCATGGGTTCTTCTGTTGTAATGGGCTGACTACTGTTGTTGGTGAGCATGGCTGGCACTGGTCTGGTTGGTTGCCAGGACCTGCCTTGTGCACAGGCTGCCAGCCACTGGTTGGAGGGGAGAGGTCACAAGGCTGCTGGCTCTGGGGCCCCAGTTGTGTACCAGGGCTAGTGTTGGCCAACTGGTAGGTGGAACCAGGTTCTAGAGTTGATAGTTGCATGGCTGGGGGTCCTGGATCTAGTGCTGATCTGCTTGAGGGTGGGGCCAGTTCCTGATACAGCTGGCTGTGGGGTTCAGGGTGTCCCAAAGCTGGTGTTGGCCCATTGGTGAGAGGGTCTGGATCCCAATATGGCTGGGGTTCCAAGATGTCTTGGAACTGGTCTTGGCCTGCTGTTGACCACAGCCAGGACCCAAGGAGTCTCGAGGCTGATGCCCTCCCACTGGTAGGTAAAATCAGGTCCTTGGGATAGTGCCAGCCCACTAGGGGGTGATGCTGGGTCCTGGGGTCTTGGACTGTAGGACGCTGGGGTCCTGGAGATTTTTGGCCCACTGGTTGGTGGGGCTGGGCCCCAGGGGGTCCTGGGTCTGGTGCCTACCCACTGTGAATGATGGTGGTCCTAGGACTAGTGCCAGCCCACTGGTGGACAGAGCCAGGTCCCAAGGTCTCTGGCTGCAGGGCCCTGGGGGTCCCGGGGCTAGTGCTAGTGCATTGGTGTGAGAGGCCTGGTCCTGGGACCTCTGGTCAACATTGCTGGGTCTCAGGGCAGTTGTGGACTTCGGAGGTCTTAAGGAAGCAAGCCTGCTTGTTTGATGGGGCTGTGTCTCTGCCTAGCTAGTTGCTTGGACTGAGTTGTCCCAGTTCTGGTGCAGACAGGCTGGTGGGAGGGGTTGGGGCTGGTACTAATTAGCTAGAGGGAAGATTCTAAAATGGGGCTTACCAGCACCAGTGTCCATATGATAAAACAAGTTCCCCACAATGGCTGCCACCATTGTCTGTGTCCCCAGGGTGAGTTCTAGTTGCCTCCTGCCTCTCCAGGAAGCTCTCCAAGATCAGCAGGTGGGTCTGCCCCAGGCTCCTGTCAAATTACTGCTTCTGCCCTGGGTCTAGAGCATGTGAGATTTTGTGTGTACCCTTTAAGAGTGATTCCCTATTTCCCACAGTCCTCTGGCTCTCCCAAAATTAAGCCCCACTGGCCTTCAAAGCCAAATGCTCTGGGGGCTTGTCTTCCTGGTGCAGAACCCCTGCACTGGGGAACCCAATGTGGGACTCAGACCACTAGCTCCTTGGGGAGAACCTCTGCAACTGTAATTATCATGCCATTTGTGAGTAGCCCACCCAGGGGTGTGGGTCTTGACTACACTGGGTCTCTGCCCCTCCTACCCATCTGTTGTTGTTCCTTCTTTATATCTTTAGTTATAAAAGATGTTTTCTGCTAGCTTCCAGTTTTTTCTCATCAATAGTTTCTCTGTAAATAGTTGTAATTTCTCTGTAAATAGTTGTAATTAGTTTCTCTGTAAATAGTTGTAGTTTCTCTGTAAATAGTTGTAATTGTAATGGGAGGACGTGAGCTCAGGGTCCTTCTACTCCTACCATCTTGGCCACTCCTCTAGAATTTCTTGATTTGAATTCTGGCAATAGAGTCTTCTACTCTATGTATTTTATTAGAAGAATCTTATGAAACCATATACTTTTTAGAGGCTGATTGATTTTAATCCTTTAAAAATATCTGGTGTTTATAAATTCTGGCTTATTGTGCAAAAATAGAAAATAATTTTGTGGAGGGGTGTTAATCCTTTTATTAGCTCATCCATATTTCTTCTTTAGGTTTCTGAACCTGCCTTATTGTAGTATTATACAATAATCATAGTTTCAATATTTAAAATGAAAATTGTTGATGGAAGTTTGTGCTGATTTTAAAACAGCAAAAATAAAAATTATTTTAATACATCTCATTTTAATAAATTTACTTCCTCTAGTCTCCAAACTTTTTCTTTGCAAAAGAGTATCTCTATTGATTAGATCCATGGGATATATTGTGTATTAGAATTCTAGACGTCACTTGTTTGCAGGTTTCCAACACACACATAAGCCAGTATATAAACACAGAGAGAAGAAAAGAAAACTGATAAGTACATGTACTTATGCAAACTGGAATTTTTTCACTTTGAATGTTGTAATGATTATTTAAACAGTTGCTGACATCAGTCCTGATATCCCACACTACACCCCCAGTTGAAGCAATGATTTCTGCAAAATAGAGATAAAAGGAAATTTTATCTTGTTTTGCTTAGAAATTTCATAAAAACTGACTATTTCCATGATCCAAGGGTATAGCTTTGAAATTAGCTTTATACTTCATTATGGTTTAAATATCATTAAGGAATAGTGATTTTAAAAACGTAGTACCGGGCTTCCCTGGTGGCGCAGTGGTTGGGAGTCCGCCTGCTGATGCAGGGGGCGCGGGTTCGTGCCCCGGTCCGGGAAGATCCCACGTGCCGCAGAGTGGCTGGGCCCGGGAGCCGTGGCCGCTGGGCCTGCGCGTCTGGAGCCTGTGCTCCGCAGCGGGAGGGGCCGCAACAGTGAGAGGCCCACGTACCGCAAAAAAACAAACAAACAAACAAAAAAAAACGTAGTACCATGAGCAGGTAATATCAGAAGACTATGTGGCTTATTCTTTTTGTATGTGTGTGTGTGTTAGTTTCTGCTTGATAACAAAGTGAATTGTCTATACATATACATATATCCCCATATTTCCTCCCTCTTGCATCTCCCTCCCACCCTCCCTATCCCACCCCTTTAGGTGGACACAAAGCACCAAGCTGATCTCCCTGTGCTATGCGGCTGCTTCCCACTAGCTATCTATTTTACATTTGGTAGTATATGTATGTCCATTCCACTCTCTCACTTTGTCCCAGCTTACCCTTCTCCCTCCCCGTGTCCTCAAGTCCATTTTCTACATCTGCATCTTTATTCATGTCCTGCCCTTAGGTTCTTCAGACCTTTTTTTTTTTTAAGATTCCATATAGATGTGTTAGCATACAGTATTTGTTTTTCTCTTTCTGACTTACTTCACTCTGTATGACAGGCTCTAGGTCCATCCACCACACTACAAATAACTCAATTTCATTTCTTTTTATGGCTGAGTAATATTCCGTTGTATATATGTGCCACATCTTCTTTATCCATTCATCTGTTGATGGACACTTAGGTTGCTTCCATGTCCTGGCTATTGTAAATAGAGCTGCAACGAACATTGTGGTACATGACTCTTTTTGAAGTATGGTTTTCTCAGGGTTGGTGGGAATGTAAACTGATACAGCCACTATGGAGAACAGTATGGAGGTTCCTTAAAAAACTAAAAATAGACCTACCATACCACCCAGCAATCCCACTATGTGGCTTATTCTTTAGGAGTGACATGTGATTTTCAAACCAAATGCATTTAGGGCATTCTGTCACATGGCATGAGTTACTGGGTATTTGTGTGCATTTTTACAACTAGCTTTTGAAAATATATAGATAGAATATACATCAATCCAGTTTTTATCTATTTGGAATAAGTATTACATTTGCTCTGTGCACAAATCACTCTTAATTTACCATAGAATTGAGTTTTAAGCAACTGAAATTCAAATCTGCTATTGTATTTCATATTGTACATTTAAATTTATTGTTTGTTTTATTGGGGCAGGCACAATGGCAAGAGTATCTGAGGAAGAAAGAAAAATATCTATTTCCATTTGATACAATGAGGCAAAATAAATGTGGCAGCATCTCTGCCACAACTTCCAGCATGGGTGTTGATTGCACACCATGTCATAGAATCAGAGTTGGAAACAGTTTAGTGATCCACCCCTGCATTTCCAGATGCCTACTTTAAGGTCCAGAGAAATGAGATAACTTAAGGTACGCAGTCACAGAAACTAGACTATGATTGGAATTCAAATCCCATGACTTGCAGTTGAGCGTGTTTTTCCATGATATGCACGCATTCTTGTTAAGTAGCATGTGCTGTCTTTGATTTGAAGCAACATAAGCTGCAGAAGCTCCCTGTCTTTTTAAAAATTGAACTGTAGTGGATTTACAATGTTTTATTAGTTTCAGGTGTACAGCAAGGTGATTCCATTTTATATATATACTTTTTCAGATTCTTTTCCCTTATAGGTTATCACAAAGTATTGAGTATAGTTTCCTGTGCTATACAGTAGGTCCTTTCTGGTTATCTTTTTTTATATATAGTAGTCCCTGTGTCTTACTTTCCTTCCAACTGATTCAACCAGACTAACTGGTGGAAACTTTGCAGAATATATACTGAATTTTAGAGGGAATGTTGCTTTCCACTGTCATTTATTATTGCCTTGCTTTTGTGATTGTTGTAGATTGCTTACACTATTCTTGAATAAACTCAGTGTGAGTTTTCTCTCATCTGAATACTATTCTAGCACCTAATCACGCATATAAATAAAATAGAATCTTGTTGAAGTGCAGCTGATTTTACACAATGATGGAACTACCATTTATACAGAAGGATATACTATATCAGTGAAATGAACGTGCTGATATCCTATAGTTACCAGATAACATAGATCTTAAACCAATTCTCCACACCAATATCACATAGGTCTTTCTCTCTCTTTTTAAAAATTTCAGCATTATTCTTCATATTGAAATAATCTCTTAAGGTGTCATACTTACTGATACTAGGCAACTAGACTTTTCTACCCTAAGTGTGTGATAAGGGCCATTGATGTTTGATCCTGTTACTTTCAGTACCAATTTTTTAATAAGTTAATTTTTTTGAGTCCTGGGAAAATATTATGCTTCCTTAAGAAATCCTCTCCATTCTGACTGCTGTTCCTGTGCTTCCTCTGTCACTGTTGTTTTTCAGCATTGCCATTCTTGGTGTGTCCTCATATCATTCCTCCCCGCCCCCAGCTCCTGAACTGTGGGAGTTCTCACTGATCTGTTGCATTTTCGTGTTTCAGGTTGTAAACCTGGTGTGCAGAATATGTTACCTTTGGAAATCTCTTCCTATAACTATGATACCAAATCTTTGGGATTTGGGTAGTGTTCTTTGCTGCCTAGGAATAAGTGTAAGTGTATTCCAGAGCAGATTCATCATCTGTACACTAAAGATCCCAGTTTGATCACCTGGAAGACTTTAAATAGTGTTCAGTTGGAAGTGTTTAACATGATCTTGAAGCCTGGATCAATACCAGCTACTAGTTTCCCCACTGCCTTTTGCACTAGACTAAGTGCTACTGAATGTGTCCTTTCATAATATCAACTAACCGATAATAACACATTTTTGGAGCACTTCTATGTGGCTGGCCTTATTTTACGTGCCTTGCACATTTATCTCAATTGTTCCTCACAACAGACTTTTAACATCAGCATTTTATTATCTTTGTTTTACAGATGAGGACACAGGCCCAGAGAATGTGAGCCTTCTGCCCCAGTCATACAGCTAGCACATGAGGGAGTCAGAGTTTGAACCCAAGTGGCTGGCTTGTACATCCTAACTGCTTCACCCAACACTGTGCTCCTTTGTTTGGAAATATTATTTGCTTGCATTAATTACCTAGTGTAAGCTTCAAAGTTAGTATAAATTATGCTTCTGTTTTTATTTCTCCCAAATAGAATCTATTTTATCTTATTTAATCTATTTTACCATATTGTACGCTTCTAAATCCTGATTTTTGATTGCTAAAAGGCAAGTGGCACTTCATTTTTCTATGTAGAAATGATTTTTTTTTTAAAAAAAGGAGAAAAGCCCTAATACTTACTTCTTTCACTAACTCTTACTATCGAGAAGATAGACCTACCTCAGAAATCCCTAACTGTAGTAATAGTTCACTTTTATTTGGCCTTGTCGGAGAAAAAAAATCTTCTGCATATGTGATTTTTCTACATGATTAATCTTACCTTGCAAATGCCTATTCTAAAAAAAGTATAATATTTTGAAATATTTCTCTAATGACCACTTCCCTGTCTTCTTAGAGAATAACAAGTTTAACAAAATCTTTCCTTTATGACTCAGAATCATCATGATAAATGTCTGTTATTTTACTATTTAATAACTTACCTCTGTCTACTTTTTAGTTTTTCTTTCCTTGATGTCGTATCATCGGCTGTCATTTTTTTTCTATTTTGAGTGGATTTCCTTCTAAAATACTACTCCCCATAACACTAATCATATTTGCTACATCACGTATGCTGTGTTGATAATGAAACGATCACATTTGCTAATATATACACATAAAAGTAAAAATGCATGACAGGAATAAAAATAGAAGATTTAGTGAAATTTTGTATTATTATTTCTTCACTCAGAGGCATTGTTCCATTGCTGTGAAATTATAGGATATATTTGGGAGATGCTGAGAACACCCGCTGTGGGATCCCTGGATAAAGAAGATATTACTGAGTTCTGAAAATATGTTATAAATACAGAACTGAATATAGAAATATGTATTTCTACATATGGAAATATAGACTGAACACACAAGTCTCTTTTATAATATGCTTTTTATCCTATTAACTTTCTGAAGTCGTTGTGATTCAAAAGCAAATTACATCATGCAGAATTCCTTTTACTTTTAAAGGATTTTGATAATTCTGTTGTTTAAGCATTTAAGACGAAGTAATGCAATGAGAGCATCAGGCTTAACAAAGCTACACTACGTTGTTCACATAGTAACAGTTGTTTAGAGATGCATTTTTACTTCTCGGTTTGTTCGTGGCTTGAACATCCAAATGGAAAATAAACTGGAATCTTAATGGTAAGTTTATTGTTGAAGTTTATCCAGTTGTGTGGGTGACGTGGATAACACATGTGCAAGACGATTTATTAGTAATTATTTTGCTAAGAAGCATAATGTTGTGGGCCTATCTGGTGCGCCATTATTGGGAGGGTGATCTTGATAGACTACCCATTAGATTCTTTCAACACTTAGTTCCAAGACTGCCAGTGGTCCTCCAGCTTCTTATTAGATTAAGGCTGTGCTGAGATTCAGGGGCAGCTGGATCATGGGGAAATGTAGCTCCATGCTTATTACTCACAATAAACTATCCCAAGCCCACCCTAAGATCTCTTAGTGGTGTTTATGCCATTTATATCACTATTATCTTTTCCCATATAAAACACTTAGAACAGTCCCACCTCAAAAGCTTTAAAAGTATTTTGAAAAGATATTATGAACATCTAAATTATCTTGGCAAAGCGTAAGATGCTCATCATCACGACACAAGATAACTAGTATTTTTTGTGCAGTATATGTTTTTCATATTCCATATGTCATTTATTCATAAATTTACTTATTCACTCATTCAGTAAATACTGATTCAATAGCTACTTTTGCTATTGCTATGCTACATGTCAAGCTTATAGCCTTAAATGAGACAGAAAATTCACCCCGCTGCCCTGATTTTCATCTAACCATTCATCCTGTCTTGGTCATGTTCTCTGGAGGTCCTGTGATAGAGCATGTAACTTGTCCAATCTCAATCTCTCTAGGTTACTGTTTGACCAATGACCTTGAAATCATTTTATAAGGTTTGTTAGAAGTTCAGTCCTCTTATATATTAAGTTAAATAGTTTGATTTGACCTCTACATAGAACTATGTGTGGGCCATGCAGAAACTAAATTTTGATCTTATTGATACCGCCACAAATGTACATCTATTGAATTCAAGGCATTTAAAAAACCTATCAAAACCAATTTTCCTTATTAATAAAATTATGGAGCATGAGAATCTGTTGGAGGGTTGCAAAATGAGAATATATATCATTAAACCAAACAAAAACGGAGTATTGTACCTTGAAAAAAGAGGTTGAGATTACTTGCTAATTCACTATTATTCTCTTCAGCAAACATTTATGCAGGCCTAATTATGGTAGTGTTATGTGAAGAAAACCTGCAGACATTCATCTTGCCCTCTAGAAATGTATGATTTATCATATAATTAGTATCTATTGAATACAGAAATGTAAGAACTTGCTTATGTTCATTTGCTTCTGATTTTCTTTTCTGCAGCGTCCCTATATTTACTTACACTATGTTTTTCTAATCCTCATCAACACATTAGCACCTGTTTTTTGATGTTTCTTTGTTTTATTTTAGTCACACTCTTCCCTGTGCTTAGAGTTTAGAAACTTTACTATTAATCTTTCTGGGCATCTGTTCTCCTTTCTTGTATCTATACTCTGAAAATTTCCCCATGTGCCATAATTCAATTTACCTTTCTGGAAAGCAGTGCTAATAATATTTTCCTAGGCCACAGACTCCTGGAATAAAATGAATAAGATGATTGTAACAAGATAGGTGGACCACCTGACTTTGAAATCCCCAAACAGATGTAATATATTGCTCTGCCCAGGGCTACCAGACAGGAACACCCAGGGATTCTGAACATGACCAAGGCTGTAAGCACCTGCTCATTATTATAGGCCAGCATTCTTCACAGATCCTCTTGCCATTTTAATTTTATAAATAATCCACAAAAAGAAGACATAACTGGCTGATGCTATTTAGGACTGCCAGCTCCCCCACTCAGCCGAGTTGAAGGCAAATTTATGGAAGTGGATTTCCTGAAAGTACTTTAAAGAAAAGTAAAAATCATTCAGTGTGTAAATAATGAAGCACAATAGCTACCACCTGTTGAGTATCTACTATGCACAGGGTACTATTCCATCTTCTTCTTTATATATATTCTTATTTGATTTTCATACCAGCTCTGCAAGGTGGGTTTATTACCTCTATTATTACCTCTATTAAGGAGAGTTACAGAGAATTTAAGTAACGAAAGCTAGTGAGTATCTCCAAAGGTTTTGTTCTTCCCACAATATCACACTACCTCCTGAGCTTTAATAAGAATCACAGAATATGTGGGTATATACTGACAAGCAGCTTAGACTTTGAGAAGACCTTGACTTTGAACTAAAGGGATGCGTAAGTGATGAAAAAATCCTCCTTTGTAGAAAAAGAACATTCTATGCAGGGAGAGACTTGATTGGTAGTGTGAACAAGATGACTGGGACACTTAATAACAGTCTCTGGACACATGACAAAGAGGATGATTGGCAGTTGTTCTTTATTATTGACAAAATCAGTGGAGTGGAGGCCGGAGGTAGAAGAAGTTACCAATTAAAATATTTGCAAGATGTTAGATAATAATTAAAAGGGGCACTGTAGTAGCCCATTACAGGTAAAATTTAACAATTATCTTATTATTAGCCAATATAGGCATGGAAGTGAGGAGAGTAATTTACTGCATAAATTAAAGTATTATGTTCCAACTATTTCCCAGACTACTGGGAAAATATAATGTTTTCATTGTCATATAAACCTCTACATAGTTCGTATGTAGAATACTGTATACAGAGTAGTAAAAGCTAGAACAGTCTGGCCAACCACAGACTGCAGGCTCACTTAGTGCAGCATAAATTTTTCTAGATGCCTTAACATTGCCTGTTAACATTGCCTCTAGTAATGGTCCATATCATTAGAAAAATTGCTGATAGTATTGGAAATTCATATTACAGAGCAGGGTGTGATGCAAGCAAGAACACTTTTTAAAGTTTAAAGTGCTATATAAATGCCAAATAGAATTGTTTGTGGAAGGTTATTAACATATAGCAAAATATGTCCCATCTATAAAATGAAGGAACCAGATTCTGTGATTTCAGGAAAAACCTTCAGTTTCAATGTTCCATAACTTTATGTTCTCATGGGCTGGTCGCCATGCAGTGTTGGTCATTGCACAGTCACTACCAGGAAGCAGAGCCATCTTAGTACCTTATGTGGAAGAGCTGAAAGAAGAAGTACAAAGACAGGCTTTTCAGAATGCTGAGAATTCCAATGCAAGAATGTGTTCAAATGGAACAAGATAAAATTCTACATGGCTATAAGTCAACAGTTTTAAAGAGAGCTTTTATATGTGTTTTTTGGTTTGTTTATTTTCATGAAACAGTTGAGGCACTCCATTTGGGAACACTAATGGCTGCCCATGGCTACTTCTTTCCAATCTCGGATCATGTCCTCACACTCAAGGATGATGGCACCTTTTACCGGTTCCAAGTAAGTTTAATAAAAATATTTTTAACAGTAAAAACAAGTCTGCATTTTCATTGTTTTACAAAAATTTTGAAAATTATGACTTATTTTACTTTGACTTAAGCTAGTTAGAATCTAATGATTTGTGAAAGCTAAATTGTGTGATGATTTAAATTATATTTTATATAAAATGTTTGAGAAAAATTCAGAGAGTGACAATGGAATTCACGAAGATGAGAGAGTTCATCTGTAAGTAACATTTATTTGCTAGGAAGGAAGTTGAGAGATTAACTAAATTTGTTACACTCTAGACCCTGCGTGATCCAGAGCCATCTACAGTCCAAGCAAATAGTCATGGGAATGCTTGAAGCTCCAGGATAGAATTTAGCTAATAAATACATATCTTCTGCATGTCTGAGACCTACAAGTCTATGAAGACTGACATGCATGATGCTTTGCGTGCATATACTTATCTGAGACAGGAAGCCACCTTAGATAACTTATAAACTGACAAGAGTCGTTCTAGGTCATTTTTCAAATGAGATACCTATAAAGAATAATCTTTCAGGAAATGATTGTGGACTCTAATTTCAGTTATTGAGCATTCAGTTGATACTTGAGTTTACAGTGGTTTACCTGAAGTGTATTCTACATTTCATTAGACATTATGGTTCATTAGTAACTGACTGGAAGATTCCAGCCTAAAAAAATTAAGGCATATATGCCAGAGTTCAAACTCTAGCTCTAGGTATTTTCAGAGGATTCTCCCCATCGTCCAACTTTTAGACATTGGAGCATTCTTCTCACTAGCTCTGAATGATTAGATGTTCTATATCTAAATAAAGTGACTTGGATGCCTAAGGACTTGCTTGGACTTTGCAGTTGAAAGCAGAGGGAATATGTTTTAAAAAATTGTTCTCAAAGATCATTGTCCTCCTAGAAAACTCTCACTACCACTTCCTTAGGGCACGTCTATCGAAGGCAAATAATCATAGGACTTTCTGCACTGAATGGCTAGTAAATAAAGCAGTCTCCTGAAACTGTGATACTGACCTAAGTATTCAAGCAGTTTAAATTAGTTGAATCACTTAATTTTAAAAGGCTTTAAAATAATGAAGCTTTATCCTTTATAGAGTTAAATTTAAGGTAATGGTAGCTTAAAACAGCTTATTATTAAGTTAGAGTAACTTGTGGTCCTAAAGTTAGCAATTTAATAAATAGAAATTATTAGTGATTAGCAAACAAATTATGTATGTGTTACTAACACTTTTTGATTTTTTAAAAGGAGTTACTTTGCTATTGCAGGATCACATTTTCCATAAAATTTTATTTTCTTATACAAGTTTTTCATATGCAGACTCTAAGTAAACATTAGGCCTAAAAATTTCTTACAAATTCTAAATGAAATGTATTTTTTTAACAAAAATACCAACTTTTATCCATCTTCGCTATCAATATTACAAGTAAAATCATCTGTGTATAATATAATATATTTATAAGGGAAACATTGAATATAGTCTATCTGTTAACAATTATCTAATTCAAAAATTTCCCTCAAAACAAACTAGCTGAGACATGGCCTAAAATTAGTGGTGATGTCTTGAATTAGTATAATTTACAACCTTTAACTCTGCTGTTGTCATTTCCAGACTGAAGTTAGTAGGCAGACAAGGTGTTCTTTTCTTTTTTGTGGTACGCGGGCCTCTCACTGCTGTGGCCTCTCCCGTCGCGGAGCGCAGGCTCCGGACGCGCAGACTCAGCGGCCATGGCTCACGGGCCTAGCCGCTCCACGGCATGTGGGATCCTCCCAGACCAAGCATGAACCCGTGTCCCCTGCATCGGCAGGCGGACTCTCAACCACTGCGCTACCAGGGAGGCCCCAGACAAGGTTTTATTGTCATGCTCATGGGTCAAAGATGAGCAAAGCTGGGAATGGATCACCCTGCATTCTGCAGAAAAGGAGAGACTGTTTTTAAAGAACTTTACAACAAAGCAAGGGAATGAGTACAAATGATAAACTAATTACATCACTACTAGGTATAGGCAGAAGATTATCAAGTTCAATATGCCTAAATAGATGATAGATAATCTTTTAAATTACATGAATTAATGTTAAATATTAAATGTTAAAGATTTTAATGACACATCCACATTCAAAATAGGATAGAAACATGACATATTTGTAAATCTAATAACCATACAATCTAAAAACCAAGGGTTTAAAAACAAACAAAAGAAACCCCAGAAAAATCAGGGATTATTTAATTCCTGCTACAGTGTCTACCAAGGCATTAATTAGTTTATATTTGAACAGCTCTAATAACAGAAAATACATTATTGTTCAAAGTGTTTACTTCCATTTTTGTGTTGGTTCCAAGCAGCATTAAGTTCTTTATTACATTGAATTGAAATTCAACTCCATGGAAGGATTTTAAAAATCATGGGTTAAAATAGGAAACTTGCAATATTGTGTTTACAATTACTCCAGTGAATGATTGAGATTCTAACCATCATTAGGAATATGAAAAAGCTTTGGGGCATGAGTTTGAGGCAAACAGAACTCTTACTTTAATTTCACTGGTATGCCGCAGTAAATGTGTCTCAATTTTTCAATCATATGATTTTTGTATTTACTGTAAACTTGCAATTGTCTAATTTATCCTCCTTAGCTAACTGAAATTGAGTTCTGACATGATTATCCAGGTCACTTTCATGACTTTCATCACATTAGTATAGGTGCCAAAGATTACTGAGCAATGGCTAGACAGTTTTGGATCTGTTTTATTATGGCTAAAGAAGCAAACTCTGAAAAGCAGAGAAACTCATACATTAAAATGTCCTAAAGCCTAGTTTGACTGTGAAAGTAAATTTTTAAATTCCAACAAACTATAGGAGTTTGTTATTTAAATTTTCTTTTACTACAAATCAAAATATTTTTCCTAGAAAAAAAATCTTGCAATATTAGTGAAGAGTGTTGGTTTTGTGCCTTTTCCACATAATATCACAGGATAAAATAGCTTCATTCATTTATTTTTACAGTCAGGAAATTTTCACTAAAATAAATGATAGAAAAATAAAGAAAAATTATAAGAATGCTATTGAAAACATTCCTTGTGGTTTTGAGAAAAAAAGTATGTGTCTGACCAGTCTGACTAGAGTATATATTTTTAGTTAGATAAATAGGTATGCATACGCATGCGTGCACGTACACACACACACACACACACACACATACACACACACACACACACACCCCTCCCAAAATAAAGAAGCAACCCAAAGGGAATAATGCATTCTATGAGAAGTATCTCAAAAGCTAGCAGCCCACATGAAAGGAAGATTTTTTAACTACTTTGTTTCTCTATGGTTCTCCTAGAGTAGTGACCCAGTTTTACTCTCAGACTAGGTTAAGTGGATTCATTTGCCAAGGAGGGGGTGCTGTATAAAGCCTTGATATCCCCCTTTATCTAGTGCTTCAGCTTTTTTACCCTCTAAATGTATTCTGTCACTTTGTTCATATATATACAAAATTAGTATTAGTATCCTTCTTTATGATACTGGAGCAATTCCCAAGAAAGCATAGAGGGTAAATCAAATCCCCTGGGAGTCCTAAACTGTTTGGAAGGGCTCTCTCCCAGAGATTCAAACAGTTCTCCCAATTACCCTTTTCCTCCCTTGAGAGTCCCTCTTCTAGAAGGCAGAATTATCAAACAGGTAATCAGAGATTACCCTAAATATGCTTGTTACACACAGATTGTTAATATAATTGACTAATAAATATAATTAAGCCCACAAGGCTGACGTCTGTAGTCACTGTTCCATTGAATTCCAGAGCCATCATCATCCAAGGAAACAGTTTGAAAGAGTAGACTGGTGGTGATGGAGTATCCTCGGGGTCTGGAGCCAAGCATGTCCAGCCATGAGGGCTAGAAAAGCCCTATCAGAAAATATAACATGCTGATGATAATAATTGGGTTTTCTCAATCAGATATTTTCTTTGTAGTTTCATCAGTTTCCAGAATTTCACAGAATCATGTATCTGTCTATTGTTAAGCAATCAACTAAGTTATTAGTTAAAAAAAATCATCTCTGACTTGTGCAGTTTAAAAATTTAGAGTAATAAGTGTCTCTATCCAGAAATATTTTTTAAAATGAGGGGGAAAAGTTGTTTTAATCTAGCTGGATAATGTTGAGAGCTGCATTATATAATTAATAGAACCAAGCAAATGATTGCCAGATCTTAAGGAAAGATTCTGACGGTTGAACTTTTGGATCTACTGAGGGCAATGATGAAATACATAAATCATAAAAAACAATTTGCTAAATTTAAACATAGCTCATCATGAGTCTTCCTGAATATAATACTTTGCTTTCAGTCTTTGTGTATTAACACTTTTTATTTGAATAATGCAATCAGTCCTTTTACCTTTTTGTCAGATGACATACAATTGTAGCAAATGAACACTGTCTTAAATACCTGCTGGTGCTGCACCTATTTGGAAGCTGAACAATTGCTTAGCAAAGTAAATGTAAAAGAAAAACCTTACAATGCCTCTCTGAGTACTTTTTCTGGGTAATAAAACATACATTGTTAGCAAAATTCTAGGTAATTGCTGAAGATAAACACAGCTCATAAACCAGGAACCCCACTAATTCTTTATGTGCCTAACCTAAGTTCCACTTCTTTTCATTCCACAGACACCCTATTTTTGGCCATCAAATTGTTGGGAGCCAGAAAACACAGACTATGGTCAGTGCAATATCTCCTCATTTTATTATTGACAACTAGTGTGTATGGATGAACCCATGCTTGCATTTTATTATTTGTCACTGAGAAAAGAAAAGCACAGTTTTCAGTATGGGACTAATATTTCTAACATTGAATTTATGAATGGCCTTGTTTGGAAAGTCACCAAACCTGGTGGCAGCTTATTCCATGTTATAGTGCCCCCTGTGACTATTAAAAAAAATACTTTCTTCTGAATAGATGAAAGAGCTATAAACAAGCTTAAAAGGGTTTTTTGTTTTTTTTTTTCTGTACCACCTTGGTCTACTAGAAAGAGTAACAAAGGGGCTCAGAGAGCCAGAGTTTTAGTTCACGTCTCCTATTTAGCTATGATTTGTGGTAAATCCCTTGCCTTTCCCAGACTCCATTTTTCTCACTATTATTTGAGGCATCCTATGATTCTACAAGCAGAAGGTTTTGTTAAACATGAAAGGCCAAATGCAAGCAAAAGAAAAGATACAATAGGAAATTTAATCATAGTGAATCAACTTCAGTCAACTTAGAATGAACTCAGTTCAACAACCATGATCTTAGTTAAGCTCTTCAAGGAAATAGGCCCCTAATAAGTGCTCATCTTCTTACATCTTCCTGAAGGCTACAGTTTTCAAAAATAATATTGTATGTATGGTTTTTAAATGTCATTTCTACAAGTATTCATTGAGGATTTGTTCCAATGCAAAGTGTTATAGTAGGTGCTAGGGTAACAAGGAGACTCTGACTTTATCTACACTGTTGAGTAACTCATAGGCTAGACGAGAAAAGGGAATTATACAGAAGGAGTTGCTGGGAAGTGCTGAGGGAATATAATAGTGGTATGTGTAAAATATATGGAAGTTTAAAAGAATAAGAGAGTGACTTTGAGGGTTTCTAGAGTGATTTCACAAAAGAACTGAGGGCATCTGAGTTGGATTTTAAAGGAGGGGAGATTTTTCAGGAAACAAGGCAGAGAAGGCATTTGAGGCAGAGTGCCAGCATGTTCAAAGACAGAAACTTCACAGCAATCTGGCTTTTGTTGGCTCCTGGAGAGACGTTTTGTAAGAAAACCATAGGAAAGCCCATGGAGTCATCCCTCATTTTTGTCATTTCAGAAAGTTGAATTTCATAGTTCATCCAAGGGTGGTCAGGTGCCAACCAAAGATTCAAACTAACATAATTTATGGAAGACAATCTGAAAACCAGAATACTGAACCATTAATAGAGAGAATAGATGATTCCTTTCCAGTAGTGGGAATGTTGATTTTTTTTCATCCAGGGTACACATTCTTCAAAACTGACGCACTTGGAGAAAGAAGTTAATTAAAAAAAACAAAAAACAAACAAAAAAAAAAACCTGCTGATTTGTGGATCTGAGTTGGAGAACTTTGTGATGTATTTTCTCCAACCTGGGATGATACCTGGGAATTATTTCACCAAAGAGTATGAAGTTCTAGTGGAGAAAATACCTGCACACCTGAGAAGGAGGTCATGGAGAAAAACCCAGGTGTTGGAGGCAGACAGACCTGACCACAGATACTGCCACAACGATGTACCACATACTAACTGTGTGACTTGGGCAAGCATGTAACATCTTTGAGCCTCAGTCTGCTCACTATTCAAGCAGAAATAATAATATTGACTTTCTAAAGTTGTTGAAATAACCCAAATTAATATGCCTAAAAAACTGGTATTGCTCCTATGATACTTAATAAATCAAAATTGTTTTCTGTCGTCATCGTTATTGCCTGACAGATAAACTGCCTCTGTTCCTTACAGAAAAGCAAATTCTTATTCTTAATGTTCTCTCAGTCCATATTTTGTGTTTTTCATAAATATGTTAGTGTTCCCAATTGCAGTTCGTGTTTCAGCACTTCACAGTAGATTAATGTTTCTGTGGTAAGGCCAAGGAAATGGCATGGCTTACACAGAAAATCATTTACAGAACATTCCTCAAAGTCAGTCATCTCAAAATTATTAATGTCATTCAGTTTAACATTAGCTCTTATTGGTGTCCATTTCAAAGGGAATCATCTTCTAAACTTTCTCCCGAAACCTGGAGAGCCTGCAATTTTTAACTAAAAATAAGCATAGTCTTTATTATTCTATTTGTTTCCCCCCCTGAATAAACATATACCTGTTTAAGTCTCATTTGCTTGGATTATATACAAGTGAAGAATAAAATAATTATTCAATAAAAAGTTATAGAAAAAATTAGAGGAAGTGAGATGATAATGATCTCAGACACTGTTCCACTCCTACAGGCAATGATGCTTTGTCTTCTATGATTTTTCTTTTTAGGTACAAGTATAGAAGCAATTCAAATTATCCAACTTCGAATTTTCTACCACCATTTATTTAAAGAACATTTATAAAGTATGAACACTTGCTTATAAAGAGGATGTTGATACTGTGATGTAGTTGGGTGTGAGGCCCAATAGAAATAATAGTGATTAGTTAGGCTGTTTATTCTGAGACAGCTTGGGGCAGACAGGAGTTTATTGCTTAAAGCAGGTTTAAAGAATGGTTTCTTATATTCTATTAGTATCTAATGTCTATTTCCATCACCAATTCAAACTTACTAGGAAGCCTCTGCAAAACATAAACCTCTTAGGTCAGTTTATGTGGAGAAACACTTTTCCATGGTTACCTTGGTTTTGTAGAAAAATAGAATATGTTGATCATGTTTAATGGCTAAGACAAGGCAATATGGACTAAAGGGCTATGAAAAAACACAGTACTTTGAAAATCAAGTTGTGTGAGATTTCTGGTATTTTTTCACCCAAGTACAAAATTATTCCAATCCAAGCCAATTAAAATGGAGTCTGGAATGGACTTCCCAGGTGTATTTGCATAAGAATCATCTAGTATAAAAGGATTGCAATGAGGGCTGGAGGCCAAGACACCAGGAAGTTTAAGAGAACTGTGATAAGAAGTAGAGACAGTAGTGGTGGTAGCAAACTAAAACAGAAGCGAGAGACAGGAAGTTCACTGATATCTCTAAGCACACACATTGCACATTGAAGTTCCTACAGATGATCACACATTGACCAATATCTTTTGTCTGGCTCCTTTTGAGGGTTAAATCTCCAATGTTCATATAGGACTTGAACCCCAAGAAATCAAAATTTCCAATAAAGACAGGAGCTGACCCTATACTTGTATGACTTACGTCACTCACTTCACCCAAATCCTAGCCCTGTTGGAGCATATCTTTATTGAATACTTTTATATTTTGTTCATTGTAGATTTTTTTGCAGTTTTATTTTTTTCATATATTACATTAAAGTATTATTTTTCTTGATTAGTGAGTTTTTTGGCACTCCCTTGACTTTCGCCCCCTAGGCAAGTGCCATACTCATCTCATCCTAGGGCCAACTGAGACCAACATATGACAATTGCAGAAAGGCAGAGGTGTTCTCAACATAAGGACCTTTTAACAATGAAAATTGTCCGGAACTTGCATTATCTTGTAGGATGATGGTTGTGCCTCAGAAAACATTCAACCAAAGGCATGTATTTTCTCCAGGATGTTGTGAGGTCTTTCAGGCCTAGGGAGAGAGACTCCACTTACTGACCCTAAGAACTAGACATCACTAAGTTCCACCTGTGAAAACCATGCTGAAATAATATTAGAGTTCTGGTTGGCCAATCATAGCAATTGTATGCTGACATAAAATAATCACAGCAGCTTTGAGATAAATAGTAATTTTTTCCTTCAGGGACAGAATTTAAGTTGGTTAGTTAACATTGGTATAAAGATTGCTATAACCAAATACTGCATTTTGGGGATGGATGACAAGGAATTTATGATTAGAGAGATTGAATACACAATAAATCAGTGAACTTTAAAATAAATGCATGAGCAAAATCAAATTAATAGCATATATAACTTCATGTCTGTGTCTTAAATCTTAGTTGACAAAATACCAATGCCTTAAATCTTTGTATATTAATAATTCCATGATATATAATATTGAAAAACTTAGAATTCAAGATTTGGGGGAAAATAGAAGAACTTCACTTTTCTAAAAATTAGTTTGTTTCTTGACCTAAGACACTGAAATGCTTTCCAAAATATTCATCCCGTTAATAAAATTGTGTGGTGTAGTGCGGTTCCTACTTCATTCTCTTTGGCACTTAAGTTTTAAATTGTTTGTTTCATAAGACCTTTAATAGAGCCTCTACAGTTCTATGTAATAGTCCTACATAGAACACCTAAAACCTTTGCCGTTCACTTTTGATGACTCTGTCCCTGCTATGTCTATTTTTGAACTACATGTTAGTGGTTCCTAAAACCATGTTTTAGAGAAGAATTTTTTAAATTTCTATTTTTGGTACAGTTTTAAGTATACAAAAAATTGAACAGAAAGTAGGAGAATTCCCCTAAACCACCTCAATACCACCCACACTCTTTCCTATTATTAATATGTCACATTAGTGTAGTAAATTTGCTACAATTGATGATCTAATATTGAAACATTATTATTAACTAAAGTTCATAGTTTACATGAGAGTTCACTCTTTGTATTGTGCATTCTGTGGGTTTTGACAAATGTATAATGACATGTATCTACCACTGCCCTAAAATTTCCCAGAGTTCTACCTGTTCATCTCTCCCTCTCTCCTCCTGAACCCCTGTCAACCACTGCTATTTTTACTATCTCCTTAGCTTTCCCTTTTTCAGAATGTTATATAGTTGGAATCACACAGAATGGAGCCTTTTCAGATTAGCTTTATTCACTTTAGTTCCTTCTGAGTCTTTGAATGAAGTTGAAGAACATCTTGGATGTCCATTTGTTCCAGCACCATTTGTTGAAAGCACTATCCTTTCTCCATTGAATTGCCTTTGATCCTTTGTCAAATATTGGTTGACTATATTTATGTGGTGCTATTTCTGTTCTGTTCCATTGATCTATTTGTCTGTTCTTTCTCTAATACAGCACTTTCCTGATTACTATAGATTTATACAGTGTCTTGAAATTGGATACTGTCAGTCCTCTAAATTTGTACTTCTTCAGTATTATGTTATATATTCTGGGTATTTTGCTTTCCAAAAACTGTAGGATCAGTTTTTCAATACCCACAATATAACCTGCTGGAATTTGGGATTGCAGATCAAATTAGAAATAACTGATATCTTGACAATATTGAGTCTTCCTATCCATAGAACATGGATTATCTTTCCATTTATTTCTTCTTTGATATTTTTCATCAGAATTTGGACTTTTAATAAAGCTCTAGTACTCATTTTGTTAAATTTATACCTAAGTACTTTTTATTTAGCACACTATTTACAGTTGTGTGCTAATGTAAATGGCATCATATTTTTAATTTCAAATTTCCAATTACTCATTACTGATTTATAGAAAAGCAAATTTTATAACATTAACTTGCTATAATCACTTTTTAGTTCTAAGAGTTTTTTAGTTGTTTCTTTGGATTTTCTATACAGACAAATATCTGTCATCTGTGAACAAAGACAGTTTTCTATTTTCCTTTTCAAACTATATACTTTTAATTCCTTTTTTCTTGTCTTATGGCATTAGCTAGCATGTCTTGTAAGATGTTGAATAGGAGTGGTGCAAGGGGACATCCTTGCTTTTTTCCTCACCTTAACAGTAATGCATCTAGTTTCTAACCATTTATTATCATGTTAGCTCTAGGTTTTTTGTAGATGTTCTTTATCAAGTTGAGGAAGTTTCCTGTCCAATCCTAGTTTTTCAAGAGTTTTATTTACTTATTTGTTTTTGTTTGTTTATAATCAGTACTATATTTCATCAAATACTTTCTTTGCATTTATTGACATGTTCATATGATTTTTCTTCTTTATTCTGTTGATATGACAGATTACCTTAATTGACTTTTAGTCAGCCAGTCTTTCATAACAAGAATAAATCTCACTTGGCTATGATGTATAATTCTTTTTATACATTGTTGGATGTGATTTGCTAATATTTTATTGGGGGTCTTTTTAAAATTGAAGTATAGATGATTTACAGTGTTTTCATGTGTACAGCAAAGTGATTCAATTACATACACATAAATATATACACATATATTCTTTTTCAGATTGTTTTCCATATTAGGTTATTATAAGATATTGAATGTGGTTCCCAGTACTATACAGTAACACTTGTTGTTTATCTGTTTTATATATAGTAGTGTGCATCTGTTAATCCTCAATTCCTAATTTATCCCCCCCCCCATTGGAGATATTTGCATTTATGTTCATGAGAACATTGATATGTAGTTTTCCATTCTTTTTTTTTTTTTTTTTCGGTACGCGGGCCTCTCACTGTTGTGGCCTCTCCCGTTGCGGAGCACAGCCTCCGGACGCACAGGCTCAGCGGCCGTGGCTCACAGGCCTAGCCGCTCCGTGGCATGTGGGATCTTCCCAGACCGGGGCACAAACCCGTGTCCCCTGCATCGGCAGGCAGACTCTCAACCACTGCGCCACCAGGGAAGCCCTGTAGTTTTCCATTCTTGTAATGCCTTTTTAGGTTTTGGTATTAGGATAATACTGGCCTCAAAGAGTAAGTTAGGAAGTATTCCTTCTCCTTCTATTTTCTGGGAGCAATTGTGGAGAACTGGTATTATTTCTTCCATTTTAATGTTTGGTAGAATTCACCAGTGAAACCATATTAGCTTTGTGCTTTCTGTTTTGGTAGGTTATCAATTACTGATTAAATTTCTTTAACTGATGTAAGCCTATTCATATTATCTTTTTCTCCTTGTGTCAGTATCGGTAGATTTTGTCTTTCAAAAAATTGGTCTGTTTTATCTAGGTTTATCTGTTTATCAAACCTGTGAGCTAGAGTTGTTTATAATATCCCTTTATTATCTTTTTTAAATCAATGGAATCAGTAGTGAGAGCCCCTCTTTTATTTCTTATGTCAGTAATTTGTGTCTTATCTTGTTTCTTTTAGTTTGGCTAGAGGTTTATTAATATTGATCTCTTCAAAGAACCAGCTTTTGGTTTTGTTGAATTACTTTATTGGTTTCCTGTTTTCAAGTTCATGACTTCTTTTTTTTTTTAGTTCATTGATTTCTGCTCTAAAATTTTAGTATTTCTTTTCTTCAGCTTACCTTGGATTTAATATTTTCTTTTCCTTTTTTTGTTTTCTATGCTGGAAGCTTAGGTTATTGATTTTAGATCTTTATTGTTTTCTAATATATGTATTCAATGCTATAAGTTTCCCTCTAAGCACAGCTTTCACTACATCACAGATTTTGATTAAGTTGTATTTTTATTTTCATTTAGTCAAAACTATTTTTCAATTTCTCTTGGGATTTCTTTGACTATATGTTATTTACAAGTGTGTTGTTTAATAACAGGCATTTGAGGGCTTTCTAGCTGTGTTTCTGTTATTAATTTCTGACTTAATTCCATTGATGTCTGAGAGTACCCTTTGTATGATTTCTACTTTTAATAATTTGTTAAAGTGTGTTTTATGGCCTAGAATGTGGTCCATTTTGGTGCATTACCTGGGAACTTGAGAAAGTTGTATATTCAGCTTTTGTTGGATGAAGTATTTTATAAATTTCGATTAGATCCAGTTGATTGATGGTGCTATTCTGTTCAACTATGTCTTCACTGATTTTTCTGCCCAGTGGATCTGTCAACTACAAATAGATGTGTGTTGAAGTCTTCAGTTATAATACTTGTCTATTTTTCCTTAAGTCTCTCAGTTTTTGCCTCCAGTATTTTAATGCTCTGTTGTTAAGAGCATAAACATTAAGGATTTTTATGTCTTCATGAGAATTAACTCCTTTATCATGTAATGCCCCTATTTATTCCTAATAATTTTTTTCTGCAGTCTACTTTGTCTGAAATTAATTTATCTACTCTTGTTTTCTCTTTATTAGTGTTAACATGGCATGTCTTTCCTCCCCTTTATTTGTAATCTATCTGTGTCTTTATATTTAAAGTGGGTTTATTATAGACAGCACATAATTAGATCCAGTTTTTAGTACACTCTGACAATCTTTGTCTTTTAATTATTATATTTAGACCATTCCCACTAGAAGTGATTATTAGTATTGTTGGATTAATATATATCATATTTGTAACTGTTTTCTATTCATTTCCCTTTTTCTTTGTCTTGCTTTATTTTTCTTTTTTCTTCCACCCTTTTTCTGCCTTCCCTGATTTTAATTGAGCATTTTATATGATTCAATTTTCTCTCGTATCTAAGTATATCAATTATACTTCTTTTTAAATTTTTAAGATTGCCCTAGAGTTTTAAATGAAAATTTGATGTAATTCTTAGCCTTTGTCCTCTATATGTAAGGTGTTCCCTCCTACTCCCACCCCAGCTTTGTTCAAGGTTTTCACTTTGTCTTTGGTTTTCTGCATTTAGAATATGATATATATAGGTATAGTATTTTTGGTATTAATCATGCTTGGTGTTATATATGAGTTTCCTGGATCTGTGGTTTTAATGTCTATTGGTTTCCTAGGGCTGCCATAACAAAATACCACTGACTACATGGCTTAAACAACAACAAAAATTTTTTTTTCTCACAGTTCTGGAAGAATTGTTGGTTTTTATTTTGTTCAGCAGTAACAATTTCCAAGCTACTTATAGGATGGACCAACAGTCAGAGAGCATTTTTTTTAAGGGAACTCCTTTATTTTTATATTTTATTTATTTATTTTTGGCTGTGTTGTGTCTTCGTTTCTGTGCAAGGACTTTCTCTAGTTGCGGCAAGCGGGGACCACTCTTCATCGCAGTGCGCAGGCCTCTCACTATCATGGCCTCTCTTGTTGCAGAGCACAGGCTCCAGACGTGCAGGCTCAGTAATTGTGGCTCACGGGCCTAGTTGCTTCGTGGCATGTGGGATCTTCCCAGGCCTGGGCTCGAACCCGTGTCCCCTGCATTGGTAGGCAGATTCTCAACCACTGCGCCACCAGGGAAGCCCCCAGAGAGCATATTTTTATAGGGGGAAAAATGAACAGATCATGACCAAGCTTGTTGTTTTTGTTTACTTTGTATCTGCTTTTCTTTCATTTTTTTTTTCTTCAGTATTGAATCCTGGGATGGTCTCTGAGCCAACATCTAAGAGAAATGGAAAACATAAAGTTGCCTCTTTCTGCTCTATGTGTTCTCCCTTCCCACTGGGCTTTGGAGAGTATCTGAAAAGCAACCATTAGTGTCTTTTGAGGTTGTTGTTTTCCCCTTGATTTCCCTGTAGGCAGCTTTGGAGCTGCTCTAGAATGGAAAGGGAGAGAAATGTGGCACTCTCGATTGGAAAAGCATGATATAAGGGCAGAGAAACAAGATAAAAGTGTGTTTAAGCAGAATTCTAGTAAGCCTTTCATGTTCTTAAATTTTATATATGTTCTACTATAAACCTGTAAAGAACATAATTTACATGTTATGTTCCAACATTTTTTCCCAAAAGCTATCATGATCAGTGGTCATTTCTAAATTGATGTGCCCTGGATCAAAATCAGAGGTGGATTCAGAAAGAAGAATAAAATGTCACATCTTACCAGAAATGTCCCATCATGATTCAAAATTACAGATTATCTGGAATAGTTAAAAGTTTAAACCACAAAATGAATAAAATGAAAATCTTCACTGATCCAGCCACTTTGCAGTAATCTAATTTGTGGAAATGATGGACTCCCATACATCTCTTTTAATAAAAATGAAAATCTATATTTAATATTTTATTACTGTAGTTATAAAGGTAGTATTGGTAATATAATCTATTTTATAAACTAAATATTCACCATGTTTTAGCAAAAACAACAACAAATTATGTCTTAAAAACAAAATGCATTTACTCAATAAACAGAACTACTTTATTGTTTAAGACTTTTTAATTTTAGAGCTAAAGCATTTCAGGGAAGAGATATGGTCATCTGTTAATTATGTATTCTTCACTTCTACTTCTTTGATCTATGGAACTGACAAGTTAGGCAAGGTATTGTGTGATTAAAGTTGCAGGATACAAAATTAATACACAGAAATCTGTTTCACTTCTATACACTAACAACAAAAGATCAGAAAGAGAAATTAAAGAAACAATCCCATTTACCATCACATCAATTTAATTAATTAATTAATTAAATACCTAGAAATAAACCTAACTAAGGAAGCAAAAGACCTATACTCAGAAAACTATAACATACTGATGAAAGAAATCAAAAACGACATAAACAGATGGAGAGATATACCATGTTCTTTGATTGGGAGAATCAATATTGTCAAAATGACTATACTACCCAAAGTAATATACAGATTCAATGCAATCTCTATCAAATTACCAATAGCATTTTTCACAGAATTAGAACAAAAGAATTTACAACTTGTATGGAAACACAGAAGACACCAAATAGCCAAGGCAATCTTGAAAAAGAAAAAATGACTTGGAGGGGTCAGGATCCCTGACTTCCGTCTATACTACAAAGCTACAGTCATCAAAACAGTATGGTACTGGCACAAAACACATGTAGATCAATGGAACAAGATAGAAAATTCAGAGATAAACCCACACACTTATGGTCACCTAATCTATGACAAAGGAGGCAAGAATGTACAATGGAGAAAACACAGTCTCTTCAATAAGTGGTGCTGGGGAAACTGAACAGCTACATGTAAAAGAATGAAATTAGAACACTCCCTAACCTCATAAACAAAAATAAACTCAAAATGGATTAAAGACCTAAATGTAACATCGGATGCTATAAAACTCTTAGAGGAAAACATAGGCTCTCTGACATAAATCACATCAAGAACCTTTTTGATCCACCTCTGAGCATAATGAAAATAAATAAATAAATAAACAAATGAGACCTAATTAATCTTAAAAATTTTTGCACAGCAAAGGAAACCAGCAACAAAATGAAAAGAAGACCTACAGAATGGGAGAAAATATTTGCAAACAAAGCAACCAACAAGGGATTAATCTCCAAAATATACACATAGCTCATGCAGCTCAATATCAAAAGAAACAAACAACCCAATCAAAAAATGGGCAGAAGATCTAAATAGACATTCTCCAAAGAAGACATACAGATGGCCAAGTGTCACATGAAAAGATGCTCAACATCACTAATTATTAGAGAAATCACCTCACACTGGTCAGAATGGCCATCATCAAAAAATCTACAAGCAATAAATGCTGGAGAGGGCATGGAGAAAAGGGAACCCTCCTATACTGTTTGTGGGAATGTAAATTGGTACAGCCACTATGAAGAACAGTATGGAGATTCCTTAAAAAACTAAAAATAGAGCTGCCATATGATCCTGCAATCCCACTTCTGGGCATGTATCTGGAGAAAACCATATTTGAAAGGATACATGCACCCCAATGTTCATTGCAGTACTATTTACAACAGCCAGGACATGGAAGCAACCTAAATGGCCATCAAAAGAGGAATGGATAAAGAATATGTGATACATATATACAGTGGAATATTACTCAGCCATTAAAATGAATGAAATAATGTCATTCACAGCAACATAGATGGATGGACCTAGAGATGATCATACTAAGTGAAGTAAGTCAGACAGAGAAAGACAAATGTCGTATGGTATCACTTGTATGTGGAATCTAAAGAAATGGTACAAATGAACCTATTTATAAAACAGAAGTTTAGTCACAGATGTAGAAAAGAAAATTTTACCAGGGGAAAGGGGAGGGAGGGATAAATTGGGAGATTGTTGTTGACATATACACACTACTATATATAGAATAAATAACTAATTAAGTACCTACTGAGTAGCACAGGGAACTATATTCAATACTCTGTAATGACCTATATGGGAATAGAACCTAAAAAAAGAGTGGATATATGTGTATGTATAACTGACTCACTTTGCCATACAGCAGAAACTAACACACTGTTAATCAACTATATTCCAATTAAAAAAAAAGATTTGAAAGGTGTGCTTGTGCCAGAGATGAGTAGAGCATGGGGGTGCCTGGTTTAAAAGTTAATTAAAATATAGCTTTCCTAAAGTGACAAGAAAAGAGGCTTCCTCCTGAGGGCAGTTTTCTGCAAGAGCTGCTTACAAAAGGAATAAACCATTAAATGGCTTGCTTTTTACCTGACTTATGCAAAGATTAAGACACCTTATTTACTCTCTTTCCCAAATATTATATGCTTTTACATATGCATATGAATATTGCACACACATTTATTTATTTATTTAAGATAAATAGATCATCTCTAATAGTTAAATAGTTCCAGTATCCATAGTTATGTGTGATTGATTGAAGCAGTGCTTTCTTCAAATGCCATTTGTAAATACATATTAATAATGCACTTTGGTTTGAGAGTTTGCTAACATCATTCCATGGACTTTACACATAAACTTAGAATTTTTATTTAAGGATGATACATATTTTAGTGAGTTAGAAAATATAATATTGCAATGATTTAGTTATGACTTGTTACATCCCTCTCTAAATTTGAACTTTTTTTTTTAACATCTTCATTGGAGTATAATTGTTTTACAATGTTGTGTTAGTTTCTGCTTTATAACAAAGTGAATCAGCTATACATATATACCCATATCTCCTCCTTGCTTCTCCCTCCCACTCTCCCTATCCCACCCCTCTAGGTGGTCACAAAGCACAGAGCTGATCTCCCCATGTGATACAGCTGCTTCCCACTAGCTATCTATTTTACATTTGGTTGTGTATATATGTCAATGCTACTCTCTCACTTCGTCGCAGCTTACTCTTCCCCCTACTGGTGTCCTCAAGTCCATTCTCTACGCCTGCATCTTTATTCCTGTCCTGCCCCTGGGTTCATCAGAACGATTTTTTTTTAGGTTTTGGGTCGTATGGTAGTTCTATTTTTAGTTTTTTAAGGAACCTCCATACTGTTCTCCATAATGGCTGTATCAATTTACATTCCCACCAACAGTGCAAGAGAGCTCCCTTTTCTCCGCACCCTCTCCAGCATTTATTGTTTGTAGATTTTTTGATGATCGCCATTCTGACAGGTATGAGGTGATACCTCATTGTAGTTTTGATTTGCATTTCTCTAATGATTAGTGATGTTGAGCATCCTTTCATGTGTTTGTTGGCAATCTGTATATCTTCTTTGGAGAAATGTCTATTTAGATCTTCTGCTAACTTTTGGATTGGGTTGTTTGTTTTTTGATATTGAGCTGCTTGTATATTTTGGAGATTAATCCTTTGTCAGTTGCTTCTTTTGCAAATATTTCTCCCATTCTGAAGGTTGTCTTTTTGTATTGTTTATGGTTTCCTTTGCTGTGCAAAAGCCTTGAAGTTTCATTAGGTCCCATTTGTGTATTTTTGTTTTTATTTCCATATCTCTAGGAGGTAGATCAAAAAGGATCTTGCTGTGTTTTATGTCAGAGTGTTCTTCCTATGTTTTCCTCTAAGAGTTTTATAGTGTCTGGTCTTACATTTAGGTCTTTAATCCATTTTGAGTTTATTTTTGTGTATGGTGTTAGGAAGTGTTCTAATTTCATTCTTTTACATGTAGCTGTCCAGTTTCCCCAGCACCACTTATTGAAGAGGCTGTCTTTTCTCCATTGTATATTCTTGCCTCCTTTATCAAAGGTAAGGTGACCATATGTTTGTGGGTTTATCTCTGGGCTTTCTATCCTGCACAAACATTTAAATGTATTGTGTGTGTCGACTGAAATAAAAAACACACAATGTAAGAGCAGTGAGTTTCAGTTTTATCCAGGGACCTTACTGAGGACTAGAGCCCAGGAGACAGCCTCTCAGATAGCTCTGAGAAACTACTCTGAGGTAGGGGAGGAGCCAATATATATATGAATTTCTGGCTGGGAAATGCATGTAGTCAAGCATAAAATGATTACTGCTAATCACAAAGAGCAGATATCTCAAGTTAATTATTTTAGTGCTTTTTTATGTATAGGAAGATGCAAGAATCTGGGGTCATTGAAATTCTTCCTTAGACATGCATCTTAACCATCCAGGAGCCTGTATGTTCAAAGCACAGAATGCTTCATCCTATTTTTCCATCTTGAATTCCCCTCAGGGCACACTGTCTGTGGGCAACTGCAGTGGGTTGCCACTTAACCCTTTGTGTAAGGGGATAATGAATGACACTCTTTGTTCTTTTTGTTTACAAATGTATACTTGCATCACGCCTACATAAAATACACATATAGTTATCCAGATAGAAAATTAAAATAAGTCCTAAACATAGTATCTACAAAATAAAATTAAGGCTATATTAATATTTTTGAAATACCAGCCTAGTTTATAACCTCAATCTCTAGAAATGCTGTCTGTTATACTGAAAATAACTGCAGTTAACCAAGCCACCAGCTTGGAAGTATCATGTCGCTTATCTCTCCAAGTGGTGAAACAAGCCTATTGAGAAGATTCATACCTAATGATTTGTGCTACTTATTGGTTTCTGGTTTGGCTCCATCCTTACATTTCCTTATGAGTCTTTTCTTCCTGTCAGCTACCAATAATGATATGAAAAAAGAGAAACATATTTGACATATTTGATATTTTATAGCCAAAGATATTCAATTCTTAACTGCCTAATGTCAGCATTGTTATTTTGTATCTTTACATTATTATTTATTCATATATTAAGCAGGGAAAAGTTTTCCATTAACTGTGCTATGTATGATATACATATGTAAATATATTGTGTTCATGTTTGTGTATGTGTATTGGAGGTGGATGAGGGATGATTTTTTTGTATGGAAAGACCAATTTTGGAAGGATTGAAATACATTACAATTTTAAATAAGCAAAATCAGCAACATGCTTCCCAACAAGGAACTAATTCTGTGTCTTTGCAAGTCACGAGAATGGAATTTTTAGGACCTGCTATCTCTCAAGTGCTTTATATTTCACTGTTTCTTGAAGTGAGGCCCTGATTTGTCTGCATCAGCTCTGATGATTTTAAAATGCAGATTCCTGGTCTCTTTCCTGACCAATTGAATCTGAGACTTCAACCTGAGAATTAGCATTATTAATTAACTCTTCCAGATGTACACTATAGTTTGAAAAACAGGCAGTCATTATTTATTTAGTTTACCAAGTCTGATTAACTTGATATTTGTATTTCTGGTGTCTCTACATTTTCTCTCATTTTGAATGATCATTCCTGTTTGTTCAACTACATTTTAAATAATGGTATATCAGAAATTTGAATAACACTTAACAGCTTATATTATAACTTTACATACATTATTTGCTTTAATCCCTCTCAGGAAGTCTTCAGAGTATTATTAGCCATACTCTACAGATGAAAAAAACAAAACAAAACAAAACAAACAAAAAAACAAAACCAAGAAAAAACAAAGGACTAGAGAGGTAAAGGATCTACCCTGCTGCTAAAAATGACAGAGCCAGGATTGGAACTCAGGACTTCTGACTGAGTTTTATGCTATTCCCATTCTACTATACTTGCCTTTCTTTCATGGTCCACTGGGCATGGGTGTTTCTCAGTTACGCCATACCATGGTGGCATTTATAAGACATAGCTAGCTGGGTGTTTAGCTACATGTGGCCAATATGCAGCTGCCTATGCAATGATATTATAGTTAAAGGCATTGTTACGCACAAGATAATTCAGGAAGGACCTGCACAGTGAGTCAAATAGAGGACCCAGGTTGAAACCTAGATTATATCAACATTTACAGACAAATTACCAGAAGAGGAACCAGCAAAAGAGAATGAGTAAGAGATGTGGAGATCAGATTTCAGTGAAGGGATGGGAAGTTAGGAAACAAAGGCAGTAATAAGCTGATAAGCTCAGACTGTTTTCCTAACTATTTGACAATGAAGTGAGAAGATAGAAAAGGATGGATGGGTGGATGGATGAATGAATGAATGGGATAGAAAGAAAAAAATGGAAAAAGCAAGCTTGCTCAGTAGATGGAAACGATGATGCAGGGTTAGTGGTATGTCGTTCAATATGGAAGAAAGATGGATTTATTTGGAAAATAAAGGGACGTTTTAATGAAGGGATAGAGACTAGAAAAAGTAGGATGAACAATGCATCTTCTACAGATGTTTGCCCAGGATACAGTAAGAAAGAGCAGAGGATTCCTAATTCAGTCCAGAATCTAGCACTTCTTTCTCTCTCTAGTGTGCTGATTCTTAACAGGCAATACCCTTTGGAATAATAATTTCCCATCCATCCGTGCTATCATTTAGAACTGAATTTCAAACTGATTATGGCACATTTTAGTAGGGTAAAAGACTGTATGGCTCCATTATCTTACCCTAAGTAAGTTTTAGGTAGAAAAAAGAACCTCAATAACAATAAAGTGGCACTGTATAGGAAAAACTGTGGAATAGATATGTTTGTTTCAAACAAAGGAATATGGATAACTCATATGTGAACTGTAATGTATGCATGTTTTTTGTGAAATTATTGGAAACCTATTGTCTTGGAATGCCTTGATGTAAATATGCATCATGACACACTGTGGGATTAACTAAATAATTTATAGCAATCTGAATAGTGGTGATAATATAAAATAAGCATTAATTTTCAATTTAAAGTCATTGAAAATTATGACCAACTCAGAACAACACTGCAGATGCTATAATATCCTCTTCAAAAATTACTGGAATCCCAATGATCCATGGATACATGTGTTCAAAACTGTGACATTGCCAAGTGTCATGTGACAGTAAGACTTCCCAGGAAAATCTTACTTAGAGACCACAGTAAATTCTATTAACGGACTAATTTAAGTTTATGAATTTCAAATTTTAGTGTAACCTTTTTGGTTGTCATATCCTGATGCAGACTGAAGGAAACACTTGCAGCACTGGGTCATTTCACAGCCCTTCAGAAAGAGCCTTAGAGCAGTGGGCCGTGGGCCTAGTTCTGAGAATCATGGATTTGGGTATTTGTTTGGATTAACAAGCTCTCCCAGTACCAATTCCTTGGATATACCAAGTACGCCTTCTAGCTTTGTTGTGAATTAATTGAATCACATAATCAGGTGCCTTTCTTCAAGTGACAATACAGTAGAAGTACTTAGAAAACTGTAGTTGTGGTTATTCACTTGTTATTTGGCGATTTTCATTACAATTTTGTAATTACAATTTTGTAATTACAATTTCATGTATTAAAAATTGTAACTGTGGTTTATTTGGGACCTGGATCAGGATAGAAATATTCTGGCTTAGGTGGAGCTTTTTTTTTTACCTGGTGGGGTTGGAATAAAAAGGGGGTAAGGGGCTTTGACAGTATCAGTGTACAAGCAAAACTTCCCATTTTGCTTAGGCTTAATAATTACAGGAAGCACATTATTTCATTTAAAGTTTTACTAAAGAAAAATAGTTAATCATGGTAACCATGAGAAAAAAAAAACACATTCACACTCCTTATGGAGACTTTTTTGAAGATCAAAGAATGGAAGGGAAAATTTAAAAATAACAAAGATCATTGGTAAGATCATTTATAATTTAAGTAAATACTAATAGGCAATGCATTTTACAAATTAGCAATACTATTTTATGAAGACTCAGTTTTCTCAAGTCTAGCAATTAAAGCGGCATTATTTTTTCATTGTTTTAATATAAAGTGGCTGGGGGCGTGCAGACTACTGTTCACTCAGTTTTTGGTCCTTGAAATTTTCTCAGCCTGGGAAGTTAGAGGTAGAACCTTCACACCCTGGATAGTAAATATTCTATATCCTATGACTCTCTGGTTAGGTAACAGAAATTTTTGTGGCATAAAGCTGAAATAAGACTACTTCTAAATCCAAGTGATTTTCAAAAAATAATTTTTGTTTTCTTTAATTAAAACCTGCTTAAAGGGAAATTTGCATATCTGATTTCATATTTTCCTTGAGCAAGGAGAGGGTAGGGGACTTAATATTTTGTTTCTACATTCTCTTAATAGAAGGGAGATTTAGATTATTTTAAATCACACTAAAAAAAGGTCCTCATGGGAACCATGGAGAAAGTGAAGCAAGAGAGTAAACTTGAGCACCTGGCTAGGTTCTGAATTTTCTGTTGGCATAGCAATTGCATGTGCTACAACTCTTCTTGCCTCAGAATGTCAATGTCAGGGTTAAAACATGACTTTCCCCAGTAATGGAATTTCAGAGCTGCAGGGAACCTGAGATCATCCAATTCGACCATTTCAGCTAAAGAGGAGGCAGCTGAGTTCCAGAGAGTGATAGGATTTGCCAAGCCAAGGTCACAAGTTATTGGCCGAGTTTAGAACACACTAAAAGTTAGATAAGTAGAAGACTGCTGAATTCTTACTTAGCAGAGCATTCAATAAAGACTTTCAATAACTTATTGAATAGTTGCTACTTTTCTCAGGCTATTAAGGACATATACCAAATGTGCTATGCCTTTGCATTTCTATCATTGTTATGGAACAAATTCTGGCAAGATAAGTTTTCTGTGACTGACCTGGGCTATGCTTTCATGCTAAGTTTGAGGTGTCAGGTTCTTGTTAAGTTTCTCTGCAAGCCTAGAAATATTATCCTAAGGCTGCCCAGTCTCCTACTGTTGCTTCCTGGTTTCTTTGTAAATTGTTGGCCAGCTTCCAGCTATTATAATAAAAGTAACAGTGATAAAACACTGTACTCCCAGATTACCGTGCTATTTGTCAAGTTCTTGTACTATTCATCAGGCTGATTTCCTGGAGGGAGAGGCAAAGGGCAAGAACTCCAAAGCCATCTTAAACATATTTCCGTTTTAGATATAGTTTACGAGCTGGGGAAAAACAATATCTCTGCTTAATTTATAGGAAGGAACTAGAATTCTTCTGCCCAGCTGACTGACTATTCAATTCAAACCACCAAATGAAATACTTTGGAGTTAAAATGTGTCAAGAGTGACTTCACAAAATGGAATCACTGGGACATGACTTAGCAATTGCTGAGTGCTTTTTGAAGGTTAAATCCTGTCCAAAGGCGGTGCAGTACCCTGAGAGGACTTTTAATGTTATACCTGGCAGCCTGTCTAGGGCACAGTTACATGAGAAGTTATCAAAGTGAATAGTTCCACAGCCTCTTTCCAAAGTGACTGGCACAGCCTTGGGTGAACTTTATAAAAATTTGCTTAGAGATCCTGGTCTCCATCTAGCATTTCTATGCCTTAGGCCACTGTAGTTAACATAGACATAGATGACTTCCCTACTGAAACCTGTGTCACAATATGAGTAACCAGAGCATACTCTCTGGTTACTAAGTGTCAGATGGCCCAAGAACACTCTGACTCACCTACTTATAATTTGTATGGCCCTGGGAGTGGACTTAAGCTCTTTGGGTTTCACTGTCAGCATCAGTACCTCCTTTCTGAGACAGTTGATTTAAGGGTCTGGATAAGATAATACATGTAAATGCCTTAAGATAGAGCAAGGCTCATGGAAGCATGATCAGATGACATTTCCTTTTCCTTAAGGAGGAGACAGAAGTCCACAGCTTTAATTATTTTCATATTTATAGTTCTTGGCTTTTATTCCAGAGATGTCCTAAAGGAATTCTGTCTCCTTAAAACTAGACCTTCACGGTAAGTATTTGAAGATTTTAAAAGTCCAAGTGTTCAATTACCATAGCAGATCTCCCTAGTTTAAATAGAAGTATAGTTGATTTACAGTGTTTCATGTGTATGGCAAAGTGATTCAAATATATATATATATATATATATATTCTTTTTCACATTCTTTTCCATTATAGGTTATTACAAGATATTGAATATAGTTACATGTGCTATACAGTAGGTCCTTGTTATTTACCTATTTTACATATGGTAGTGTGTATCTTTTCATCTCAAATGCCTAATTTATCTACCCCCTCCTTTCCCCTTTGGTAACCATAAGTTGTTATCTATGTCGGTGAGTCTGTTTCTGTTTTGTAAATAAGTTCATTTGCATCATTTTTTTAGACTCTGCATATAAGTGATATCATATGATATTTGTCTTTCTCTGTCTGACTTACTTCACTTAGTATGGTAATCTCTAGGTCCATCCATGTTGATATTATTGACATTATTTCATTCTTTTTATGGCTAACATTCCATTGTCTGTATATATATATATATATATATATATATATATATATATACACCACATCTTTTTTATACACTCACCTGACAATGGACATTTAGGTTGCTTCCATGTCCTAGCTACTGTAAATAGTGCTACAAAGAACATGGGGGTGCATGTGTCCTTTCGAATTATGGTTTTCTCCAGGTATAAGCCCAGGAGTGGGACTGCAGGATCATATGGTAGCTGTATTTTCAGTTTTTTTGAGGAACCTCCATATTGTTCTCCATAGTGGCTGTACCAGTTTACATTCCCACCAACAGTGTAGGCGGTTTCCCTTTTCCTCACACCCTCTCCAGCATTTATTGCTTGTAGACTTTTTGATGATGGCCATTCTGACTGGTGAGAGGTGATATCTCATTGTAGTTTTGATTTGCATTTCTCTAATAATGAGTGATGTTGAGCTTCTTTTCATGTGCCTCTTGGCCATCTGTATGTCTTCTTTGGAGAAATGTCTGTTTAGGGCTTCCACCCATTTTTTAATTGGGTTGTTTGTTTTTTTGATATTGAGCTGCATGAGCTGTTTGTGTACTTTGGAGATTAATCCCTTGTCAGTCGCTTCGTTTGCAAATGTTTTCTCCCATTCTGTGGGTTTTCTTTAAGTTTTGTTGATGGTTCCTTTGCTATGCAAAAACTTTTAAGTTTAATTAGGTCCCATTTATTTATTTTTGTTTTTATTTCCATTATTCTAGGAGATGGATCCAAAAAGATATTGCTGCAATTTATGTCAAAGAGTGTCCTGCCTATGTTTTCCTCTAGGATTTTTATAGTATCCGGTCTTCCATTTAGGTCTTTGATCCATTTTGAGAATGTTCTAATTTTATTCTTTTACATGGGACTTTCCAGTTTTCCCAGCAGCACTTATTGAAGAAACTGTCTATTCGCCATTGTATATTCTTGCCTCCTTTGTCATAGATAAATTGACCATAGGTGCGTGGGTTTATTTCTGGGCTTTCTATTCTGTTCCATTGATCTATATTTCTGTTTTTCTTCCAGTACAATACTGTTTTGATGACTGTAGCTTTGTAGTTTAGTCTGAAGGCAGGGAGGATTATGCCTCCAGCTTTGTTCTTTTTCCTCAGGATTGCTTTGGCAATTCTGGGTCTTTCATGGTTCCATTTAAATTTTTGGATTAATTGTTTAGTTCTGTGAAAAATGTCATGGGTAATTTAATAGGGATTGCATTGATTCTGTAGCTTGCCTTGGGTAGTATAGTCATTTTGTCAATATTGATTCTTCCAATCCAAGAACATGGTATATCTTTCAATCAGTTTATGTCATCTTCAATTTCTTTCATCAGATCTTAAAGTTTTCCGAGTAGAGGTCTTTTGCCTCCTTAGGTAAGTTTAACCTAGGTATTTTATTCTTTTTGATGCAATGGTAAATGGGATTGTTTCCCTAATTTCTCTTTCTGATATGTTAGTGTATAGAAATGCAACAGATTTCTGCATATTAATCTTGTACCCTGAAACTTTGCCGAATTCATTGATGAACTCTAGTAGCTTTTGGTGACATCTTTAGGATTTTCTCTGTATAGTATCATGTCATCTGCAAACAGTGACAGTTTTAGTTCTTCCTATCCAATTTGGATTCCTTTTATTTCTTTTTCTTGCCTGATTGCTGTGGCTAAGACCTCCAGAACTATGTTGAATAAAAGTGGCAAGAGGGCTTCCCTGGTGGCGCAGTGGCTGAGAGTCCGCCTGCCGATGCAGGGGACACGGGTTTGTGCCCCGGTCCGGGAAGATCCCACATGCCGCGGAGCAGCTGGGCCCGTGAGCCATGGCTGCTAAGCCTGCATATCCGGAGCCTGTGCTCCGCAACGGGAGAGGCCACAACTGTGAGAGGCCCGCGTACCACAAAAAAAAAAAAAAAAAGTGGCAAGAGTGGGCCTCCTTGTCTTCTTCCTGATCTTAGAGGAAATGCTTTCAGCTTTTCACCATTGAGTATAATGTTAGCTGTAGGTTTGTTATATATAGCCTTTATCATGTTGATGTAAGTTTCCTCTAAGCCCACATTTTGGAGAGTTTTATCATAAATATGTGTTGAATTTTTTCAAAAGATTTATGCATCTGTTAAGATGATCATATGGTTTTTATTCTTCGATTGGTAATGTGGTGTATCACACTGATTGATTTGTAGATATTGAAAAATCTTTGTATCCCTGGGACAGATCCCACTTGATCATGGTGTATGATCCTTTTAATATATTGTTGGTTATTATGTTTGAAGATTTTTGTGTCTATGTTCATCAGTGATATTGGCTTAATAGAATGTATTTGGGAGTGTTGCCTCCTATTCAGTTTTTTGGAAGAGTTTGAGAAGGATCAATATAAGTTCTTCTTTATATGTTTTGCCTGTGAAGCCATGTGGTCCTAGACTTTTGTTTGTAGGAAGTTTTTAAATTACAGATTCTATTTCACTTTTAGTGATTGGTTTGTTCAAATTATCTATTTCTTCTTGATTCATTTTGGTGGGCTGTATGTTTCTAAAAACTTGTCCATTCCTTCAAGGTTGTTGAATTTGTTGGCATATAATTTTTCATAGTATTCCCTTGTTGGGGTTTTTTTGGGGATTTCTGTGGTATCAGTTGTTACGTCTCCTTTTTCATCTCTTATTTTGTTTATTTGGGTTCTCTCTGTTTTCTTTTTGGTAAGCCTGACCAGAGGTTTGTCAATCTTCTTTACCCTTTCAAAGAACCAGCTCTTGGTTTTATTGATCTTTTCTATTGTTTTTTAAGTTCTCTTTTATTAATTCCTCTCTGATCTTTATTATTTCCTTCCTTCTGCTGACTTTAAGTTTTGCTTATTCTTTTCCTAATTCTTTTTGGTGATAGGTTAGGTTGTTTATTTAAGGCTTTTCTTGTTTTTTTGAGGAAATCTGTATTGCTATGAACTTCCCTCTGAGAACAGCTTTCACTGTATCCCACAGATTTTGTATAGTTGTGTTTTTATTGTCATTTGTCTTAAGGTATTTTTAAATTTCCTCTTTGATTTCATTGTTGACCCATTTGTTTTTTTAGTAGAATGTTGTTTAGTGTACACATCTTTCTGCTTTTCCCATTTTTTTCCCTGTAATTAATTTCTAGTTTCATACTGTTGTGGTTGGATAAAAGTGCTTGATATAATGCCTATCTCTTAAATGTGTTGAGACTTGTTTTGTGACCAAACATGTGATCTATTCTGGAGAATCTTCCTTGTTCACTTGAAAAGAATGTGTATTTTGCTGTTTTGGGATGGAGTGTCCTTTAGATATCTATTAAGTCCAACTGGTCTACTGTATCATTTAAAATCACTGTTGCCTTATTAATTTTCTATTTGTATGATCCGTCCATTGATGTGAGTGGGGTGTTAAAGTCTCCTACTATTATTGTTTTTCTGTCAGTTTCTCCTTTTATGTCTGTTAGTATTTGTTTTATGTATTTGGGTGCTGTATATTAGGTGCTTATATGTTGATGAGTGTGAAACCCTCTTCTTGTATTGTTACTTTTACCATCGTACAGTGTCCTTTATCTTTCTTTATGGCCTTTGTTCTAAAGTCTGTTTTGCCTGATAGGAGTATTTCGACCCCTGTTTTCCTATCATTTCTATTTGTATGAAACATCTTTTTCCATCCCCTCACTTTTAATCTATGTGTGTCCTTTGCCCTAAAATGGGTCTCTTGTAGGCAGCATATTGTAGGCTCTTGTTTTTCTATCCAATCTACCACTCTGTCTTTTGACTGGTGCATTTAGTCCATTGACATTTAAGGTAATTATTGATAGGTATGTATTTATTGCCATTTTAAGCCTTGTTTTCCTCTTGATTTTATATTCCTTCTTTGTCCCTTTCTTTTTCTTTCTGTTTTTCCTTCTGTGGTTTGATGATTTTCTTTTGTATTATCCTTATGTTCTCTTCTTTTTATTTTTGGTGAAACTATTGTATATTTTTGATCTGTGGTTACCCTGTTTTTCAAGTATGTTAACCCCTTCCTATATCTACTTGCCTTAGACTGGTAGTCATATAAGCTCAAACACATTCTAGGAAATGAAAAAAAATCTACATTTTCTTACTCTGGTTCCCCACATTTTATGATTTTTATGTCCTCTTTTACAGCTTCATGTTCATCCTTCTGCTCTTCATTGTGGTTATCAAAAAAAAATTTTTTTTTAATATGCGTACTGGCTTATTTAGGTGACTTCCTTTCCAATTGTGATTTTCTCTTTCCTATAGATTCTTACCTCTTTTCTATTTAGAGAAGACCTTTCAATATTTCCTTTAGGATAGGTTTAGTATTGCTGTATTCTTTTAATTTTTGCTTGTCTGAGGTATTCTTTACCTCTCCCTCTATTCTAAATGATGATCTTGCTGGGTAGAATATCCTAGGTTGCAGATTTTTCCCTTTCAGGACTTTGAATATATCTCACCACCCCTTCTAGCTGCAACATTTCTGTAGAGAAACCAGATGATAGCCTTATGGGGGTTCCCTTGTTATTTACTCTTTGTTTTTCGCTTGCTGCCTTTAGAATCCTCTCTTTACCTTTAACTTTTGCCATTTTTATTATAATACATCTTGGTATAGGTCTGTTGGGTTTATCTTGTTTGGGACTCTCTGTGCTTCCTGTACCTGGATATCTTTTTACTTCTTTAGGTTTGGGAAATTTTCAGCCATAATTTCTTCAAATACGTTTTTGATCCCCTTCTCTCTTTCTTCCCCTTCTGGAATCTCTATTATGCATAGATTGGCATGCTTTATATTATCCCATAGGTCTCTTATATTGCTTTCAATTTTTTCATTTGGCTTTCTGTCTGCTGTCCTGATTGGGTAATTTCCATTATTCTATCTTCCAGATCACTTATTCACTCTTCTGCATTATTCATTCTGCTATTCATTGCTCAGCTTTCATCTCAGCAAATGAGTTTTCTATTTTTTCTTGGTTCCTCTTTATAATTTCTAATTCAGTTTTACATTACTCTGCATTTCTTTCAATAGCCTTTCTTAATTCCTTCAGTATTTTCATTGTCTCCTTTTTGAAACTGGTGTCTATTAGATTGAAGAGGTCTATTTCATTGTTTGTTCTTTCGGGAGAATTCTCTTGGTCTTTTAATTGGGAGTGGTTCCTCTGCTTCTTCATTTTACTCATATTTCTCTTATTCTGTGAGTTTAGGAGAAACAATTATCTACTGTTGTCTTGGAGGGCTATTTAGATGTGGGAGCATCCCTGTGTAGCTTGGTGTGGGTTTAATATTTTTGGTGCAAGGGATGTTTTTAGAATGGATGCCTGTCACCTCTTTCCTCACTGTATGCTGGCCATTATCCCCTTGTAAGGGGATGTGCAGATGCAGTGGCTGGAGCCCAGTCCTGGGATTCTCAGCGGTGGTGGCAGCTCATGTGCACCCCTGGAGCACACGATGGGAGCAGAGATGGCTCACGACCATTCCCAGAGCCCTAAAGGGCAGTGGTGATGGCTTCTGACTGATCCTGAAGCCCAGGGGTGTGGTGGTAGGGGCTTGTGACTGTTCCTTAAGCCCAGAGCGGGGGGTGATGGGGTGGTGGTGGCAGCTTGCAACTGCTCCTGGATTCTGTAAGGGTGGCAGTGCTGGCTTGCAACCACTGCTGTAGCCTGAGGGGGTGTGGCAGCAGTGGCTAGCGATTTGTACCACATGTAGGTGGTGTCCTGCCACCTGAGAGTACATGCAAGGGAAAAGCCTGCAATGGCAGGTCTCCCCACTGCCCTCATGCACCCCCCAAACAATGGCACCTGGCCTCTAAGGTGGGCCAGGCTTCCCCTGCATACACCCTCAGTGGCAGTTGCACCAGACTCCAGCCTCTTCAGTCTGTTTCCACTAATCCCATACCAGTCTTCTCGCTGGGTTTGATCTCCAAAGCCCAGCTCCAGCACCCAGCCCATGCCCACACCAGCAGACACTGATCTCAGTCTGTGGAGTACAGGGCAGTGGCACTGACCATCTGTGCAGGTCTCTCTCTGTTCTACGTGCTGCAAACCGGTTACTGCAATCTCCTCCAAGGCTATGAAGCTCCGCCTTCTGTCCTGCCTGATTTCCCTGCCAGTGAGGGGACTTCCCAGGTTGCTTCCTCCCAGGGGCACAGGTCCTGTCCAGATTCCTTTCTCATTTTCTTTTTTTTTTTCTTTTGTCCTACCCAGTTACATGGAGATTTTCTTGCCCTTTCAGAAGTCTGAGTTCTTCTGACAGAGTTCAGATACTCTGTGAGAATCGTTCCACCTGTGGACGTATTTTTGATGTATTTGTGGGAGGAAGTGAGCTTCACATCCTACTCCTCCACGACCTTGATTGCTTCTCCCCTACAATTTTTTTTTTTTTTTTTTTTGCGGTACGCGGGCCTCTCACTGTTGTCGCCTCTCCCGGTTGTGGAGCACAGGCTCCGGACGTGCAGGCTCAGTGGCCATGGCTCACGGGCCTAGCCACTCCATGGCATGTGGGATCCTTCCGGACCAGGGCACGAACCCATGTCCCCTGCATCAGCAGGAGGACTCTTAACCACTGAGCCACCAGGGAAGCCCCCCACAATTAGTTTTTGATAGCATATTTTATATCTAATTGTTTTGTGTACCCCTTAACTGCTTATTGCTGAGGTGGATGATTTCATTACTTTTGTCTTTTAACCTCCCTACTAGCTTTGTTTGTGGATGATTTCATACCTTTAATCTATGTTTGCCTTTACCAGTGAGCTTTTTCATGCCATATTTTTTTGTTTGTTTGTTTCTAGTTCTGGCCTTTTCTTTTTTGCCTAGAGAAGTTCCTTTAAGATTGCTGTAAAGCTGGTTTTGTGGTGCTGAATTATTTTATCTTCTGCTTGTTTGTAAAGCTTTTGATTTTTCCATCAAATCTGAATGAGAACCATGTTGAGTAGAGTATCTTGGTTGTAAGTTTTTCCCTTTCATCACTTTAAATATATCATACCACTCCTTTCTGGCCTGCAGAGTTTCTGCTGAAAATCACCTGACAGCCTTATGGGAGCTCCTTTTTATGTTATTTGCTGCTTTCCCCTTGCTGCTTTTAATATTCTCTATCTTTAATTTTTGTCATTTTGATTACAATGTGTTTTGGTGTGTTTCTCTTTGGGTCAATCCTATATGGGACTCTCTGGGCTTCCTGGACTTGGGTGACTGTCTCGTTTCCCCAGTTAAGGAGGTTTTCAGCTATTATTCTTCAAATATTTTCCAGGTCCCTTTCTCTCTCTCATCTCCTTCTAGGACCCCTATAATGTGAGTATTAGTGCAACTGATGTTGTCCCAGAGGTCTCTTAAACTGTCCTCATTTCTTTTAATTCTTTTTTCTTTTTTCTGTAGCAGTGGTGATTTCCATTACCCTGTCTTCCAGCTCACTGATCCCTTCTTCTGAATCATTTAGTCTACTATTGATTCCTTCTAGTGTATTCTTCATCTCTGTTTGGTTGTTCTTTAAATTTTCTAACTCTTTGTTAAAAACTTCTAACTTCTCGCTCTGTGCATCCATTATTTTCCTGTGTTTTGTGCATCCATTATTTTCCTGAGTTTTTGATCATCTTTAAGATCATTATTCTGAACTCTTTCTCAAGTAGACTGCCTATCTTCACTTCACTTAGTTTTTCTTCTGGGTTTTTATCTTGATAAATCTTCTCTAATAAAGGCATTTGATCCCATACAGTAACAAATTCATACTCCTATTTTATAATAACATAGTCTTCATTATTAACATAGTCAGAAAATTAAATAATTTAAAAATAATTTGTATAATATATTCTCCTAGTTAGTTTTCTTTTAAGATTTAATTTATCTTGCTGTTAATGTTTGAGTTGCTGTAGAGTCATAAATTTAAAAAAATAAAATTACCTTAATTACTGTTATTTCTTACCTTTTCATTCCTCTAAGTGCATTCCTAATGACTAAATAGTTAAATGATTCTTAGATTTTATAGTACTGTATTAACAGCAAATTTAAAGTACTTCCAAGGAATTACTTTGGAAACTATGTTTTTAAAGAAGATAATTATCTCTTTTTTCAGAGTGAAATTAAGATTAATTTCACTTTGTTTTTAAAAGGTCCAAAAATTATTGAGGTTTTAAATATATGTCCATTCAGCATAGATATAATTACAAAATATATTTGCATCTTTGGGTAGGTGTAAGAAGAACTGACTGACACAGCATACTTCCCAGAAATTTTCCCATATTGCTCCCCCTCACCACTGAATGGAATAAAAAACAAAGATAGAAAATCTAGACTAGAATGTATCATTAGAACAGTGAAAATTCGAGAGTGATGCCACACATCACTCACTTGAAAGATTTATCTCTTTTCTGGAATCAATGGAATTTAGTCAAGACAGGAAGATGGTGATATCATTTCTTTTCTCAAGAAATTAGGGCAGCTTTATAGAATGAAATTGGATGAAATTCTGACCAACCCATTAATGATTTCCAATATCTATACATGAGAGCTAGAGATGTAAGTCTTGGATGGCAGAGAAAGACTTGCTCCATCTTGGATCAAGGTTTCTTAGGCTTAAACACAGCATTGGAAAAGACAGCATTGCCTAATGTTTTGTCCCTGACCTAGATTTCATAAAGCATCTCAGGTTCTCTCAGACATTTGGGAAGCAAGCTTAAGAGTAGAGGGGAGAGACTGAGAGAAGAGCAATGAAGTACCTAGAAGGGTAGTTGCTGCTGGCCAACAGCTACCACAGAGAACCCAGGATTATCAACATCTTTTCCAGCTCACCTTCATCAGTGTAGTGGCCTCACTCCAAAATGAGTGAGCAAACACCAAAAGAAACCAGAAATAAGAAGGGTCACCATAACGGGTGATATCTCTCCTTTCCTGGGTAAATATACATCCCATCAAATTTAGATTTTTTAAAAGTTGTGCAAAAACAAAACTTCCTTTCTTTAATTACCCAAGACAATAACTTTCTCTTCCTGGCCTCCAGGATTCAATAACTGTGATTAAAAATAGTTTACAAATGGAATGTGAATACTGTAAGTAATTTTTAAAAACTATGACAGAGCATAGGATAAATTCTGGTCACTAAAAGAATTAGGAAGATAGGAGGAAGTGAAGATAGGTTAAGTTATTCATCATTTATGAAGGTAAGCATTAGACAGTGTTTAATTTCTGAGGTTAACTTTCAAGAAATATGTATTTAAGCATTTATTTAAATATATGAGTGCCACTAAAGGAACAGTAACAAGTTTTATTACTTCTAAATTATTAAAGTAGGAGTTAGAGAACACTCCATGTAACAAAAGGCAGAAAACAGAATTTCAATCAGAGAGAGAGAGAGGGACATGATGACATAAGAAAAGGAATAACAAACATTAACTTACACAAGTGAATATAAATATTTGTCTATTAAAAGAACAATATCTTTATGTTAGGTCATGAATAAAATTCAACAATATCTTTCTACAAGGAAGACAAGTGAAACAAACTGACTCTTTCAGTTAGCATAAATGGTGAAAATAACAGTGGAAAATGAAATTAGGGGTTGCAATATACACCAGATGAAAAATAGTTCAAGGTACAAAGTATTAAATGGAGCCAAATCAGTGAAGAAAACAATCCATAAAAATTTTTATATTAAAATCTATGATATGAAAACTATTGGAAATATAAGAAAACACATAAAGAAACATGATGAAAATGTTGCACTTAACATACCTCTTTCAAGCCACAATGGCAAAAATTCAAGTCTGGCATTTAGGAGAGGATATTAGCATATTGCTGAAAAGGTATAATGAGTAGAAATTTGGCAGTGTCTTATAAAATTCAGAATGTGCCTGTCCCTCAAACCCCTGATACCAATTCCAGGAGTATATGCTATAATAATTCACTGGATAATTATTTATAATAGCTTTATTTTTTAAAAGATTTTTTATGATGTGGACCAATTTTAAAGTCTTTATTGAATTTGTTACTATATTGCTTCTGTTTTATGTTTTGGTTTTTTGGCCACGAGGCATGTAGGATCTTAGATCCCCAACCAGGGATTGAAACCTCACCTGCTGCATTGGAAGGCAAAGTCTTAACCACTGGACCACCAGGGAAGTCCCCTGTAATAGCTTTAGAAAAAAGAAAGAAAGAAAAAAACTAGAAAACATCTAAGTATTTAAATATACGGATATGGCTAAATAATATGTGATTCAGTCATAGGATAGACTACAGCAGTCAAGAGAAACAAGCTATATCTATAGAAAACAGCCTGAGTAAATCTCAATGATGTTATGCTGAGTTAAAAAAAAAAAGCAGGTTTCTGAACGTGTACTGCAGATGCCATATGTCTGTATCATTATTAAATTTCTCTCCAAAAGCCTGGGGCGGGGGTGGAATATATATATATATATATATATGTCATAGGTCTAATAAATAAAACTTCAAATCCTCCAATAGAAAAACTAGCAAAGTCATGAATAGCTAACTCACAGAAGGAAAAAGTACTCAAATAGTCAGTAAACATTCATTGATGTTTTCACTCAACAAATCTGTTTTGAACATCTACTATGTGCCAAGTACTATTGTAGGCAGGGGGATACTTGGGAAAACAAAACAAGCAAAAATCTCTGTCCTCTTGGAGCTGACATTCTAGTGAGGGCAGTAGGGGGGGAAATTAAGCTAATAAGCAAACTACATAAATGAATACATAAATTGTATATTAGGAGGTAAAATGTTGAACGGAGGAAGGCAATGGGAAAGAGGCTAGTAAGGGGTGGGGAGGGGAGATGTTGCTGAGAGAATACCAGTTCAGCCCTGAGGGCAGAGCCCAAGCTTTCCAGAAATAGGTAAAGGAGCAAAGGCCAGAAGCAGAACGTCTGTTATGCAGCTCAAGCACAGCCAGAGAGCAGCAGGAAAGGAGGTCAGAGGACAACTTAATGGGGAAGCAAGGACTTTGGCTTTTAGAGTGAGATGAGATGGGAAGCAGTTGGAAAAATGGAGAGTTTCAACACAGTGGCAATCTGATTTATTTTAACAGAATAATTCTGATTGCTTTGCTGAAAATAAACTCTCCAGAGTTGGAGAGGGTATGAGTCACACTCATGTCTAAACTTTACAGAATTTGTTTTTAAGGATCAAAATGTTTGAAAGGTGCTTAGTCCCTAATCAGCAATAACACTTTCAGGAAATAAACAATTTCTAAAAAGTAAAACACATGCATGTATACATACATGCAGAAATATTAGTATATAATAGCAAAACTATGGATATAACCCAAGTGCCCAGCAATAAGGGATCATTTAAATAAATTATAGTACATCTTGGGACTTCCCTGGTGGTGCAGTGGTTAAGACTTCGCCTTTCAGTGCAGGGGGTGTGGGTTCAATCCCTGGTTGGGGAGCTAAGATCCCACATGCCTCAAGGCCAAAAAACCAAAACATAAAACAGAAGCATTATTGTAACGAATTCAATAAAGACTTTAAAAATGGTCCACATCAAAACAATCTTTAAAAAAAATTATATTACATCTCAACACAGGACTGTCGTGAAATAATTTTTTAAATATAAAGAGCAACACTTATTGATATGAAAATTTAGCCACAATATAATATTAAAGAAAAAAGTTTCAAAGACAGCATTTGTAGTACAGTTTGAGTACATTGTAAATAAATATATGCAGTTAGATTTTTTATATAAATATACATATTCATGTGTATAGTAGTGGATGTATATAGAAGGAGAAAACCCAGAATATATACCAAAATAGTGGCAGTGAGATTATACTTGACAATGATTTTTTACTTTAATATTTATATATTTTCTACATTGTCTGAACTTTTACAATGAGGGATTAAGGATTTTAAATTTTAAACTACTTCAACTTTGAGGTAAAACAATTTGCACACACTTTGAATGGCAATATAATATCTCATTGAACAAATATGCATGCTTTCTTTGCCTGTTCCCCATTGTCATTCCTGTATCCACATCGTGGATGCTTAAGTCTCTGGTGCCTCTTGTGTTATTTCCTTGGGTTATGGTCTCAGAAGAGCAAGTACTGGAACAATGGCCATGAATGTTTTAAGGCTTTATTACTCATTGTCAAAACCCTTTCCAAGGGCTTCCCTGGTGGTGCAGTGGTTGAGAGTCCGCCTGCCAATGCAGGGGACACGGGTTGGTGCCCCGGTCCGGGAAGATCCCACATGCCGCGGAGAGGCTGGGCATGGCCGCTGAGCTTGCACATCCGGAGCCTGTGCTCCGCAATGGGAGAGGCCACAGCAGTGAGAGGCCCGCGTACCAAAAAAAAAAAAAAAAAAAAAAAAAGAGTAGACATGAACGCACCATGCAACACTGACACACAGAGTACCATAGTAGTTGCCATCAACTCACATTGAGATTATTTAAGGCTAAGACATTGGCTTGAGGCTCATTTCGTGGCTGTTAGGTGCTGGGAGTCATTGCCCCCACCAGCCCAAGTGGGAGGAGTGGGTGGGGAGTGCCTCCACTTCAAGCCCAGAGACAGTTCAATGGGCTTCTGAGAGTGCTTGACAGCAGTCACCTACCCCGGGGGACACACTGGACCATGAACTTCCAGGCCTCAGAATTACAAAGGGCAAGAGACAGGCCGTCTAGCTATGGATGGGGCATTGAAAGGGAGGTGGCTATGTTCTGTGGCCTACTTTCAGGGCAAAGAGTGCATGAATGTTTCTAAGCCATGTGTGAGAGGTAGTCCTGTCTTAGAAGGCAGCCTGGAGGGACAAACAGCATTGCAAAGAGAAGCTAAAGGTACAAATCAAGGGCTATGGCATTTGCCAGCCCCAGCAAAAGGGTGCTGCAGGTGAGAGATCCCCACAGGAGATCTCGCAGGGGAGAGATTCTCCAAAGCATCCACAAAAGTACCTGAGAAATACAGTAAACTTTAAACCCCTGCCAAGTCCAGATAATGGCAACACTAGATCATCACGGTGGTACCAGTAGGGTAAGAATATCAGCACTCACCTTTCCGCTCTTTCCTTGCTGTACTCCAATCCCAGAAGACGAGAAGCCTTGGTTACAATACTTTGAGGCGGACACAGAAAAACAAGGTGGAGAAAGAAGGCACTCACACTTATTTCACAGAAGCTGGGGGAAAAGGGAAGCCTTCAAGACCTTAAACCAAGCTTGGAGTTTCGACTATTACTTGGATGCACATTCTTATTCATAAACTGGGACTTTTTGAATTACCCAAGAGTGACAAACAAGACTGTGAAACTTGCCTGAATTTTTATTATTATACCACAAAGTAAACTTTAAAAGATAAAAAAGAGTTGCATTATGACTCTGTGTTACATTTGTATTACTTTGGTTGAAAGTTGGATATTTTTCCAGTAGTTACTTGGCAATTGTATTTCTAGTCTTTATGAATTATATTTATGTCCTGTCCATATTTAGATATTAGGATCTCAGTGATTTTCTCACTGACCTCTGTGATACAATTCTGTACCCTTTTGTCATGAGTATCAGTGTTTGCTCAACAGGCTACTCTACATTTAGAGCTTTATGAAATTAAATGGAAAAACTGATGTCAGATTTTACTTTCTACTCAATTAGACATGTGATCCAGAAACTTCGACTTTTCCATCTAAATTCTAAGTTGTATTTAAGCCAAATTCTATGCCTTTACTACACAACTATTTAAGCCAGAGTAACACTTCAGGGTTTCTCAAACTTTCTTCCACTTAGTGGCAGAGCTTCCTATTAAACTACTTGTTTGTTGACCCTTTAAGTCCTCAAAACTATCTCATTATAGTCTCCCAGAAAACTACTGCAAAGAGATATATTTACATTTTAAATTGAAGTTAAACCTTGATAATGGGAAATATCTTAAATAGAACTACAGAAATGGGTTTTTTCATTGTATTTTCAATAATTTGGCAGTACAGAAAAAAATTCAAGCATTATATTAAAAAGTATTCATACTTTGTACCAGGGCCTAGGTCCATACACAACATCATAGGGCACTTTTAGTGCCTAAATAATTAGAGATCAGTACAAAAAGAATTGAACTGAGCCATAGTTTTGACTATGCCCAAGTACTCCCATTTTTTCAATCTTTGATAAATTGAATTAATTTGAAACTCTTTTTCATCTGCTTGATCCTCCTCCCTCATCCATATCAGCCCAATGCTGATACTCTCTGCTGATGAAGAATAAAAGTATCATCTGTTCCTGTCAACATGCTGTACCGTGTCTAGACTAGATTGGTGAGGTTTGGGCCATTCCAGTCATGACCGTATTTGGTCTATTTTCAACAGAATTTCAGAGTGTTCCCTACTCTGCTAATACAGCCTTCACCTTTTCCCTTCTTTCTCTTTACCAAAGAGTCTAGTAGAAATTACTTGAATTAATTCAACTTCTCAGTAGCTTCTTCTGAAAATATCCTGTACATTCATTTATTCATTCATTCACTCATTCAACAAATACATATGAAACATCTGCTCTATAACTGGCACTGCCTGTCCATACCTTCATTTTGTTTCCTAGACAGTTAAAGAAAATTGCATTTACCTATAATAAAGGATGCATAAATTCTTAGTGAACATTCATCTTAAAAATATCACTCTGCTCCTGCTTTATTCATTAGTTTACCTAATGAGGTTAGAAATATGTTTCCCAAAAGGGGTCTTATTTTGAAAAGAACAAAGTTTAGATGACCACAATCAATAAAACAAGTAGAGGCTGATGCAGCCTTCTGCATATATATAGAGGAGGGCTGACTGATGGGGCTTGAAATTTGATTAAAGGTGATTCCATAGGAAATCTGAAATTATTTAATTAGGTATTTAAGAAAATTCAATCTTTCTCTCATGAAGAGATACCCTCAGGAATGTTGCATATACATTACAATCTCTTTCACCAACTGCTGAAAACATTTTAGATATTTTGTTAAAATCATGGTGGCCTGTACATTAAGAGTTTCTTCAGGAGAGAGTGTAAATTATATCCAATTAGGAAATTACATCATATCAATTTTGTTTTTCAATTTTCAATTTTGTAAATTTTGAAAATTAATAATTTTTAAAATCAGTTATTTTGTAATCTACATATGAAAATTACTAATATTAATAGAAAAATAAAATTACCATAGTAGATTATAGAGAGAAGTGTTCTAAAATCTATCCTAGGTTTTTAGTGTTTGTAGTAATATTAGCATCATTCCAAGGTTGGTCTCTCCTTTCCCATGACTTTCATACAGGAAATCTTAGAGGGCAGAAATTGAATAAATAGCATCAGTGTTTTCAGTGGCCTCAGATTTTTTGTATAAGTTATTTCCTCACTGATATCAGCTGGATTTCATTATCAAAAACTGAAGGTGGTACAGATTAGTGCAAAAGTTGTATTTATAAGAGATCCCCCAGGGCTAGCCTTACAAAAAGTGATATTTGACACTCTTTATCCAATGGATTTATTTGGCATCTAGAATTGATAGAGTTTATCTTGAATTTTATGAGACTCAAATACCATATGTTATGGAAAATTACAAAAATATTCTGAAAATGAGACTTTCCAGAGGGCTCTGAATAACTTTTTTGTTTTTGGTTGGTCATATTTTGTTTATTTTAATTTAGTTTTTATTGTATATTGGAGTACAGTTGATTTACAATATTGTCTTAGTTTCAGATGTACAGCAAAGTGATTCAGTTATACACATACAAATATCCATTCTTTTTCAGATTCTTTTCCATATAGGTTATTACAGAATATTGAGTAGAGTTCCCTGGCTATACAGTAGGCCCTTGTTGATTATCTATTTTATATATAGTAGTGTGTGTATGTTAATCCCAAACTCCTAATTTATCCCTCCCCACCACCTTTCCCCCTGGTAACCATAAGTTTGTTTTCAAAGTCTGTGAGTCTGTTTTGTAAATAAGTTCATTTGTATCATTTTTTTTGATTCCACATATAAGTGGTATCATGTGATATTTGTCTTCCTCTGTATGACTTATTTCACTTAGTATGATAATCTCTAGGTCCATCCATGTTGATGCAGATGGCATTATTTCATTCTTTATTATGGCTGAGTAGTATTCCATTGTATATATGTACAAAATCTTTTTTATCCATTCTGCCTTCGATGGGCATTTAGGTTGCTTGCATGTCTTGACTATTGTAAATAGTGCTGCAGTGAACATTGGGGTGCATGTATCTTTTCGAATTATGGTTTTCTCTGGGTATATGCCCAGAAGTGGGATTGCTGGATCATATGGTAGTTCAATTTTTAGTTTTTTAAGGAACCACCATACTGTTCTCCATAGGGAGTGTCCCAATTTACATTCCTGCCAACAGTGTAGGAAGGTTCTGTTTTCTTCATACCCTCTCCAGCATTTACTGTTTTTAGACTTTTTGATGATGGCCATTCTGACTGTTGTGAGATATTACCACATTGTAGTTTTGATTTGCATTTCTTTAATAATTAGCTATGTGGAGCATCTTTTCATGTGCTTTTTGGCCATCTGTATGTCTTCTTTGGAGAAATGTCTATTTAGGTCTTCTGCCCATTTTGTTTGTTTGTTTGTTGTTTTTTTAATTGGAGTATACTTTTTTTACACTGCTGTGTCAGTTTCTGCTGTACAGCAAAGCGACTCAGCCATACATATACATATATCCCCTATTGTTTGGATTTCCTTCCCATTTAGGTCACCACAGAGCACCAAGTAGAGTTCCTTGTGCTACACCGTAGGTTCTCATTAGTCACCTATTTTATACTTAGTAGTGTATATATGTCAATCCTAATCTCCCAATTCATCCCCCCCCTTCACCCTTGGTATCCATATGTTTGTGTCTCTAATTTCTGCTTTGCAAGTAAGATCATCATTACCATTTTTCTTGATACCACATATATGTGTTAATATATGATATTTGTTTTTCTCTTTCTGACTTACTTCACTCTGTATGACAGTCTCTAGGTCCATTAATGTCTCTGCAAATGACACAGTTTTGTTCCTTTTTATGGCTGAGTAATATTCCATTGTATATATGTACCACATCTTCTATATCCATTCCTCTGTTGATGGACATTTATGTTGCTTCCATGTCCTGGCTATTGTAAATAGTGCTGCAGTGAATATTGAGGAGCATGTGTCTTTTTGAATTATGATTTTTTCAGGGTATATGCCAGTAGTGGGATTGCTGGGTCATATGGTAGTTCTATTTTTAGTTTTTTAAGGAACCTTCATACTGTTCTACATAGTGGCTGTATCAATTTACATTACCACCAACAGTGCAAGAGGGTTCCCTTTACTCTACACCATCTCCAGCATTTATTCTTTGTAGATTTTTTGATGATGGCTATTCTGAATAGTGTGAGGTGATACCTTGTTATAGTTTTGATTTGCACTTCTCTAATAATTAGTGATGTTGAGCATTTTTTCATGTGTTTTTTGGCCATCTGTATGTCTTCTTTGGAGAAATGTCTATTTAGGTCCTCTGCCCATTTTTTGATTGGGTTCTTTGTTTTTTTGATGTTGAGCTGCGTGAGCTGTTTGTATATTTTGGAGATTAACCCATTGTCAGTCACTTCATTTGCAAATATTGTTTCCCATCCTCTGGGTTGTCTTTTTGTTTTGTTTGTGGTTTCCTTTGCTGTGCAAAAGCTTGTAAGATTATTAGGTCTCATTTGTTTATTTTTGTTTTTATTTTCATTACTTTAAGAGGTGGATCCAAAAAGATATTGCTGTGATTTATGTCAAAAATTGTCCTACCTATTACTTCCTCTAGGAGTTTTATAGTATTCAGTATTCCATTTAGATCTCTAATGGATTGGTGTCTTGGATTCCTTTTATTTCTTTTTCTTCTCTGATTGCTGTGGCTCAGACTTCCAAAACTATGTTGAATAAAAGTGTGGAAATCTTTGTCTTGTTCCTGATCTTAGAGGAAATGCTTTCAGTTTTTCACCATTGACTATGATGTTACCTGTTGGTTTGTCATATATGGCCTTTATTATGTTGAGGTACATTCCCTCTATGCCCACTTTCTGGAGAGTTTTTAATCATAAATGGGTGTTGAATTTTGTCAAAAGAATTTTCTGCATCTATTGAGATGATCATTTGTTTATTTTTGGTTTTATTGCCATTACTCTAGGATATGGCTCGAAAAAGATATTGCTGTGATTTATATCAAAGAGTGTTCTACCTATGTTTTCCTCTAATAGTTTTATAGCATTCAGTCTTACATTTAGGTCTTTAATCCATTTTGAGTTTGTTTTTTGTATGGTGTTAAAGAAATTTCTAATTTCTTTTTTTACATGTAGCCGTCTAGTTTTCCCAGCACCACTTATTGAAGAGACTGTCTTTTCTCCATTGTATGTTCTTGCTTCCTTTGTCATAGATTAATTGACCATAGGTGCATGGGTTTATTTCTGGGCTTGCTGTCATGTTTCATTGATCTATATTTCTGTTTTTGTGCCAGTACCATACTGTTTTGATTGCTGTAGCTTTGCAGTATAGTCGGAAGTCAGGGAGCCTGATTCCTCCAGCTCCACTTTTCTTTCTCAAGATTGCTTTGGCTATTCAGGGTCTTTTGTGTTTCAATACAAATTTTAAGATTTTTGTTCTAGTTCTGTGGAAAATGCCATTGGTAATTTGACAGGGATTGATTGAATCTGTAGATTGCCTTGTGTAGTACAGTCATTTTGACAATACTGATTCTTCCAATTCAAGAACATGGTATATCTTTACATCTGTTTGTGTCATCTTCAGTTTCTTTCATCAGCATCTCATAGTTTGGGGAGTACAGGTATTTTGTCTTCTTAGGTAGGTTTATTCCTAAGTATTTGATTATTTTTCATGCAATAGTAAATGTGATTGTTTCTTTAATTTCTCTTTCTGATCTTTTGTTGTTGTTGTATAAAAGTGGAACAGATTTCTGTGTATTAATTTTGTACCCTGCAACTTTACTGAATTCATTGATTACCTCTAGCAGTTTTCTGGTAGCATCTTTAGGATTTTCTATGTATAGTATCATGTCACCTGCAAACAGTGACAATTTTCCTTTTTCTTTTCCAATTTGGATTACTTTCATTTCTTTTTCTTCTCTGATTGCCATGGCTAGGACTTCCAAAACTATGTTGAAGAAAAGTGGTGAGAGTGGAAATCCTTGTCTTGTTCCTGATCTTAGAGGAAATGCTTTCAGCTTTTCACCATTGAATATGATGTTACCTGTAGGTTTGTCATATATGGCCTTTATTATGTTGAGGTATGTTCCCTCTATGCCCACTTTCTGGAGAGTTTTTATCATAAATGGGTGTTGAATTTTGTCAAAAGCTTTTTCTGCATCTATTGAGATGATCATATGGTTTTTGTTCTTCAAATTGTTAATGTACTGTATCACACTGATTGATTTGTGGATATTAAAAAACACTTGCACGCCTGAAATAAATCCCATTTGATCAAAATCCCATTTTGATCCTTATAAGGTATTGTTGGATTCAGATGGCTAGTATTTTGTTGAGGATTTTTGTGTATATGTTCATCAGTGATATTGACCTGTAGTTTTCTTTTTTTGTGATATCGTTTTCTGGTGTTGGTATCAGGGTGATGGTGGCCTCATAGAATGAGTTTGGGTGTTTTCCTTCCTCTGCAATTTTTTGGAATAGTTTCAGAAGGATAGATGTTAACCCCTCTCTAAATGTTTGATAGAATTTGCCTGTGAAGCCATTTGTTCCTGGCCTTTTGTTTGTTGTGATTCACAGTTTCAATTTCAGTGCTTGTGATTGGTCTATTCGTATTTTCTATTTCTTCCTGATTCAGTCTTGGGAGATTGTACTTTCTACAAAATTGTCCTTTTCTTCTAGGTTGTCCATTTTATTGGTGTATAGTTGCTTGTAGTAGTGTCTTATGGTCCTTTGTATTTCTGTGGTGTCTGTTGTAACTTCTCCTTTTTCATTTCTAATGTTACTGATTTCAGTCCTCTCCCATTTTTTCTTGATGAGTCTGGCTAAAGGTTTATCAGTTTTGTTTATCTTTTCAAAGAACCATCTTTTAGTTTCATAGATGTTTTCTTAGTCTGTATTTAATTTATTTCTGCTCTCATCTTTTTGTTTTCTTTCTTCTACTAACTTTGGGATTTTTTAGTTCTTCTTTCTCTAGTTGATTTGGTATAGGTTTAGGTTGTTTATTTAAGATTTCCCTTGTTTCCTGAGGTAAGATTGTATTGCTATAAACTTCCCTTTTAGAACTGCTTTTGCTGCACCCCATAGGATTTTGATCGTCATGTTTTCCTTGTCATTTGTCTCTAGGTATTTTTTAATTTTCTCTTTGATTTCTTCAGTGATCCATTGATTGTTTAGTGACATAATATTTCACCTCCACGTGTTTCTGTTTTTTTTCTTGTGGTTGATTTCTAATGTCATAGCCATGTGGTCAGAAAAGATATTTGATATGATTTCAATTTTCTTAAATTTATAGAGGCTTGCTTTGTGGTCCAGCATGTGTTCTATCTTAGAGAATGTTCCATGTGTACTTGAGAAGAATGTGTATTCTGCTGCTTTTGGATGGAATGTTTTATAAATATCAATTAAGGCCATCTAGTCTAATGTGTCATTTAAGGCCTTATTGTGTTTCCTTATTGATTTTCTGTCTGCGTGTTCTCTCCATTGATGTAAGTGAGGTGTTAAAGTCCCCCACTGTTATTCTGTTACTGTTGATTTTTTCTTTAATGCTGTTAGCATTTGCCTTCCATATTGAGATCCTCCTATGTTGGGTGAACATAAATTTGCAATTGTTTTGTCACCTTCTTGGATTCATCTCTTGATCATTATGTGGTGTCCTTCTTTGCCTCTTGTAACAGTCTTTATTTTTACATCTATTTTGTCTGATATGAGTATTGCTACTCCAGCTTTTTTTTTTTTAATTCCATTTGCATGGAATATCTTTTTCCATCCCCTCACTTTCAGTCTGTATGTGTCCCTAGATCTGAAGTGGGTCACTTTTACACAGCATATATACAGGTCTTGTTTTTGTATCCATTCAGCCAGTCTATGCCTTTCTTTGTAGTATTTAATCCATTTACATTTAAGGTAATTATCAATATGTATGTTCTTATTGGCATTTTGTTAATTGTTTTTGATTTCTTTAGGTAGGTTTTTTTCTTCCCTTCCTATTTTATTCTCTTCTCTTGTGATTTGATGAGTATCTTTAGTGTTGTGTTTTATTATGTTTTTTCTTTTGTGTATGTATCTATTGTAGATTTTTATGTGAGGTTCCCATGTGGTTTTTATTTAGCTATATATATATATATATTCATATATATATACACATATATATGTGTATATGTGTGTATATATATATATATATATATATGATTTTTTTCAAGTTGCTGGTCTCTTCAAATGCATTTCCAACATCCTGGATTTGTGCTCTCCTCATGATTGCTGGTTTTAATATCATATTTGCATGTGGATGATTTACAACCTTTACTGTATGTTTGCCTTTACTGGTGAACTTTCCCATTCGTAATTTTGTTTGTTTCTTTCTTTCTAGTTGTTGCCTCTTCTTTTCTGCCTAGAGAAATTCCTTTAGCATTTGTTGTAAAGCTGGTTTGGTGGTGCTGAATTCTCTTAGCTTTTGCTTGTCAGTAAAGCTTTTCATTTCTCCTCAAGTCTGAATGAGCGCCTTGCTAAGTAGAGTATTCTTAGTTATAGTTTTTTTCCTTTCATCATTTAAATATATCATGTCATTCCCTTCTGACCTGCAGAGTTTCTGCTGAAAAATCAGCTGATAGCCTTATTGGGATTCCATTGTATGTTATTTGTTGCTTTTCCCTTGTTGCTTTTAGTATTTTCTCGTTGCTTTTAATTTTTGTTAGTTTGGTTAATATGTGTCTCTGCATATTCCTCCTTGGTTTTATCCTGTATGGGACTCTCTGTGCTTCCTGGACTTGAGTGAGTGTTTCCTTTTCCATGTTAAGGAAGTTTTCTCCTATTATCTGTTCAAATATTTTCCCAGGTCCTTTCCTCTCTCTCTTCTCCTTCTGAGACCCCTATAATGCAAATGTTGGTACATTTAATGTTGTCCCAGAGCTCTCTGTGACTGTCTTCATTCATTTTCATTCTTTTTTCTTTATTCTTTTCCATGGCAGTGATTTCCACCAATCTGCCTTCCAGCTCACTTGTCTGTTCTTATGCCTCATTTATTCTGAAAATTATTCCTTCTAGTATATTTTTCATTTCAGTTATTTTATTGTTCATCTCTGTTTTTTGTTCTTTGAATTATCTACCACTTTGTTAAACATTTCTTTTATCTTCTTGGTCTGTGCCTTCATTCTTTTTCTGAGATCTTGGATCATCTTTATGATCATTACTCCAAATTCTTTTTCAGGTAGATTGCCTATCTACACTTCACCTACTTGTTCTTCTGGGGTTTTATCTTGTTCCTTCATCTGGAACATATTTCTCTGCCATCTCATTTTGTCTAACTTTCTGTTTGTGGTCTCTGTTCTGTAGGCTGCAGGATCGTACTTCCTCTTGCTCCTGGTGTTTGCCCCCTGGTCGTTAGGTTCTTCCAGGGACTTGTGCAGGCTTCCTGGTAGGAGAGACTGGTGCCTGCCCACTGGTGGGGGGAGCTGGGTGTTGTCCCTCTGGTGGGCAGGGCCATGTCAACAGGTGTGTTCAGAGGAGGCTGTGAGCTCAGGACAACTTTTGGCAGCCTGTCTGCTGATGGGTGGGGCTGTGTTCTCACCTTGTTGGTTGTTTGGCCTGAGGCATCCCAGTACTGGAGTCTGCAGGCTGTTGGGTGGGGTTGGGTCTCAGTGCCAAAATGGCAGCCTCCTGGAGAGCTCACACTGATGAATATTCCCTGGCCCTCCACTACCAGTGTCCTTGCCCTCACCATGTGCCACAGCCCACCCGTGCCTCCCCAGGAGACCCTCTAAGACTTGCAGGTAGATCTGGCCCAGGCTCCTGTGGAGTCACTGCTTTGTCCTGGATGCCAGGGCACGTGAAACCTTGTGTGCACACTTCAAGAGTGGCGTGTCTGTTTCCCCCAGTCCTGTGGAACTCCTGCACTCAAGTCCCCTGGCCTTCAAAGCCCAATTCTCTGGTGGTTCCTCCTCCCGATGCCAGACCCTCAGACTGGGGAGCCTGACGTCTGGCTCAGAAGTCTCACTACTGTGGGAGAACTTCTGAGATATAATTGTTTTCCAGTTTGTGGGTTGCCCACCTGGTGGGTATGAGATTTGATTATATTGTGAAAATGCCCCTTCTCATTGTGGCTTCCTGTTTGTCTTTGGATGTAGAATATCTTCTTTGGTAGGTTACAGTCTTTTTTGTCAGTGGTTGTTCTGAAGATAGTTGTGATTTTGGTATTTTGTGAGAGAGCTCCATTCCTTCTACTTCAACATCCTGTCTCCTCCCTTCTGAATGTCTTGATATTAACATGAGAGTCACTAATATTCCTGAAATCACTGAAGAAATTTGATTGTTCGATGGCAATGCTGCTGTCAACGTCCTCTTTCTATCTGTCATTTATCCTGTAAATCTTCTGCCCAGATGGACTTTGCCTGGTAATGGAGAAGACAGAGTCCTCAAGGAAAATAGAATTAAAAGGTTATTTGATTATAGTTAGGTCAGATGTATACTCTCCTCTCTCCTAGTGACAAAATGACTGATTGATGATTGATCCTTGTGGATTGCAGCAAAGAAGATTCTAAGAAGCCTTCGGTTTACATTAATAAATTATTTCAGTTGACAGTAGAATACGGAAATAATTAAATGTGCAAATAGTGATTCCCTCTTCATGCAATTCTTTTTTTAAAAATCGTTTTATTTGTATATCCAGATTTTAACATTCATTTGATCTTTTATTGAAAAGGCTTTATTTTTTTCCCCTTATATTTTGAGGAAGCTAAAATTGTGACAACTATTTAATGAAATAAAGTAAATGGTTACCAAGTTTTAAACATATCTATTTTCTTATAACACCTTTTTATATTACCGCTATGTTTGAATTTCAGTAATGATGTTACAGATTACTTATTTTGTCCAAAAAAAGATAAAAAGAGAAAATTACAACTTGGGGAAAAATGACAAAGACCAACATGTCTTCGTTTATAATGCTCTATTTTTATTTTTAGTGTCTCAATGTAAATAAGCAGGTGAGAGATGATTGATTTTTTTTCCTTTACAGCGGTTTACCTCTGCAAAAGAACAATGCAAAACAAAGCAAGGCTGGAACTAGCTGACTATGAAGCTGTAAGTACCAAGGACTTCCTGACAAAGAAAGGTATAAAATGAGCAAGAATAAGGCCTACGGTCATTTCTGGGCACTCTTAACTTTCTACATTCATGGATCTTAGGGATCAGATTTCCAGGGAAGGGCAGCATAATGATTTAACATATCCCTTACTTGCTTATTTCCTCTCATCATTCACAATGAGGATGGTGAAATTCTAAATACACAAACTCAGAGAAGAAGGAGGAAGCATATCTTATTTGCTAAAATTGACTTAAATGTAAAAACTTATATATATGTATATATATATACTATATATAATGAAGATATCCAAACTTAGAGAATTATAGAGCATTTACACTGGGAAAATGGTTTTTGCAAAACCTTTATGTTGGTCACCATCCGCAGATTAAATTAATCTCATGTAGTTTGTTCAGATGGTTGCTATGTTCTGATTTACTAAACTTGAAGCACTGTCTACAACTGGGTAGTAGGGGGCTGAAGGTTTAAATTTTTCTCAGGAACTGGATAGACTGGTTGAATCAGTAGTAGAGAGTATTGCTTTCCTGTTCCTCAGTAAAATGAGCACAGGAAAATCCAATGGATTAGTCTTGAGCACTTTTTTTATATAAGGTAAGTTTAGTATTTTTGATTTTTAGTTATATTCTCCAACATTAATATTCATAATAGGTTTTCCTGTGTCCTCTATGACTGTTAATATGAGTATTAGCTGCGTTCAGTGAGCATGACTTATCATTCCAAGTACACTTACTCCTTTAGAAATTCTGATTTGTTTTTTTGGTAAGTACATATGGTAGATAAACTAGAAGGGAGTCGTAAAGCTGAGGACCAGAATGTCTTCACCGTGGTATATTTTTCAGGAGAGCTTGGCCAGGCTGCAGAGGGCATTTGCTCGGAAGTGGGAGTTCATTTTTATGCAAGCAGAAGCACAAGCAAAGTGAGTCCTTGTGAGTCTTTTGGAAGATTTGTCCAAGTTGTGGCCTTTTGTCCAGAGAGGCACTATAATTAACACTACTTATTATTCATTATTATGATATTAACAGAGTGGACAAGAAGAGAGACAAGATTGAAAGAAAGATCCTTGATAGTCAGGAGAGAGCATTCTGGGACGTACACAGACCCGTGGTAAGCAAGCGCACCAACGTTGTCTAACTTCATAATCTCAGCCTTTGGAAAGTAAAGGAAGAATGCAGAATGCAGTAACTCCATCACTTGTCCCAAAGTCTTGGTGAATTATTTAAGAAAAGATTGCCACTTTTGTGTAAGATGACTAGAGTTCAATAGTATAATATTTTTTAAAACTATGCATTTTTCTAACATGACATTACTTGCTTGCTCATTCTTTGCTTTTGAGGTGCTTGATACTTTCATACACTTGAAAGAAAGAAGACTGCAACAAAGCAGTTTTTCATGGCTTATGATCTACATTTTTCTGGATTGATAGTAAAAGTATTAGTCAAAATGTTGTTCCTCCACTAATTTTTCTTTTTAAAACTTACTAACAACATGCTTTGAATGTCAACTTTCATGGAAACATTTTAGGTGGCTCAGTTTCAGTTCAGCTCATACTTCTAATGATGTAACTGGTCATTGAATCTACATACAGTAACTTAGCTGGTTTTCTTAAATAGTAATGTTAAACCATGTGAGTCAGAGTAACAAATAACAAATGTCCTTGATTAATACCAGAAAACTTTGTGTAAGGAATTAAACAGTGGTTATGAGTATTCATAAGAAAGCATGTCTACTCTCATATAGCATATTTTGATGCTAGGTCTTTGTTTTCTATATATTTCTTTAAGCACAGACCTAGAGAATAATATTTACATACTATTATTAAATAACAGGATCACAGCATGAGACAAATCAAGATTCTTTGAGAATATCTTAAAATTTTCTTCTCAACTACCTTTAGAAACTGACCAAAATAGGTCTGTTTTCCAAAGGTTTGTATATATATCTGTATCTATGCCTATATACATATAGTTATGGATATATATTGATATATATTTAAATTTTAGATAGTAATGCAGTTGTTAAATTTCGTATGGAATTTTTTGAATTCAAAAAAATTAGAACTGAGCTTTAACTGTCTTTCCTACTCAAAATTCAGCTTGAGTTTTATTACTCATGGTATAAAGGATTGTGAGGCCACATGCATAAGTATTGCAAGGATATGAAGTAGGATTTTTCCTCGCTTGTTTGTTTGTTTTAAGCCATCTCTAGAAACTGGTTAATACATTATGTTCTCATGTTTCTCCACTTTATACCCCTGGACATCTGGTGGCCCATCTCTAGCCTAGTTTAACTTTGATGGCCTATATCCTCCTGGCAACCCAAGAGGACTCACTCCATGCCGGTTCCCCTACACTGCCCGCATCCATTCTATAGCAAAAACTCATGTTCTCCCAGCATGTCGATTGATCTCACCTCAACACACTCCCCTGCTCCATCCCCCAAGAATTACTCAGCCAATCCCTTGCCTTCTACGTGCCCTGTTGGAAGCAGAACCTGTTCACAGTTGTTCTTTGCTCTAACCAGTGTAAGTCAGGCTCCAGTCCTCTGTGGCTCCACAGAGCAAGAAGCACATATGAGTGCTCTCCAAGGGGTCACCTGCTATACCCCTCATTAGGCTTTCAATTAGAAAGTCATCCAAAGGAGCACCTGGAGGCAGAAACCACCCTGAAGCCATTCGTTCCATGTCCCTTATTCAATTTGTGGATGCTTATGAGGGGCTTTATAACACTTAAAATGAACATGTTATGCAATACTTGGTTATTATTTATTTTCTAGAGGGAAAAAAATAGAGTTTTGGGTTATCTGTATGCCTCTGAGAATGGAATGCACCTAATCCAACCCTACCTTCAACTATTTATTTTTTACATTACAACTCTGTATCCCATTTAAAAGAAAAAAATTTTTTTGCAGTGGTCCCAGGTGCATGTGAAGTGATGACACTTGTCTGGAGGCCATGTCAGACACACAGGTCCTGCCTCGTATCTGGTTTTTAGAGTTCTGGGTCCTTAGTGAGAGTTAATACAGAGATGATGCTGGCAGGGACATTAGCAGCAAGACGCTCCTATAAGAGCTTTTAATGGCTATTTCCCCAGCACAATACATAAGCTATATCTCTATTCATTGGCTGTAGTGTTAACTAAACAATGATAAGAAGAGCTTTCTAAGGTAACCATACCTCCAAAAAGTGTCCTTATTTTTATTTTAGTTTTGAAAAAGTCTTATTACGAAAATATGAACACACTACTACAAGTTTTTAAACTGTAGAAATTAGTATTCTCATTAGAATAAAAATCTCTACTCAGATTTAATAGATTCATAACACAATTTATATTTTCCTGAACTGCTTTAGCTTTATTACTATATAAAGTATCTTTATTTTCAAAAAACAGAAATGAAGTTATCCTATCAGTACTATTTGTTGAATTTTTTTCATTTTATTTCTTCTTGCATAATCCTACTGTTAAACCTTTCCAAAAAATGTAGCAGAGAGCAATTAATCCTTATAAAGCTTTTACTAATTCAAGTAAAGGTGATGTGCTACATTGCATTTTGTTTGGTTTGCTTTGATTTGATCTGGCTTGATGCTGCCATTTATTTAGTTAAAATAGGTTGGAAACCATTAGCCAAAAGTGTAGTAGGGAAGAGGAAATCTCAAAAAGAAGCTCAGAATCTTTAAAGTATACTTAAATTTAATGTAAAATATTATATTACATGAACTTAGAGATGTAGAAAATATATGCAGTGTGATTTAGTTTTTTTAAATGCCGTCACTTAACGCAGTATACTCATTTTATTGCATTTAATACCTTTATGAAATAAATTTAGCTTCTTTAAGCATGTCCGTGTTTACTCCAGAAAAAAAATTAAGGTCTTAACACTGAAAAGGACTCTTCAGTTATCAAGGACTCCAGACGGAATTGCCACACACTAACTACTCAAGATGATAGTAGGGGAAATACACCAAATTGTAGCAAATGTCAAAGATAATTTGGGATTTGGGTTAACTTGTGTATTTAGTGTTTTGATACTTTTATGAAGCCTCTTCAAGGGCTAATGAATTCTTAGTCTATATTAATTGAATTTGAGCAACTAGTTAAATTGAAATAAAAATTCTGTTTGCCACACTGCTGAAGGGTTTCATTGATACTAACTTCCTAGTACTTGTTTTAATATTATCAGATCATGGTCTTTTGAAGAGCAGGAGTTTGTCTGAAATTTTATATACATTTTTGTAAATTTTTCTTTGAATAAATTAGTTTGGAGCAGTCTGGTGAAGTGTGTGTGTGTGTTGTGTGTGTGTGCACATGCACACAAAAATACATTAAAATTTGGAGTTTAAAAGTTTCTGAAGAAGAGGTTATAGATTTGCATAAGAAGTTTAAGGAGTTCCATAAGATTCAAAGTTTTTGTAACCTATTGAGTTATATCAGAGTGATTCTGAGGCCCAATAACAGAAAGAAGCAGTGAGATTCTTAAAATACAATCATCATGGAGCAAAATAAAGAAGTCCAGTGGACTGGCCTTTCAAAATATAATGGTGCTGATGCTCTGGGTCCGAGGGGTGAAGAGCAACCAAACTTGTTCCACACAGCCCTGCTGTGGAGCCAGTTTATATCCTTTGCACAGACTTCGTTTTTGTTTTGTTTGTCTGTTACATTTTTTTTTTGGCTTTATTGAGGTGTAATTGACAAACTAAATTGTAAGATATTTAAATTGTACAATATGGTGATTTTTTATACATATTCATTGTGAAAGGTTTCCCACCATTGAGTTAACACTGACTGAGAGTTGATCTAAAGAGATGTAGTGTAGGGAATTTAGGCCAATTTAATTCTGGGCACATTCAGATGTGTGCATTGCAAGGTGGAGTCAATATAGAATGAATCACCTTTCCTCTTACCTTGGAAATCCACAGTGACCTGGTGGGAGCACTGAGACTACTTTGAGAGAGTACTGTGGGGGTACATTATTTATACCACAAACTATAAAGTATAAGACCACAATTATAAATATTCTTGCAGATACACTATGACAGGCACCACCTTGACACATTTTTTTTTTCAAAGAAGATGTTGGGGGTAGGAGTTTATTAATTAATTTATTTATTTTTGCTGGGTTGGGTCTTTGTTTCTGTGCGAGGGCTTTCTCTAGTTGTGACAAGCGGGGGCCACTCTTCATCGCGGTGCACGGGCCTCTCACTATCACGGCCTCTCTTGTTGCGGAGCACAGGCTCCAGATGCACAGGCTCAGTAGTTGTGGCTCACGGGCCTAGTTGCTCCGCGGCATGTGGGATCCTCCCAGACCAGGGCTGGAACCCGTGTCCCCTGCATTAGCAGGCAGATTCTCAACCACTGCGCCACCAGGGAAGGCCTTGACACATTTTTATTGGGGGTTGGAAGGAACCTGGTATTTGGTCAAGGTACAGGTCTTTTTAAATTTTTTATTGAAGTATAACATACATACTAGAAATGCAAACCAAAATCACAATGAAATAGCACCTCACACTGGTTAGAATGGCTGTTCTAAAAAGAGAAGAAGTAACAAGTGTTGGTGAGGATGTGAAGCAAAAGTAATTCTTGTGCACTGGGAATTCTTGGTGGGAATGTAAATTGGTACAACCACTATGGAAACAGTATGGAGGTTTCTCAAAAAATTAAAAATAGAATTCCACTTCTGGGTATTTATCCGAAGTAAATAAAAACACAAACTTCAAAAGATATATGCACCCTCATGTTCAATGCAGCATTATTTACAATAGCCAAGACATAGATGTGACCTAAGTGTCCATTGATGGATGAGTGAATTAAAAAAATGTGGGACACAGGCATACCTCAGCGATATTGTAGGTTCAGTTCCCAACCACCTACAAAATTTTGGTGGTGTATATAAAAGTTGTGTTTACATGATACTGTAGTCTATTAAGTGTTCAGTAGCATTACATCTAAAAAACAATGCCTTAATTTTAAAATACTTTGTTGCTAAAAAATGCTAACCATCATTAGAACCTTCAGCAAGTCATAGTAATAACATCAAAGATCACAGTTCACCATAACAAATATAATAATAACGAAAAAGTTTGAAATATTGTAAGAATTACCAAACTGTGACTCAGAGACACAGAGGGAGCAAATGCTGCTGGAAGAATGGCGCTGACAGATTTACTTAGGTTGCCACAAATCCCTTCGATTTGTAAAATGATGCAATATCTGCAAAGCACAATAAAGAGAAGTGCGATAAAATGAGGTGTGCCTGTATGTATGTATGTATGTATGTGTGTGTGTATATATTTGTACATACATATACACATATATAATGGAATATTATTCAGCTATAAAATGAATGAAATCTTGCCATTTGTGACAATGTAGGTGGAACTTGAGGACATTATGCTAAGTGAAATAAGTTAGACAGAGGATTACAAATACCATATGAGGTCACTTATAGAGAGCCACGGGGTTGGGAGGGTGGGAGAAATGGTGTGAAAGGGGTGAAAAGGTACAGACTTCCAGTTATAAAAGAAGTAAGTCCTGGGGATGTAATGTACAGCATGTTGACTATAGTTAATAATACTGAAGTGTATATTGGAAAGTTGCTAAGACAGTCGATTTAAAAAATATGCATCACAAGGAAAAAAATTTATAACTGTGTGGTGATGGATGTTATCTAGACTTATTGTGGTGATCATTTTACAATATATACAAATATTGAATCATTATATTGTACACCTGAAATGAATATAATGTTATATGTCAATTATATCTCAATAATAATTTTTTTTAATTTTTAGATTTTATTTTGGGTCTTTGTTGCTGTGCACGGGCTTTTTCTCTCTAGTTGTGGTGAGCGGGGACTACTTGTCATTGTGGTGCATGGGCTTCTCATTGCAGTGGCTTCTCTTGTTGCAGAGCACAGGATCTAGGCATGCGGGCTTCAATAGTTGCAGCACACAGGCTTCAGTAGTTGTGGCACACGGGCTTCAGTAGTTGTGGCACATGGGCTTAGTTACTCACAGGTATATGGGATCTTCCCGGACCAGGGATCAAACCTGTGTCCCCTGCACTGGCAGGTGGATTCTTAACCACTGCACCACCAGGGAAGTCCTGCTCAACAATAATTTTTTAAAGTATAACATACATACAGAAAACTACACAAAGCATAAGTGCACAATGAATTTTCATGAAATGAACACAGCCAAATCACCAGGATCCCAGAGCCCTACTAGTGACCATTCCAGTCACTACTCCCTAGGTCAATGGTAACTTCTCATACCATAGATAAATTTGCCTACTTTTAATCTTTATATAAATGGAATTATTAATATCACTCTTTTTATATTCAACATCTTTTGAGATTCTTTCATATTATTGCATGTAGTTGTAGTTTGTTTATTCTCATTACTGTATTAGTATTCTATTATGTGAGAGTAGAGGATTTTATTATATACTGATGTTAAATTAACTTCTACAATGTTACTACTCCATTATTTTATCCATAATTTTGATATTCAATTTATTATTTTCACTAACTTGTTATGTTCATGATTCAACTTAAGTTACTCCAGACTTTTGTTTATCACACAAAACCATCAACTCAATCTCTTTAATTTAGGTTCAAAAGCAAAGCAGACCTCAAAATAAAATAGAAAAACAAGGTGAATGATAGTGTATCATATGGTATTATATATAATAAAAGAGTAATCTTTTGTTATATATAGAACTCATACATCAATGAGAAAATGTCAAAGAAGTAAAAAATGTAATGGAAAACATTTATATTTTTACCTATTAAGTTTGCAAAGAATTTTTAAAAGGTAATATCATAACCATATATTTGCATACAATCTTACCATCTTAGGTCCAAAGGCCCATTTTAATTCTTTGTTTGTTGGGAGAGGCATAAGTAAGTAGATAGGTAGGTAGCTGGATAGATAGGAAGATAGATAGATGTTAGATGATAGATAGATAGATAGATAGATAGATAGATGATAGAAAGAGGAACAGGCAGACATGTGTAGAAAAAAGACTGAAAAGATATATACACAAATATCAACAATAGTTATTTATGAATGTTGAAATTCTGTTGATTTTCTTCCTTTTGCTAATCTGTTTTAAAATTAAAATTTAATGAATGTTTAGATATACAGCAAGAAAAATCAATAATAGTTTTAAAAAGTGAATAAGGACTTCCAGTCCAGCATATAAAGAACTTGGAAGTTGTCACTCCCATTCTCACAATAAGAAAAAAAGCTGAATAAGCTGAAAATCAACAATTTTTCTTAGATTCGTCTCAGAATGAGGTCACTGGGCAAAATACTTAGTCCCCAAAACTGGAGAGACAGACAGGCAAATACAACTTACCAGAACAGAAGCCCAAGAACAGAAACCTCTGAGGAACCAATGCTGGGGTAAGAAATCCTAAACTGTAATCGACAAATTGCTGGAAGTTCAGAGTGGACAGACTTGAGCTGAGTCTTAAGGGGACACCACACAGTTTTGTGAGTTTTACCTCCAGGAACCCTACCAGATTCTCACAGTGAAGTTTGAAGAAAAATCCCTTTGTACATCTCTCAGGGGAAGGGGAAGAGAAACTATTTTGAAATACACTCAGGATATTCTCTTCTTCTTAACAAGACCTGTCTTTAAGAGAAACTGATCAGGGTTGTACCAAAGCCACAACATGAAGGAAGGGAAATACCCAACTTCAACCCTGGTCTTACCAAAATGAGGGGAAAAAAATCTGAGAGGAATTTGTAAAGGTCACAGCCCTGGGGCACACGCTTTCTAAAAGATTGAGACCTAATCACAGGACTATAGGATGCTTCCCCTCTCCCTACACCTTACCACAACATTAACAGAGCCTAAATAGCAAGAGGGAATTGCAAAGGAAAGAACTGCACATCTCAGGCCTTATTTAAGAAGCCTCAGGGAAACCCAAAGACAACTGGGAAGACAAAAACAAGGAAACCAGATGAAAGTTTAGCCTCTGATACAGCAAAAGAAAACAATAAATACAGCCTACCCCTAGCCAGATATACATAAAACCACACAATAAACACCTATTTATCTCAGTTTCTTTTACCCAGTACGTCATGTCTGGCTTTCAATTAAAAACTGCACATACAGTAAACGAAAATAAAAACAGCTCAGAGACACATTAAGCATCAGAATCAGACTCAAATATGGAAGAAATGTTGAAATTATCAAACCAAGGACTTGAAACAAGTAAGTATGATGAATGTGCTAATGGAAGAAGTGAACAGCATAAAAGAATAAAGAATAGAGGTACAATATAAGCAGAAGCACAGAAACTCTAAGAAAGAATCAAAAGGAAATGTTAGAATAAAAAAATACCATAACATAAATGAAGAATGCTTTTGATGTGCTCATCAATAGACTGGACATGGCCAAGCAGATGGTCAGTGAGCTTGAAGAAATGTCAATAGAAATTTCAAAAACTCAAGTGCAAAGAGGAAAAAGAGATTGAAAAAGACAGAATATCCAAGAGCTGTGAAATAATTACTAAAGGTGTAACATACATGTAATAGGAATACCAGAAAGAGAAAGGAAGAGAAGAAATATCTGAAGCAGTGATGACCAATAGTTTCCAAAAATTAATACCAAACTGAGAACCGGAAGCTCAGAGAATATCAACCAGAGTAAATATCAAAAAATCTAAACCTAAGCATATCACATTCAAACTGCAGAAAATGAAGACAGAGTGAAAATCTTGAAAGAAGCCAGAGGAGCAAGATTAACAATTGCATCAGACTTCTCTTTAGAAATCATGCAAGCAAGAGAGAAGAGTGAAATATTTTGTGTTGAAAGAAAGAAAAAAAAAACACCTTAGAATTCTATATCCAGCAAAATTATTCTCTGTAAGTGCAAGAGAAATGAAGTCTTTCTCAGACAAACAAAAAATGAGGGAATTTGTCATCAGGAGACTTATCTTGCAAGAAATGCAGAAAGAATGTCTTCAGAAAGAAAGAAATGGCATAGGTCAGAAACTCAGATCTAGTTTTTATTCTTAATTTAAAATAGTTCAAATAACAATAGCAACAGTGTATTCTGTGATTATAGATTAAGGGTAAGTGGAATGAATGAAAGCAGTGTTATAAGGTACAGAAGGGAGAAGGAATTGGGAATAATCTATTATAAGGTACTTGAATGGAGTAGTATTGTGTGATTTGAAAGAGTAGTTGGATTAGATGTAAATGTATATTGCAAACCCAAGGGCAACCACTTAGAAAAGTTTAAAATGAAGTAGAATTGGTATGTTAAGAGAGGAGGAAAAAAATGGAATTGTAAAAATTCTCAGTTGAAAACATAGAGGGCAGAAAAATAAAGAAAAGAAAAAGAAACTGAGCAATGGTGACAAATATCAATAGAAAACAATAAAAAATATGGTAGATATTAATCCAGCTATAAAAACTATCACTTTAAACAGCAGTGGCCTAAATATACCAATTAAAAGGCAGAGATTGTCAGAGTGAATAAAAAAGACCTAATTGTATATTAAGAAACTCACCTTAAATATAAAGACAGAGATAAGAACTAAAAGTAAAGTAAAGCAATGGAGAAAGTAAAGGGATGCTAACACTAGTCAAAAGATAGGTGGAGTAGCTATATTAATTTCAGATGAAACCAGCTCCAGAGCAAGGAGAATTATCAGAGATGAGGAGCAACATTATGTAATGATAAAGAGATCAATTATTCATGAAGACATAATGTGTCAAATTATGACGTAATGTGTGTGCACAACAGAACATCAAAATATGAGACAAAAACTGATAAGAACTGCAAGGAGACATAGATGAATACACCATTATAGCTGTAGTCTTCAACACACCTCTGTCAGCAGTTGACCAGTCTAGCAAGCAGAAAATCAGTAAGGACATAATTGAACTGAAGAGCACCATCAATCAACTGGATTTAATTGATATCATAAAATACTTCATCCAATACAGCAGAATACACCTTCTCCTCAAATTCCCATGGAACACACTAAGAGAGACCACATTCTGGGCCACAAAACACACCTTACTAAATTTAAAAGGTTTTAATAGAAATTTTATGAGATATTCCCAGACCACAGTGGAATTAAACTAGATATCAATAACAGAAACATAGATGGAAAACCACAAAATACTTAGAGTTAAGCAACACACTTCTAAATAACGTATGGGTCAAAAAGAAGTTTCAAGAATAATTTTAAAATATTTCAAACTAAATAAAAATACATGTTATATAAATTTGTGGATGCAGTGAAAGCTGTGCTTGGAAATTTATACATATATGCATTGATGCATATGTTAGAAAACTCTAAAATCAATAATCTAAACTTTTACGTTAGAAAACTAGATAAACAAGGGCAAATTAAATCCAATTAAGCAGAAGAAAAGAAATAAGAATTAGAGCAGACATTAATGAAATTGAAAACAGAAAACTGATAGAGAAATACAATCTGATAGAGAGCTGGTTGTTGGAAAAAATCAGTAAAGTTGATGAGCCTCTAGTCAGAGAGCGGACACAAGTTACTAATATCAGAAAAAAAAGAGGGACAATTACTACTGATCCCATGGACATTAAAATAAGAAAGGAATATTGTAAACAACTCTATGCCCACAAATATGAAAACCTACATGAAATGGACAAACTCTTTGAAAGGCACAATCTACCAAAACTCACCAAGAAAACAGTTAATATAAATATGCCTACATGTATAAATGAATAAGCCTGTATCTATTATTAAAGATAGCAGTCTATTCAACTAAATAAATTGAATCTATAAGAAATAACCTTCCAAAATAGAAAGCAACAGCCCAGATTAGTTCACTGATGAATTCTAGCAAACATTTACAGGAGAAATTATACCAATTCTTTACAATTTTTCGTGAAAATAGCAGAGGGGCTACTTCCTAACTCAATCTAGGAATCCAGCATTACCTTAATACTCAAACCTAACAAAGTCATTGCAAGAAAGGCAAACAATTTCTTTCATGAACATAGGTGCAAAATTTTTCAATGAAGTATGAGTATATCACATCCAACAATGTATAAAAAGAAGTATATGCCACAACCAAGTGGGATTTATTCCAGATACACAAGGCTAGTTCAACATTCCATAGGCAACAGGCTAAAAATCATATGCTCATATCAATTTGACAAAATCCAACACCCATTCAATGATTAAAATTTTCAGCAAATTAGCAATAGAGGGGAACTTCCTCAACTTGATAAAGCACATTTACCAAAACCCTACAGCTAACATCATACTTAATTGTGAAATACTAGATGATTTCCCTCTGAGTTTAGGAACAAGGCAAGATGTTCCCTCTCACCACTCCTATTCAACATCTTACTGAAGGTCCTAGCTAATATAATGACAAGAAAAGGAAACTGAACATACATAGATTGCGAAGGAAGAAATAAAACTGTCTTTGTTCACAGATGACATGATGGTCTATGTAGAAAATCCCAAGGAATCAACAACCACAGCAACAAAACTCCTAGAATTAATAAGTAATAATAATAAAGTTGCAGGATATAAGGTTAATACACAAAAGTCAACTGATTTCTTATATATTAGCAATGAACAATTGGAATTTGAATTTTAAAACACAATACCATTTCATTAGTGTTTAACAAAAATGTTAAATGCTGTTAGATATAGATATAAGGCTAACAAAATATGCACAAGATTTATATGGGGGAAAATACTGAAAGAATTTCAATATTTGCTGAAAAAAATTTTTTAAATCAAAATAAACGGAGGGATATTCCATGAATGGAGATAGGAAGACTTAATATTGTCAAGATGTTAGTTCTTCAATATTAGATCTATAGATTTAACACAATCCAAATCAAAATCCCAGCAAATTATTTTGTGGATATTGACAAACTTATTCTAAAGTTTATGGAAAGGACAAATGACACAGAATAACACAATACTGAAACAGAATAACAAAGTAAGAGGACTAATACCATCTGACTTCAAGACTTACTATAAAAGCTACTGTAATCAAAACAGTATAGTACTGTTAAGAAAATAGGCAAATACATCAGTTGAATAGAATAGAGAGCCCAGAAATAGACCCACACAAATATAGTCAACTTATACTTGACAAAGGAGCAAAACAGCTCAATGGAGAAAGGATAGTCTTCCCAACAAATAGTGCTGGAACAACTGAAGATCCACATTCAAAAAAAGAGGAAGAAAATGAACCTAGACATAGACCTTATACCTTTTAAAAATATTACCTCAAAATGGATCATTCACCCAAATGTAAAATGTTAAACTAAAAATTCTTAGAAAATAACATAGGAGAAAATCTAGATGACTTTTGGTTTGGTGATATGTTTTTAGATTCAACACCACAGGCATGAAAGAAAAAAGTGATGTCAGTTTATTAAAATTAAAACTTTTGGCTCTGTGAAAGACACTGTTAAGAAAATGAGAAGACAAACCACAGACTGGGAGCATAATATCAAAACAAACAAATAACTGAAAATGGACTAGTATCCAGAATACACAAAGAATTCTTAAAGCTCAAAAATGAGAAACAACCAATTAAGAATGGACAAAAGATCTGAATAGACACCTCACCAAATAAGATATACAGATGACAAATAAGTATATGAAAAGATGTTCAACATCATATATCATTAGGACATTTCAAAGTAAAACAATGAAGACACCACAACCGCCTATTAGAACAGTCAAAATCCAAAACACAGACAACACCAAATGCTGGTGAGAATGTGGAGCAAAAGGAACTCTCATTCATTGCTGGTGGGAATGCAAAATGGTACAGCCACTTTGGAAGACAGTTTAGCAGTTTCCTACAAAACTAAACATACTCTTACCATGTGATACAGCATTCATACTCCATGATATTTACCCAAATGAGTTGAAAACTATTGTCTATACACAAACCTGCACATTAATGCTTATAGAATCTTCATTCATAATTGTCAAGACTTAGAAGCAACCAAGATGTTCTTCAATAGGAAACTGTGCTACATTTATACAGTTAAATATTTTTTCAGCAATAAAAAGAAATGAGCTATCAAGCCACAAAAAGACGTGGAGGAACCTTAAATTCATAGTGCAAAGCTAAAGAAGCCAATCTGAAAAGGCTATACAATTCCAACTCTATGACATCCTAGAAAAGGCAAAATTATAGAGACAGGAAAAATATCAGTGGTTTTTAGATTTTGAGAGAGGCAAGGTAGAGCATAGGACATTTTAGGGGCAGTGAAACTATTCTATAGGATACTGTAATGGTAGATACATATCATTATATATGTCAAAGCTCATAGAATTTACAACACAAAAAGTGAACCCTAATGTTAACTATGTACTTTAGTTAATAATAATGTATCAATAATGGCTCATCAATTATAACAAATGTGCTACACTGATGTAAGATGTTACTAATAGGGGAAACTAGAGATGGGGCAATTCTCTGTACTTTCTGTCCAATTTTTCTGTAAACCTAAAATGGCTCAAAGAAGTCTATTTTTTTAAAAAGCTTAGATTTTTTAAAAAGTGAAACAGAGAGCATATCACAGGAGGAGTAATGAGCCCAACAAAATCTCTGACCACAAGGACACACCAGTGTCGTACGGTATCAGCAGACAAAAATAAATTTTATTTGCATAATATCAACCAGGTCCATCCTTGCAGAAAATTTGTGGGTCCTTTCACTGTGTGTCTTTGTGCATTCTATAGTCATGACCTTGAAATAGAATATAATGAAGCCTACTTATTGGTCTTCTGTTCTATTCAGTGTGCTTGGTTTTTATTTTCCTTTTGTGGTAGATACATTATTGACACAGAGTGGTAAAAAACAGAGTCCCCAAAAATGACTTGCAGACATTTTTTTTAATCTCTTTGAAGTGTCAAGCTAATGCTGCATATGAGACATATTTTTCTCCCAATACTATTTGTTGGGAAATTCTGCCCATGGTTTCTCCTGGATGGGAATAAATACATTCAAAATACTACTTCAGAGACTGAGAAAAATTCAGAATTCTGTTTCTCAAGGATTAGATGTACTACTGTAATAGGTACACCTCACATGTTATTTTGAGGCATGACCATACATTAAGTGTGCACCTTAAACAAACAAGTACACCATAAGATTTCATTGCCCCTGTGGAATACATTTTTCTAAATATACTAGTAATAGGAGAGTTGTTTAGCAAGAAAAAATGTAATAAAATAAAAGCATTAAATTTCTTTGATTTTCATTGAAAAAATATATGCGTTTCTTTATTGACTCATTAATTTAGTATATCTTTCAATCAACATTTATAGAAGTGTGCTGCACTAAAAGCTAAAAACACAAAGATGAATAAAACACTGTCAGTGTGATTGAGGAACTCTAGCCTGGGGATGAATGAATGGAGACTTAGATGGACAATTATCATGTAGATACTATGATGAGATTTATAATAGAGCTATGAATACAGTGGCCTGGAAAGTACAGGAATGACTGGAGTAATTAGTTATGATTATCCCTAGAAAAAAAAAAGACTTAAGGGAACAGGAATCTTTTTCTTATATATGAAAGGCTGTCAAATACAGGGGGCGGGGGTGACCTAAATATGCTGAATGAAAACGGTATGGTATATGCCAGTGATTATAAAGTAATTTTATTTTAGGCTCCCATTTTCTGCTTCAAATTCACTCTATGATGCTAGTTCTTCCCACGGACCTGGTCACAAACCTCTATGGGCCCATGATTTCTTTGGTCACTCTCCTGTGAAACATTCTATAATGACAGTAAATCCCCAAACATAGTATTGATTAAATATGCAGTTGCAAGGCATAATCAAACTGCACACCTAATTTAAGAGTGAGGCTTCTTTTTTCCAAGGTTCCACACATGGAAAAGTGGGCAGTTGTTGGTTTCTTCTGTCTTTTCCCATCTAGCATATTTACTCCTTGTTCCCATCTCACTAACCATGGTTTCTGATATGTCCAGAGATAGAATGGAAGGGGCTGGAGAAGTTGGGACCAGCAGTCTTCTTGCCTGCTATGATAATTGAACTTTGGTGCTCCCTGGGTTGGGCAGAAGTGGAAGCCACCATTCTCTTGTGGTTGCTTTTGTAGGCCCTTGGCTGACCACATCCCTGTCTCTGGGAATATCTCCCTTGCAGCTGTCTTTGATTAGGGAGAATGGATCTCTAGTTTGGCTAGTTACATAATTTTTCCTCATCCCCTAGGGATCCAGTAATATCTATTGCTTTTCTTTGCTGTCGCTTCACCCCTCCAGGAAGCCCTCTTGGAAAGGAACCTGAGAAGACCCATGCCAGCTAACTCTCATCTGGATTACAACTGGCCCTCTAGAAGCCTATATTCGTTGTCCCAGCGAACCCTAGGAGTAATTCACTTCCCAAACTTCGCTCTCTATTTTGCTGCTACAGGCTCATTCATCAGCCGCTTGCGTTCGTTGTCTTGATATGGTGCCATCACCAATCAACTGTGTCCCTCACAGTGAAGGAGACACATCATTAAAAGCCCTCTCCTGGCTTGGACAGAGAGGAAGCAAAACTTACAGAAGACTTCTCTCCTAGAGTCCCCTCCTCATCTCTGACTCCTGATTCTGCCCACTCAACCCCAGAGTCAGCAAGGGATTTAAGAATCATCTATTGCACTACTTAGTACCTCCAGTCCAATGTTGATAGAACTGATGAGAACAGACAAGCTTGCCTTATTCTTATTCTCAAGAGTAAAGGGTTTATTTACTGTTCTACCATCAACTATGATGCTGGCAGAAGGATTTTCACAGATCAGTGAGAGGGTTAAGGATTTTCTGCTTCTTGGCCTTCTATTTGAATTTTCTATCACTTGCATAAAATGTGACTTAGCTGAAACTTCCACTTTCAAAATCCTACTACATTTGGAAGTTACTGACAGCATATCTATCTATTTAGATCAAGTTAAAATTTTGCTTTCATTAATTCTGCAAATTAAAAAAGTAAACTATAGCTATATTCTATAAATACAAAAAAAGTATATCATGTGTATTATCCAGGCAGGAAAAAAAAGGTTAGCTACATGCAATCAAAATTTAGTCTATGCCACAAGACAGTGAAACAGCATGTATATAATTTAAGGAAGTAGAGAATGTACTTAGGCAACTTGTCTTCCATGTACAGTGGAAATATAGAAACTCTCAGGTATAATTTAAACTATTACCCTATTACCCAAATCATTTTATTAAGGAAAAAGAATCTTACTTGAGAACTTCCTCCAACTGACCAAAGGTAAATCCAATAAATAATTAAAATATGTGAAAGTCATAATCCAAAAGACTGGTGGTAAATAATGGAAATCATTTACATTTTTATTAAGTATGCAATAAATAAAACCTCATGATAGTGGTAGAATAGATAGCTCTGAAATGAATAGAGATATATTTATGTTCTTGGTATATAATAAAAGCTTTTGGTAGAAAACATCACACATTAGTGAGGATGAGATAGATTAGTCAACAAATGCTCTCAAAAGAAGTTATTCTGAGGAAAAAACAATTTCTTGCCCTATTCTCCACATGAAAACACATTGAAAATTGATTTAAAAGCAATTCTTTTTTAGAAAGGAAAAAGAAGCAAAGAAAGAAATCTATAGAAAAAAAGAAAAAATCCTATTCAAAAATAGAGGTTTAGGGACTTCCATGGTGGCACAGTGGTTGAGAACCTGCCTGCCACTGCAGGAGATGCCAGTTCAATCCCTGGTACAGGAAGATCCCACATACCGCTGTGCACCTAAGCCTGTGCGCCACAACTACTGAGCCCTTGTGCTCTAGAGCCCACGTGCCACAACTACTAAGCCCTTGTGCTGCAACTACTGAAGCCCACATGCCTAGAGCCCATGCTCCACCACAAGAGAAGCCACCGCAATGAGAAGCCCACGCACCACAATGAAGAGTAGCCCCCGCTCACCGCAACTAGAGAGAAAGCCCGTGCACAGCAATGAAGACCAAACACAGCCAAAACAAACAAACAAACAAAAGAAAGAGCAAAAATAGAGGTTTACATTTAGCTAATGTTAGGATAGGGGAAACTTTTCATGCCTAAAGACAGCAGAAGAAATCATGAAGATAAATGTCAAATAAATTTAACTTAAAAATTAGTTTTTATGTTTAAAAATATAATTAAAAGGAAAATAGACAATCTTTGAAAACTATCAGTATTAGCAATGTATAAAATAACTATACAATTCAGGCTTAACCTGACAATTTACAATAGAAAATATATAACTGGCTATTAAAAAAAAATTTTTTTTTAAGTTTAACCTTTCTAGTCATAAAAATGCAAATTAAAACAAAGAGGTGCCACTTGTCTTCAATCCATTTCATTTAAAATTTTTAAAATAAATCATATGTAATCCTGGCAAAAGTAGTAGTGAGATCAGTGCTCCTAAAGCTGTGGTAGATGGGTGCATTGGTATTACCTTCTGAAAATAATTCAACAATATGAATACAAAGTTAAAATATTTTGCACAAGTAAGTTATCTGAAGTCATGCAGAGAAAGTGGAGTGGTTAAACATACAAGGATAGATAAAAATCAAAACTACAAATATTATACTTATGTTATAATAAATATTTAACAAGAAGGGATGGTTAAATAAGATGTGCCCACAAGGTGAGATACATAACTGTTCACAATGAGAGTTTCAAAGAGTTTTAAAGATGTGGGAAAAGCCTATGCTGAAATATGAAATGAAATTCTCTGTATATAAAATTATGTGTAATATGATCCCAATTTTGTTAAAAAATAGACACCTAGAGAAACAGGTAGAGAAAGAATATTCCAAATATTGATTGTAGTTATTCTGGGATATTTGATATCATAGGTAATTTTAATTTCTACAGGGAGTGTGTCACATTTATACTCTGAAAAATTATAAAAGATAAAATATTCTTAGACCCTGTTAACTGACCCCTATCATCCAGGTGAAAGGAAGGCATGTTTCTGCCATGCTCTGAAATGGCCAAGACACACCTGGAGTATGGTATCCCGTCCCAGATACTGCATTCTCAAGGGTAATGTGTAGAAATGCTGGCTATCTTTTGAACAGGGTGAGCAGAAAAATGAGGGTGGGGGTAAGGCGCGGTGATAAGCTGTATGAGAATAAGTGAGAGGATCTGAGAACTTTAGCTTAGGACAGAGAAGCTAAATGCTATTACTCATCTGTTTTCAAGTGTTTGAGCAGCTGTTATCAGAAAAATGTGTGGCATTGTCTTACTGTGATTTGGATAAAGGAGGCAGATTTTGTCGGAATGAAGAATGTTCCCATCCATTTAATTGTCCCATGATGACATCACAGAGCAGAGAGGTCTCTGTCTTTTGAATAGTCCAGGGTTGTGGCATAAGGGTCACCCCTCCTGGGTCACTGCTTGGGCCTCCATGCCTAAGATTCAGTGCTCCTCATTAGAAGAAGGTGCAATGGGAGAGTTATTGATGAAAGGACTTCAGACTGAAATTGGAAAGCGTCACATTCCAACAAACTTAATGAAAAGAGACAGAACATAAAGTCCTTTCATCAATTCAGATTTTAAATTTGGCATATATTAGATTATATATGATAGTAAGCTCACTAAGAATAAAGGAGCAGGAGAGAGGAAAAGAGCTTGAGGTTTAAATTCTTGTTGTTGTATTATCAACAGTGATTGACAATTGATTGCACATTTCGCCCGTGACCAAAGGCTGTTATTTTGCATGTGAAATTAGTATCTGATATTCTTTTAGCCAATGATTTGGAATTTAGTAAGACCAGGGTGTGGTTTTCACCCTTGTGAAAGCAGTCATCTAAAATGTCTCTATTCTGTTTAACCTCAAAGACAGAGATGTGATGTTTCTCTGAAGTAACTCCAGAAAGAAGGTTAGATGCATTCCCACAGAGAATATGATTGAATTTTTTAATATGCTCCATAATGAGCATGGATTGTCACATATTTTCCATTTCTAAAATAGATAAAGTGCTTTGAAATTTGTTGTACATTAAGAGACTGCTCCCTTTTCCTATCAGTTTAAAAATGGAATTGATTTTTGCAAACATACTGTTTTCTGGCTGTGAGGAGTGCTGTTAAATTTTCAAATAATTCCCATCATTGGCTTCATTAACTTAGATAGTGGGGATGTTGATAGTTTTAGTATTAATGTGGACCAAGAAGTTGCATCTTGTGTTTGAGAGAGTGTTTTCATCATAAAAATAATACAGTTTTTGTTATAATTATTTCATGTTTGGCTATCTTGAGGAAAACAATCCTCTAAAAATGTCTCTATTCCACCATGATAATTTCTGATGAGACTATTTTTTATTTGCTACATTAAGAGAAGTGATGGCAAATTCGATACAGATACATTCTCCAAGGCAGACAATATTTTCTCCAGAGAAAATATATTTAGTATCATTTTTCTGAGAAATCCTGGTCTAGAAACCTCTTAAAACATACAAGTTGTTATATTATCTTATTTATTCATATGATGTCTTACATTTTATCTCTTCTTTTTAAAATACCTAAAAACGTGCTAGAAAAAAAATTATGTGATTGTGAGGTTACTCTCAGCAACCTTCATTAATGTTCGATATTTAAGCACACTTACAAGGGTAACTACTTATAATCTAGGTAACCTAAAATTGGTCTTTTTTTCCTTCATCAAATCTCAAGTTCCTGAAAAGTGTCACTGAAAGCAATAAAAACCCCCAGAGATCCCTAAGACCGAATGATTTTTTGTGTGCCTTAGAGACAGGGGATGGTGATGTTTACATTGATGATACCCTTTTTTGTCTTGGTTGGTTCTTTAGCTTCCTTTGATTGTGAGGAAGGAGAGTGAGGTCCTGCGTACTTAGGCACCGTCCCCGTCACCACCCAACACACACACAGGCAGCACTGGGAGAACAAATACCTCAGTCTTCCAATGTTGGGAAAGAAGATGGCTATAGATAAAAACAGCACCCAGAGAGCATTCACTGGGTGTCCGGCACTGTTCTCAGTACTTTATATAAATTTGTTCACCCAGCCTTCACAACAACCACAGGAAGCATTGTTATTTTCTCTTTGCCAATGAGGACTCTCAGGCACAAAACGCTTAAGTTGCACAAAGTCCCACAAGTGGTAAGTGGGGAGCCAGTATTGAACAGGTGATTTGCTCCAGGGCTCATCCTCTTCATCACAACACCTTACAAAGGGCCCCTCTACAAAGCTAGTATTGGCATGTAATATGATTGCTTATAAATTTTCTTTTTAATCCTTATATTACTCTTGTACGGGAGGAAGAATAATTTTCTCCCTACTCTCTGAGTTCCTAGCTGAACCCTCTGATAAAAGACGGATTAACAAGAAGAAAAAAACAAAGAGAAATCTATTAACATGTGTACCTCATATATACGTGGAAGATACCCAGGAAAAATGTGTAGCTCCCATGAGTTACACAGCGGTGGCTTAGAATTCAGGGTTAAATACCATCTTAATAGGGAAAGGGGAGAGGGATGTAGGCCTGTGAGAGAAGAATCAATGGTTTTTAGGAAAGATGACTGGTCCCTTAGAAGAACAGTTGGGGGAGGTATGACAGAGTTTGTCTGGGTTTGATGTTGACTTCTAGTCTCTTCTCTCATAAGAATCAGTCTTCCTCAGTTGAATCCCAGGGAGGGGATTAGCGGCAATTGAGTTTCTTTTGGAGGATCTGTCTGTAGACAAATAAGGCGAGTTGAGAGAAAGCTGCTTTAAATGCTATATCTCAAAATAATCAATATGCCAAAGCAAGATATTTTGGGGTGGGCTGTTCTACTATCCTTCACTCCTTTAGGTTTGCATTAATTTTTAGCCCCATTTCATAGATAAGGCAACTGAAGTTCAGATACTGAGTTTTCTTTTGTTTTCCCCTGGGACATGTTCTCCTTTAGGAGGAGCCAGGAATGAACCTTGGTCTTCTGAATTACATTCCATTGCTTCTTCCCCTAACTGGGCTGCCTGTCAAAGCCAGGCCCTGAGGCTAACATGACAGTTCCTGAAGGAAAGCAATTAGGGTGAGTTAGGACTTATAATAAACCAAGGAAAAGGAAAGGTATAACCTTTTCAATGAAACAATCTTAATTAAAGGCAAAGTAGATTAAATCTTTTAAACAGACATGCCTGTCTAGAAATCTCACACCACCGAGTATAATTATACTGGCAAAATTTAGAGTGAAGGAGAGGAGAGAAAAGAAGGAGTATTATCTTTGGATACTAGAGAGTCCCAGCACAGCAAGAAAATGGATGATGAGATAACACAGATTTTAAAAATGGGACGAAGGCATCATCCAGGTTGGAGATCTCACCTTCTACACCAGGATGTTTTGACTTTAGTATGTTTTAATATCTAGTAAGTCTCATCTCCCCAATCCCCATTGTGCTCCTCACTCAATGCTCTTCATTTTAGGTTTTTCCTAGTTATTTTTCCATTTGAATTTTGGAACCAATTTTCTAACATCAGAAAAACAAAAAACTTTTTGGTGTTTTAATTGGATTTGCTAAATTTATGTAAAACTTGGGAGAACTGACTTCTTTATGAAGTTAAGTTATCCTATCCATTTGACATATTTACTTTTGTGTCTTTCAGGAACATCTTTAATTTTCCTCATGCAACCTTTTACACATTTCTTGTTAGGTTTCTTTTTATTTTGTTTTTAATTTTTTATTGATGTAACATTATTATAACATTATATGTTTCATGTGTACATTATATTTCAACTTCTGTATACATTATAGTACTCACCACCCCCCAAAGTTTAGTTTTCATCTGTCACTGTACAGTTGACCCCCTTTACAATTTTGCCCTCCCCCCTGCCCCTTCCCCTCTAATACCTGCTATTCTGTTCACTGTAGCTACATGTTTGTTTTTATTTGGTTTGGTTTGTTCATTTATTTTGTTTTTTTCTGTTTTGTGTTTTAGATTCTACATATGAATGAAGTCATATGGTATTTGTCTTTCTCTGTTGGACTTATTTCACTTAGCATAATACTTTCAAGGTCAATCCATGTTGTCTCTAACGGCAAGATTTTTAATCTTTTTTATGGCTTCTTCATTCATTCATTCATGGGTACTTGGCTTATTTCCATATCTTAGCTATTTTAAATAATGCTGCAATAAGCACTGGGGGGCAAATTTCTTTTCGAATTACTGTTTTCGTGTTCTTTGGGTAAATACACAGAGGTAGAATAACTAGACCATATGGCAGTTCTATTCTGAATTTTTTGAGGAATCTCCATGATGGTTTCCATAGTGGCTGCACCAATTTACATTCCCACCAATAATGTATGAGGGTTCTATTTTCTCCACATGCTCTTCAACACTTGTTATTTTTTGCGTTCTCTATAATAAATATTCTAATGAGTGTGAGGTGATATCCTATTGTGGTTTTGATTTGCATTTCCCTAATAATGAGTTATGTTGAATATCCTTTCATGAACCTGTTGGCCATCTGTATGTCTTCTTTGGAAAAAATGTCTATTCAAATCCTCTGTCCATTTTTTAATCAAGTTGTTAGGTTTTTTTTTTTTTGATGTTGAATTGTATGAACTCTGTATATTTTGAATATTAACTTCTTATTGGATATATAATTTGCAAATATCTCCCATTTGGTAGGTTGTCTTCTTGTTTGGTTGATGGTTTACTTTGCTGTACAGAAACTTTTTAATTTGATGTAGTTTCATTTTTTATTTTTGCTATTGTTTACTTTACCTGAGGGGACATATGTAGAAAGTTTCTAAGTCAAATGTTTTCTTCCAGGAGTTTTATACTTTCATGTCTCACTTTCAAGTATTTCATCAATTTTCAGTTGAGTTTTGTGTATAGTGTAAGAGAATAGTCTACTTTCATTCTCTTGCCTGTGGCTGTCCAGTTTTCCCAACACCATTACTAAAGAGGCTGGCCTTTCTCCATTGTATGTTCTTTGCTCCTTCATATATGAATTAACTGTTCATATATGTGTGGGTTTATTTCTGGGTTCTTGATTCTGTCTCATTGATTTGTGTGTCCATTTTTCTGCCAATACAATGCTGTTTTGATCACTATGGCTTTGCAGTATAATTTGAAATCAAGGTGTGTGATACTTGTAGCTTTACTCAGGATTGCTCTGGCTATTGGGAAGCTTTTGAAATTCCATGTAAATTTAAATAACTTTTTGGTTCTTTTTCTGTGAAAAATTGTCATTGAGATTTTGATAGCATTTACATTGAATCTGTAGATTGCTTTAGGTAATATGGACATTTTAACAATGCTAATTCTTCTAACCCATAAGCATGGAATATTTTTCCATTTCTTTGTGTCTTAAATTTCTTTCAGCAATGGTTTTATTGTTTTCAGTGTAGAGGTCTCCTTGATTAAATTTATTCCTAGGTATTTTGTTCTTTTTGCTGCTACTGTGAATAAGATTGTTTTCTTAATTTCTTTTTCTGCTTGTTAGTTGTTAGTGTATAGAAGTGCAGCAGACTTTGTATATTGATTTTGTACCCAGAAATACTTGTTTATTGTTTCTAATAGGCTTGTGGTAGAGTCTCTAGGGTTTTCTGTATCTAAAATCATGTCATCCACAAATAGTGACAGTTTACTTCTTCCTTTCCAGTTTGGATGCTATCTATCTATCTATCTATCTATCTATCATCAATTGATTTATTTATTTTTGTGCCTAAGTGCTCTGGCTAGGACTTATATTACTGTGTTGAATAAGAGTGGTAGGAGTGGGCATCCTTGTCTTTTTCCTGATCTTAGAGGGATAGTTTTCAGTTTTTCACCACTGAGTATAAAGTTAGCTGTGGGTTCATCATATACGGTCTTTATTATGTCTAGGAAAGTTCCTTCTATCCCCATTTTTTTGAGAGTTTTTATCATAAATGGTTGTCAAATGATTTTTCTACATCTATTGAGATGATCAATTTTTTTTTTATCTTTCATTTTGTTAATGTGGTGTTTAACATTGATTGATTTGCAGATATTGATTCATTCTTTCATTGCTGGGATAAATCCCACTTGATCATGGTATGTGATCTTTTTAATTTACTGTTGTATTTCTTTGCTAATATATTGAGGACTTTTGCATCTGTGTTCATCAGACATATTGGCCTGTAATTTTCTTTCTTTGTGTTGTCCTTTGCCTGGGTTTGGTATCAGGGTAATATTGGCCTTGTAAAATATTATGAAGTATTCCTTCCTCTTCAGTTTTTTTGGAAGAATTTTAGAAGGATAGGCATTAAATCTTTGAATATTTGCTAGAATTCACCTGTGAAGCCATCTGGTCCTGGGCTTTTGTTTTTTGGGAGATCTTTGATTACTGATTCAATCTCCTTACTAGTGATCAGTTTACTCAGATTTTCTCTTTCCTCATGATTCAGTCTTGGAAGGTTGTATGAGGCTAAAATTTTCTATTTCTTCTAGGTTGTCTAATTTGTTGACATATAGCTGTCCATAGTATTGTGTTGGCCAAAAAGTTCATTTGGGTTTTTCCATAACATCTTACCTGAACGAACTTTTTGGCTAATCTAATAGTTTCTTATAATCCTGTGTATTTCTTTGGTATCTGTTAATTCTCCTCTTTCATTTCTTTTTTTTTTTTTTTTGGCTGTATTGGGTCTTCATTGCTGTGTGTGGGCTTTCTCTAGTTGTGGCAAGTGGGAGCTACTCTTCATTGCAGTACGTGGGCTTCTTGTTGCAGAGCACGGGCTCCAGGTGCGTGGTCTTCAGTAGTTGTGGCACATGGGCTCAGTAGTCATGGTGTATGGCTCTAGAATGCAGGCTCAGCAGCTGTGGCATGCAGGCTTATTAGTAGATCCATGGTATCTTCTAGGACCAGGGATCGAACCCATGTCCCCTGTATTGGCAGGTGGATTCTTAACCACTGTGCACCAGGGAAGTCCCTCCTCTTTCATTTCTGATTTTATTCATCTGAACTTTCTCTCTCTCTCTCTCTCTTTTTTTAGTGAGTCTAACTAAAAGTTGGTCAGTTTATCTTTTCAAAGAACCAGCTTTGTTTCATTGATCTTTTTCTATTGTCTTTTTAGTCTCTTTTAAATTTATTTCTACTCTGATTCTTTTTTTATTTCCTTCATCCTACTGAGGCTTCATTTGGGCTTCATTTATTCTTCTTTTTAACAGCTTCTTTAGATATAAAATTAGATTGTTTGAGATCTTTCTTTTTTCTTGAGGTTGGCATGTATTGCTATACACTTCCCTCTTAGTATTGCTTTTGCTGCATCACATACATATTGGTATGTTGTATTTTCATTTTCATTTGTCTTCACATATTTTTTAAATTTCTTTTTTGATTTCTTCATTGACCCAATAGTTATTCAGTAGTATGTTGTTTTGTCTCCACATATTTGTGACTTTCCCAGCTTTCTTCTTTTGGTTGATTTCTAGTTTCATACCACTGTGGTCAGAAAAGAGGCTTGATAGGATTTCAGTCTTCTTAAATTTATCGAGATTTGTTTTATGTCCCAACATATGGTCTATCCTTGAGAATATCCATGTGCATTTGAGAAGAATGTGTATTCTGCTACACTTGGATGGAATCCTCTGTATAAATCTATAAAAGTTCTTTTGATCTAACGTTCCATTTAAAGCTGCTGTTTCTTTGTTGACTTTCTGTCTGGATGACCTATCCACTGGTATAAGTGAGGTTTAAAAGTCCCCTAATATTATTGTGTTGCTGTCAGTTTCCCCCGTGAGGTCTGTTAATAAGTGCTTTATATATTTTGGTGTTCTTTTGATAGGTTCATATATATTAATAACTATTATGTCTTCTTGATGAATTGTCTCCTTTATTATTATATACCGTTCAGTTTTGTCTCTTGTTACCTTTTCTGACTTGAAACCTATTTTGTCTGATATGAGTATGGCTACACCCACTTTCTTTTGGCTGCCATTTGCTTGTCTTATTATCCATCCTTCACTTTGAGCCTATATTTGCCTGTAGAGCTGAGATGAGTCTCCTGGAGGCAGCATATAGTTGAGTCTTATTTTTTAATCCATCCAGCCACTCTATTTTTTGATTGGTGAATTCGATCTGTTTACATTTTGGGTGATTATTGATATATGAGGACTTAGGACTGCTATTTTAGCTTTTGTTTTCTGGTTGCTCTATATCTCCATTATTTCTTTTTCCTTGTGTTTCTATCTGTCATTTTGGTTTGGTAGTTTTCTATGATATTTTTCTCAGTTTCCTCTTTTTTTATGTGTCATGTTTCTGCTCTGGATTTATGTTTTGTGGTTGTCATGATGTTTGTATAAAACATCTCATAAATAAAATAACCCTTTCTCTGCTGATAACATCTTATCTTCATTTGCCTATATGGGTTCCATTCTTTTCACCTTCCTCTTTTATGTTTTTGTTGTCTCAAATTATCCCTTTTTATGTTGCAAGTTCATTACCAAATTGAAGTAGTTATAGTTATTTTTACTGCTTTTTTTCCCTTTAACATTTATGCTTTAATTAAGCATAAATGTTATGCTTAATTAAGCATAAACTCTATTCCTGTATAGAGTTGCAATTTTCTGATTTTATTTTTCACCTTACTCAATGTTTTGTGTACTTTTACCTTTCATTTCAGGTAGACTGCAGCTGTTTTCAGCATTTCTTGTAAGCCAGGTCTAGTGGTAGTTAACTCCCTCAGCTTTTGTTTATCTGGGAAAGCTTTTAGTTTTGCTTCATATCTGAAGGGTAAATTTGCCAGATTTTTGGCTGACAGCTTTTAATCTTTCAATTTTTTTTTTTTTTTTTTTTTTTTTGTTGCTGTATGCGGGCCTCTCACTGTTGTGGCCTCTCCCGTTGCGGAGCACAGGCTCTGGACGTGCAGGCTCAGTGGCCATGGCTCATGGGCCCAGCTGCTCCGCGGCATGTGGGATCTTCCCAGACCAGGGCATGAACCCGTGTCCCCTGCATCGGCAGTCGGACTCTCAACCACTGCACCACCAGGGAAGCCCTAATCTTTCAATATTTTGAGTATGTTATTTCACTGTCTCCTGACCTGTAGAGTTTCTGCTGAGAAATCTGCTAATAACCTATTCAGGGTTCCTTTGTAGGTTACTGTCCTTTTTCCCTGGTTGCCTTTAAAATTCTTTTTTGTCATTGACTTGGCAATTTAGTATTGGAGAACGTCTTTTTGTGGTGAGGTAGTTAGGTATTCTCTTAGGTATTCTCTTAGCTTTATGGACTTGTATATCCAGTTCCTTTCCCACATTTGGGAAGTTCTCAGCTATTATTTCTTTAAATAAACTCCCCATTCCCTACTCCTCCCTTCTCCTTCTGGGGTACCCATTATCCTTATGTTGCCCTTCCTAATGGAATCGGATAGCTCTCATAGAATTTCTTCATTTTTTTTTTAGATCGTAGTTCTCTCTTCTTTTCTACCTGTATCTTTTGTAGATTTCTTTCTTAGAGCTTACTAATTCTCTCTTACATATGTTTTGTTCTGTTTCCAATGCTTTCTAATGCATTTTTATCTCATTTATTGATTTCTCCAGCTACAGAATTTCTGTTTGGTTCTTTTTTAGAGTTTCAATCTCTTTGGTAAAGTGTTGCTTCAGTTCATTCATTTTATTCATGAGCACATTGCCCTGCCTTTCTGAGTGTTCTTGTAGCTCACTGAGTTTCTTCATGACAGCTATTTTTTTTTTGACCACACTGTGCAGCTTGTAGGATCTTAGTTCCCGACCAGGGACTGAACCTGGGCTCCCGGCAGTGAGAGCATGGAGCATGACAGCTAGTTGAATTCTCTATCAGTTACTTTAAGTTTGGTTTCTGGAGAATTGTCATTTTCTTTTTATGATACTGTGTTACCATGGTTCTTCATGGTGCTCAATGAGTTGTTCCTCTGTTAGCATATTTGAACTAGTGAAACCTTTCTTCTTTAGGTAAAGCTTTTTTTTTTTTAAACATGATTTTAACTTAACAGGTCAGTAATTGGAGGCCTTTCTTTGGTTTTTCAGTAGGTGGCACTATAGAACAAAGTTTAAGTTTCTGTTGCCTGAACTACCTCTGGTTATGGAGTAGGCACTTTCCACCCTATACAGTCTCTGCCAGAAGTGTTCTCTGGTGGCCTTGTTGTCACTGCTTGTGCCTCCAGGGTCACTGGCACCTTGCTGCTGCTGTTGTTGCTACTGTCACTGGTGTTGCTGCCTGGGGCTTTCGAATGGCAGGCACCTCCACCATGTCCAGTGTCGCCTGGGTTGTCAGCTCTGCTGCTGCAGGGAGGGTGGGGGTCAGAGTCACAGGCACCTCCACGGCTAGAGGGATGGGGTCTCAGGCCCTCCTGCTGCTGCTTCTTGATTACCTGTGCAGCTGTGGCTAGGTTGTGCAGGAAGCTGTGCACCATCTCCCCTGCTACTATTAGGTTCTCTGGAGTTGCAGGTCAGCCTCTGTGGTCAGGGGGCCTGGATCAGCACCTCTTCTGCTCTTCCTCACGTTCTGCCTCCTCTATGTGTTCCAGTCTACCCACCTTTTGATGTACAGATGTATGAATTCTCTGGTGTCTTGATATGTTGGGCAGAGGAACATTTGTTGTGCTATGCATGTTTTGCTGGTTGTAGATTGAAGGGGAGAGTCAAAGGGAACATTTCATGCCACCATGATGCTGATATCACCAAAATGAGCTTTTTATTTTTTTAAATTTTTTTGTTGTTGTTATAAATGGAGTTTTCTTTTCTATTGTTCTTTTTTTTAAAAAAAAAACTATGTATATAATTAAGAAAGTGTGCATTAACTGGTATCTTATATAGGTGAGATTTTCAAACATTTTTGTCTTATTACTCCTTTTCACTCCTAAAAACTATTGTGTATCCCAAAGAGTTTTTGTTTATATGATTTTTATCTATTGGTATTTACTACATTAAAAATTAAAACTGAGGAATTTTTAAAATATGTATTTGTTGACTCATTTAAAAAAGAAGAAGCCAATTGCATAATAAACTATTAGCACAATTTTAATGAAAAAAATTGGCATATTTTAAATACCAAAGGGAAAATTAGTGAGAAGAGTGGCACTATTTTACACTTTTGCAAATCATTTTCATCTTTAGCTAAATAGAAGACAGCTGTATTCTCATGTCTGCTTCTTCAGTCAATCCATTGCTATGTCACATATCATATAATCTCTGGGACACTCTACTGTACACTATTGAGAGAATGACAGTGAGAAAACCACATAATGTCATAGTATTTTTATGATAATAATTTTGACCTTGCAACACCCTTGAAAGAAGACTGCTGGTGTAGAGTGTTGTTGTTTTTGTTTTTTTATAAATTTATTTATTTTTTAAAATTTTTGGCTGTGTTGGGTCTTCGTTGCTGAGCGTGAGCTTTTCTCTATTTGTGGTGAGTGGGGTCTACTCTTCATTGCGGTGCACGGGCTTCTCATTGCAGTGGCTTCTTTTGTTGCAGAGCACAGGCTCTAGGCATGTGGGCTTCAGCAGTTGTGGCACATGAGCTCAGTAGCTGTGGCTGGTGGGCTCTAGGGCGCCGGCTCAGTAGTTGTGGCGCATGGGCTTAGGTGCTCTGCGGCATGTGGGATCTTTCCGGGCCAGGGCTCAAACCCGTGTCCCCTGCATTGGCAGGCGGATTCTTTTTTCTCCTTATATCTATTAATAATATGTGAATTTTCTTAATGTGTTGTTTTCTTAATGTGATATTGAATTTTTTTGTTTTTATCTATTTAGGACTTTTTCATGGACATTCAAAAGTAAAATTGGCTAGTATTAGATTTATTTTTTATTTCTGTAATGAAATATTTACTGTAAAGTATCACAATGGTATTAATTTTGGCATTAATATTTCCATGTTTCAGAAAAGCCTAATACATAATTATGTAATTTCTCTAATGTAGATATCTATGATGCGAGGTAGGGTAAAGCAACATTTTATCATGAGCCCAAATGATGGATTACACAAAGCTTGACAGAGAGAAACATTTTGCTCACTTCTATTCCCAATCCTCCAACCATGCATAAGCTCTACACACTGTGACTTCTCTTCATTTATATTTTCCCCTCTCTCAAATGCTAAGGACTAGGGGGAAGCTAATGCAGCCACAAAGTTCGATGTAGTGCATCAAAAGAGTAACAGCAGCTAAAAAAGACGTAGCTCAAATACCAGCTTACTGCTTAAGTGTGTGATTTTACTAAATGTCTTCAAGTCTCAGGGTCCTCATTTGTTAAATGTGGATAATAATACCTACCTCATAGGTCCAGTGAGAACACATTGAAATAATATGTGTAAATTGCTTTTATGTACCTGGCACATAGTCATTGTTTAATAATTGGTGGTTGAAGTTTTTTTAGTAACCATGCTTTTAAAGGGAGACAAAAAATGCAGGAGTAAATGAGTGTAGAATAGTTGGCATTATACCTTTGACCTGGTTTAATCAGGGAAGACTTTTGGGGATCAGAAAAGCTTGAATTAAGGTTTGAAGCTTGAGTAAATGTATTAGTATCTATTGTCGCATAACAAATTGCCCACAAACTTCACAGCATAAAATAACAAATTGTTTGTTTTTTTGTTTGTTCTGAGGGTCAGGAATCTGGGAGTTGTTTTCCTGGGTAGTTCTGACTTAGGGTGTCTCATGAGATTGCAATCAAGTTGTCGGCCTGGGCTGCAGTCATCTGAAGGGACTGGAGAATCTGCTTCACTCAAATGGTGGGCGGGAGGAGATGCTTCAGTTCCTTACAACATAGACCTCTACATAAGGATACTCAAGACATGGCTTCCCCATGACACCCCAAGATAGAAAGAGCCCAAAGTCAGAAACTTCATCTGAACTAATCTCAGAAGTATCATACCGTCACTTGCACAATGGTCTATTTGTTCACACAGACTAACTCTGGTACAACATGGGGACTATACAGGGTGTAGATACCAGGAGGAGGAGGTCATTAGGAACCATCTTGGAGGGTGAGTATCACAGTAGAATTTGGGCAATGGAAAGAAACAAAACTGGGAGGAAAAGAGAAAACTAGGTCAGACCCTAGCATGAACATCCCTGTCCTTGACATGGGTGACCCATGCAGATGCTGATGGAGCTATCTTATGGTAACCTCTAAGCAGGAGGTGGAGACAACAGAGCCCTGGATCAATGGAGAAGGGCTAACCCTACACACTTCTCCCAGTTGAACAAGGTGATTTCCTTGCCAAACCACCAGAGGAAGAACATGAAAGAGTAATTCCTAAACTAAAGAATGCCTCTTGCTACCCATATTAACCTTTAGGCAAGTTATGTATATGTTCTCAACTTTAATTTCCACATTCTCTAAGCAGAGCTATAATCTCTCTCACAATATTGAGCAAAGCAAGCTTTGAAAGTCGAGTGACAGGCATGAGGTGGTAATCATCCCCTTATAAGAAGATAGAGTCCTAACACATATAGTCTGCTTGCCCCTAACTATATTCAGCCAGTGCCAGGCATATAGCAACCTAATGTTGTATCATAGATGTATTTTGGATTCACCAGTGAATTAATAATACCTGCTCTCTCCCCTGCACACATCTTTTGAATGACACTCATTGGCGTAGTTTAAAAGGCACACAGGTTTTTTCTGTCACTGGGCTCTATTTGAGCCAATCAAGGGATCGATGGTCAGGTTCAAATCAATAGAACTTTATCAGCTATCACAAACCTCAATGATTTCTGGCATTGGCCATGCACTAAAGGTACTTAGCTGTTCAAGCTGTGCCTCTGTTCAGATGTACGTTTTTCAACTGAAACACATGTTTAATGTGTACCACATGGACATAAGAGTATAATAATACATGTGGATTTCTGTTGATGATGATAAGAATATTGAGTAGTACCTTTATGGAAGTATCTGATTACAAAAGCTTTTTGCATTCATTATGTCACTCATACTTTACAGGGACCTTGTAGGGTGGGTAATTATTGTCCTTAATTTACAAACAAGAGAAGCAAAACTCTGAGGAGTTTTGTTGACGATCATACAGCTAAGTCTCAATCTTTACTTATGACTAAAAGATGGGCATTTGCTCCAAAACTCCATGTAATCACTATTAAATAGTATGTAATCTTTCTTTGTCAATTCATAGTGTATATCAGGATATTTTATTGCATGAGGGTCAGCTTTGTGCACATTAACTAGTTTTTATTTTATATTACTGAAATGATTAATTGAGCTGTTCATTCGTTTGGTGGTCTAATGTGTCTTGCATGTCTGCTTGCTCTCTGAGGAAGGCATAGGACAGTATATGTCCATTGTCACAGCATCTCTGAGAGGAAGATAAATATTATCAGCCATGATACGCTGCTGGGGAAAAAGCCACAACATGGAATGTGCCTTATAAGTACAACAGGTATAAAACCTAGAACCCCCCAGGTCTGATTCTGGGCTGGAACCAGCAGGTATAGTATTCTATAGATTGTAAGGGAGATGACTTTTAATTTTGTACCACATATAATTTACATGCATAATTTAATGTGTTCATTTGATACTTAAACAGTAGCAGAACTTTAATATATTTCCTAATATCTCCCTTGAAAGGTATCAGTGATAATCCTATTGCAACTTTTGGCATTGTCAGTTTTGTGGTGTCCATGAGAAACAAATTATATCAGAGTCAGTAAGAATGATGCAATTTTCTGTCCTTAATCCTCAAATCAGCCCATGTTCCTGATGCTGCCTTCTCTATCAATAGTCTGTGATCTTGTTACTGATTCTTTTAACTGTTTTAGAAAATCCAAATTGTGTTAATCCAAATTTAACTCTTACTTTGTGCTATGAAAAAATAATAGTGTTTCTCTCTCTTACTCTAACCTGTATCTTTGGATTGAAAAATATTTTGACAATGTGGCTATCATGAGCCTCTATGAATGAAATTACTCTTTTTTGCTCCCTGGTTATATCTTTTATCCTCTGTTTGCTCTTTCCATCCTTAAATAGACTTGGAGATACAGTGTCCTATTATTATGTAATATCTGATGCTTTTTACATGAGCCAAGTATAGAATAAAAACTGCTTTCCCTATTATTAAGTCAGTCCTTCTATAGCCAGTGGGTTGACAACTCTTCAAAATATTGTGCCTAGATTTCTGACCTATGTCTTCTGAAATGGTGAGAATGTGGATAATTGTTGGGGTGACGCTTAGAGCAAAGCCCTGTGGACCAACAGCCAACACTCAAAGAGGTGGGAAGAGTATAGTATTGATCTCAAGTACTGATAGTATGTATCCTTGGCAAGTGTCAGGAGGGAAGGACAACCTCTAGCTCCAATGAGCTACTGGGAAGCCAGCCTCTTGGACTATTCCTACTATAGCTGAACTAAAATTCAGTTTGCCAGTGGGAAAAGGTCAATAGGTAATCTTTTAAGTATATAGCGAGAAAGACAATAAATCAGGCAAGATGTTAACAACTGAAGAATATAAAAAAAAAAGAGTCGATATAGTCCTTTGAACCACTCTTGAAATTCTTTCAGTAGGTTTAAAATCATATGAAAGTTAAAATGTGCATACAGACACACACACATACACACACACACGCGTGTACACAGTCTGTAAGGGGATGACTGGGCAAACAAATGGGCTCAACCTGCCAGTATCCTGACAGAGCCAGTATGAGTTCTGATGTCAGAGAGAGAAGTTATTATTTAGGCTCTGTTTTGTTCTTTTCATTTACTTTTCCCCAGATACACAAATTGTACTGAAAAAAAAGAAAAGAAAGGCTGTGTTCTCTTAAACTGACACCAAGTATCTGTTTCAAATGAACTTTTTCTTGAGAAAAATAATTAAATTAAAATTTAAAACAATCTAAATTCATAGGAAAAAAAGTAAATCCCCTTTAAAACCCAGAAAGTTCTAGAAAATTTCTCCTCTACTCTGCTGTTTTCCCTTTTTACAATTGTATATGCTTCCTCACAGTCAAAAACTGGATTTTCAAAACCAATTAAATTTCATTATCAGAAACTCCAACATAAAGACATTTATCATTGCATATTTTCAAATGTAGCAGTTAGCCCTTGGGAAATGAAAAATTGAAGCTACCATTAATGAAATGAAATTCAAAGATATTAATCTGGTGCCTGACTTGATGTATCTGAAGAATTTTGAACTGAACGTAGTTCTACACCCTTGTCTCCATCCCCACCATATAATAAGTCCCCCAATAGTACTTACTCATCTATTTATTAAATATGATATCTGGCCTTAAATTTGCTAAAGTTTGTTGCTTTTCAGTAGAGTTCAACTGGTTTGTTTTTAATTAGCAGTTTTCTCAGATCCTAATAAACCATCTGAAAGCATGGAAGAAAGACTCAATCCTTTGCTATATGATTGTTTTCTTTATGTCAAGATATACTGCTAATAATAATAACAGCTAATGTGTTTCCTGTGCTCTGTGTCAGGAGCCATGAGGAACCCGTTCCACACTATTTCATGCAGCATTGAATTTGGTGCTGTTACTATTGCCCTCTCTGTGTAGGTGGAGACTCCAAGACTTGGAGCAGTTGCTTAACTCTTTTGAGACTATATACCCCATGATGTTAACTCTTTTGTAGTTGTGTTGTTTTGTTCTTTTTATATATTAGTATCATTTTTAAAAGTGGCATAACCCTTTAAATAAGTGACTTATTCAAAGATTTTCTACATTCTACAATGAATGATTCTTTTCATTGGGGGTCTTAATCTTTAATTTCTTAATAAAGAGCAGTGGGGAACAATGATACCACAGTGAGTCTTTTGGAAATTTAGCTCTTTTACTCTAGGTCTACAACTCACTTTTTATGTATTTTTTATTGTAGTAAAAAACCCTTAACCTGAGATCTAGCCTCATAAAAATATTTAAGTGTACAATACGTTATTGTTGACCACAGGTATAATGTTGTACAGCAGCTTTCTAGAGCTTATTCATCTTCCTTAACTCAAGTGTTATGTTCATTGATTAGCAACTTCCTATTTCTCCTTCCCCCCAGCTCCTGGAAACAACCTTTTGATTCCGTGAATTGGACAATTTTTAGATACCTCATAAAAGTGGAATCATGTAGTATTTGTCTCCCTGTGACAGGTTTACTTCACATAGCGTAATGTTCTCAGGGTTCATCTGGGTTGTCACATGTTGCAGGATTCCCTTCTTTTTTTAAGCTGAATAATATTCCATTGTATGAGTATACCATGTTTTATTTATCTCTTCTTCTGCCAGTGGACACCACAATTTATTTATGTATTCTTTTGTCAATGGATACTTAGGTTGTTTTCACACTTTGGCTATTATGAACATTGCTACAGTGAACATAGGATTGTTAATATCTCTTTGAGATTCTGATTTCAATTATTTTGGGGGTTTTATGTTTTTCTTTATTTGCCCTGACCTCATCCCAATAAACCATTCCCAAACTAATCACGACTCCTGAGTGAGTTTTTTTTTAAAATAAACTTTGTTTCTTAGAGCAGTTCTACGTCCACAGAAAAATTGAGCTGAAAGTATAGATAGTTCCCATATCCCCCCTGCTCCCCACACACACAGCCACCCCCATTATCAACATCACCAGAGTGGTACATTTGTTATAATTGATGAACCTACATTGAAATATCATTGTCACCCAGAATCCATAGTTTACACTAGGGTTCACTCTTGGTATTGTACATTTTATGGGTTTGAATAAATGTATAATGACATGTATCCACCATTATAGTATGATACAGAGTAGTTTCACTGCTCCCCAAAATCCTCTGTGCTCCACCAATTCTTCCCTCCCTCTCCCCAACCCCTGGCAACCACTGATTTTTTTATTCTCTCCTTAGTTATGCCTTTTCCAGAATGTCATATAGTTGGAATCGTACAATATGTAGACTTTTCAGATTGGCTTCTTTCACTAAGTAAGATGCATATCAGTTTCTTCATGGCTTTTTATGTTTAATAGCTCATTTCTTTTTAGTGCTAAAAAATATTCCATTGCATACCTGTACCACATTCAGCTACTGAAGGACATCTTGTTTTTAAAATTTTTATTGGAGTATAGTTGCTTTACAATATTGTGTTAGTTTCTACTGTACAGCAAAGTGAATCAGATATACATATACATATATCCCCTCTTTTTTTGGATTTCCTTCCCACTTAGGTCACCACAGAGCACTGAGTAGAGTTCCCTGTGCTATACAGTAGTTTCTCATTAGTTATCTATTTTATACATAGTATCAATAGTGTATATATATATATATATATATATATATATATATATATATATATATATCAGTCCCAATCTCCCAATTTATGCCACCCCCCTCCTTGGTATCCACATGTTTGTTCTCTACGTCTGTGTCTCTATTTCTGCTTTGTAACTAAGATCATCTATACCAATTTTTTTCAGATTCCACATATATACATTAATATATGATATTTGTTTTTCTCTTTCTGACTTACTTCACTCTGTATGACAGTCTCTGGGTCCATCCACGTCTCTACAAATGACCCAATTTCATTCCCTTTTATGGCTGACTAATATTCCATTGTATATATGTACCACATCTTCTTTATCCATTCCTCTGTTGATGGACATTTAGGTTGTTTCCGTGTCCTGGCTATTGTAAACATTGCTGCAATGAACACTGCGGTGCATGTGTATTTTTGAATTATGGTTTTCTCTAGGTAGTGGGATTGCTGGGTCACATGGTAGTTCTACTTTTAGTTTTTTAAGGAGCCTTCATACTGTTCTCCATAGTGGCTGTATCAATCTAAATTCCCACCAACAGTGCAAGAAGGTTCCCTTTTCTCCACACCCCCTCCAGCATTTATTATTTGTAGATTTTGTGATGATGGCCATTCTGACCTGTGTAAGGTGATACCTCATTGTAGTTTTGATTTGTATTTCTCTAATAATTAGTGATGTTGAGCATCTTTTCATGTGCTTTTGGGCCATCTGTATGTCTTCTTTGGAGAAATGTCTATTTAAGTCTTCTGCCCATTTTTTTGATTGGGTTGTTTGTTTTTTTGATATTGAGCTGCATGAGCTGTTTGTATATTTTGGAGATTAATTCTTTCTCCGTTGATTCATTTGCATATATTTTCTCCCATTCTGAGGGTTGTCTTTTCATCTTGTTTATGGTTTCCTTTGCTGTGCAAAAGCTTTTAAGTTTAATTAGGTCCCATTTGTATATTTTTGGTTTTAGTCTCATTACTCTAGGAAATGGGTCAAGAAAGATCTTATGCTGTGGTTTACGGCAAAGAGCATTCTGCCTGTTTTCCTCTAAGAGTTTTATAATGTCTGGCCTTACATTTAGGTCTTTAATCCATTTTGAGTTTATTTTTGTGTATGGTGTTAGGAAGTGTTCTAATTTCATTCTTTTACATGTAGCTGTCCAGATCTTCCAGCACCACTTATTGAAGAGGCTGTCTTTTCTCCATTAGGTAGGTTTATTCCTATGTCTTTTTGTTATTATTGTTGCAATAGGAAATGGGACTGTTTCCTTAATTTCTGTTTCTGATCTTTTGTTGTTAGTGAATGGGAATGCAAGAGATTTCTCAGCATTAATTTAGTATCCTGCAACTTTCCAAATTCATTGATTAGCTCTAGTATTTTTCTGGTGGCATCTTTAGAATTTTCTATGTATAGTATCATGTCATCTGCAAATAGTGACAGTTTTACTTCTTCTTTTCCAATTTGGATTCCTTTTATTTCTGTTTCTTCTCTGATTGCCATGACTAGGACTTCCAAAACTATGTTGCATAACAGTGGTGAGAGTGGACATCCTTGTCTTGTTCCTGATCTTAGAGGAAATGCTTTCAGTTTTTCACCATTGAGTATGATGTTTGCTGTGGGTTTGTCATTTACAGACTTTCTTATGTTGATGTAGGTTCCCTTTATGCCCACTTTCTGGAGAGTTATTATCATAAATCGGTGTTGAATTTTGTCAGAAGCTTTTTCTGCATCTATTTAGATGATCATATGGTTTTTATTCTTTAATTTGTTAATATGGTGTATTACATTGATGGATTTGCATATATTGAAGAATCCTTGCATTCCTGGGACAAATCCCACTTGATCATGTTGTATGATCCTTTTAATGTGTTGTTGGATTCAGTTTGCTAGTATTTTGTTGAGGATATTTGCTTCTATGTTCATCAGGGATATTGGTCTGTAATTTTTTTGTGTGATATCTTTGGTTTTCATATCAGGGTGATGGTGGCCTTGTAGAACGAGTTTGGGAGCATTCCTCCATCTGCAAGTTTTTGGAAGAATTTGAGAAGGATAGGTATTAGCTCTTCTCTAAATGTTTGATAGAATTCACCTGTGAAGCCATCTGGTCCTGGACTTTTGTTTGTTGGAAGATTTTTAATTACAGTTTCAATTTAACTACTTATGATTGGTCTGTTTATATTTCTAATTCTTCCTGGTTCAGTCTTGGAATGTTGTACCTTTCCAAGAATTTGTCCATTTCTACCAGGTTGTGCATTTTATTGGCATATAGTTGCTTGTAGTAGTCTCTTTTGATCCTTTGTATTTCTGTGAAGTCAGTTGTAATTTCTCCTTTTTCATTTCTAATTTTATCGATTTGAGTCCTCTCCCTTTTTTTTCTTGATGAGTCTGGCAAAAGGTTTATCAATTTTGTTTTTCTTCTCAAAGAACCAACTTTTAGTTTTATTGATCTTTGCTATTGTTTTCTTCATTTCTATCTCATTTATTTCTGCTCTGATCTTTATTGTTTCTTTCCTTTTACTAACTTTGTGTTTTCTTTCTTCTTTCTCTAGTTGCTTTACATGTAAGGTTAGATTGTTTGAGATTTTTCTTGAGGTGATATTGTATTGCTGTAAACTTCCCTCTTAGAACTGCTTTTGCTGCATCCCATAGGTTTTGGGTCACAATATTTTATTATTATTTGTTTCTATGTATATTTTAATTTCCTCTTTGATTTCTTCAGTGATCTCTTGGTTATTTAGCAGTGCACTGTTTAACCTCCATGTGTTTGTGTTTTTTATAGTTTTTTTTTTCCTGTAATTGATTTCTAATTCCATAGCATGTGGTCAGAAAAGATGCTTGATATGATTTCAAATTTCTTAAATTTTCTGAGGCTTGATTTGTGACCCAAGATGTGATCTGTCCTGGAGAATGTTCTGTATGCATTTGAGAGGAAAGTGTATTCTTCTGCTTTCCGGTGCTATGTCCTATGACTATCAATTAAATCTGTCTGGTTTATTTCATCATTTATTTATTTGTTTTAATAAATTTATTTATTTATTTTTTTGGCTGCATTGCTGCGTGTGGGCTTTCTCTAGTTGCGGCAAGTTGGGGCTACTCTTCATGCGGTACACAGGCTCTAGGTGGCTTCTCTTGTGGCAGAGCATGGGCTCTAGCCACACATACTTCAGTAGTTGTGGCATATGGTCTCAGTAGTTGTGGCTCGTGGGATCTAGAGTGGAGGCTCAGTAGTTGTGGCGCACAAGCTTAGTTGCTCCATGGCATGTGGGATCTTCCCAGACCAGGGCTCAAACCTGTGGATTCTTAACCACTGTGCCATGAGGGAAGTCTCTATTGTGTCATTTAAAGCTTGTGTTTCCTTATTTATTTACCATCTAGATGAACTGTCCATTGGTGTAATTGGGGTATTAAAGTCCCCCACTATTATTGTGTTACTGTTGATGTTCCCTTTTATGGTTGTTAGCATTTGCCTTATGTATTGAGGTGCTCCTATTTTGGGTGCATAAACATTTATAACTGTTATATCTTCTTCTGGGATTGATCCCTTGATCATTACATAGTGTCCTTCCTTATCTCTTGTAACAGATTTTATTTTAAAGTGTACTTTATCTGATATGAGTATTGCTACTCCAGCTTTCTTTTGATTTCCATTTTCATGAAATATCTTTTTATATCCCTTTACTTTCAGTCTTATGTGTCCCTAGGTCTGAAGTGGGTCTCTTGTAGACAGCATATATATGGGCCTTGTTTTTGTATCCATTCAGCTAGTCTGTGTCTTTTGGTTGGAGCATTTAATCCATTTACATTCAGGGTAATTATCAATATGTATGTTCCTATTACCATTTTCTTAATTGTTTTGTGTTTGTTATTGTAGGTCTTTTCCTTCTCCTGTGTTTCCTGCCTAGAGAAGTTCCTTTAGCATTTGTTGTAAAGCTGGTTTGTTGGTGCTGAATTCTCTTAGCTTTTGCTTCTCTGTGAAGCTTTTGATCTTTCTGTTGTATATGAATGAGACCCTTGCTGGGTAATCTTTGTTGTAGGTTTTTCCCTTTCAACGCTTTAAATATACCCTGCCACTCCCTCTGGCCTGCAGAGTTTCTGCTGAAAGATCGGCTGATAACCTTATGGGGATTTCCCTTGTTTGTTATTTGTTGCTTTTCCCTTGCTGCTTTTAATAATTTTTCTTTGAATTTAATTTTTGTTAGTTTGATTACTATGTGTCTTGGTGTGGTTCTCCTCGGGTTTATCCTATATGGGACTCTCTGCACTCCTTGGACTTGGGTGGCTATTTCCTTTCCCAAGTTAGGGAATTTTTCAACTATGACTTCTTCAAATTTTTTTCATGCCCATTCTCTTTCTCTTCTTCTGGGACCCCTATAATTTGAATGTTGATGTTTTATGTTGTCCCACATGTCTCTGAGGCTGTCCTCAATTCTTTTCATTCTTTTTTCTTTATTCTGTTCCTCAGCAGTTATTTCAGCAATGTATCTTCTGGCTCACTTATTCGTTCTTCTGCCTCAGTTATTCTACTATTGATTCCTTCTAGTGTACTTTTCATTTCAGTTATTGTGTTGTTCATCTCTGTTTGTTTGTTATTTAGTTCTTCTAGATCTTTGTCAACATTTCTTATATTTTCTCGATCCGTGCCTGCATTCTATTTCCAAGATTTTGGATCATCTTTACTATCATTACTCTGAATTCTTTTTCAGGTAGCTTGTCTATTTCCTCTTCATTTATTTGGTCTTTTGGGTTTTTACCTTGCTCCTTCATCTGTAACATATGTTTTTGTCATCTCATTTTCTTTTCTGGGTGGGGCTGTGTTCCTGTCTTACTGGTTGCTTGGCCTGAGGCTTCCAGCACTGGAGTTTACCGGCAGTTGGGTAGAGCCAGGTCTTGGTGCTGAGATGGTGACTTCCAAGAGACCTCACTTTGATTAATATTCCCTGGGGTCTGAGGTTCTTTGTTAATCCAGTGGTTTGGACTTGGTGCTCCCACCACAGGAGCTCAGGCTTGACCCCCAGCTTCTGAACCACGATCCCACAAGCCACATGGCGCAGCCAAAAAAAAAAAGGAGCATAACAGTAACAAAGAATAAAAAATAAAATTAATAAGTAAAAAATATATTAGAAAAAAATATATAAATGAAACAACAGCAAGGTAAAACAGAACCACAATAGAAAAAAAGAAACCAGAAAAGGCCTTGGCTGTGGGGATGGGGCTTAGGCAGGGGAGGGGCCTAGGCTCAGGACACTCACAGTTGGAAAATGCCCTGGGGGTGGGGCTGGGGCAGGGAGGGGCTTAGTCTGGGGGAGGCGGCAGGCCTAGGCTCAGGATCCCGAAAATGCCCTGGGGGTATTGGGTGGTAAATTTTAGGCTCTGCTTGGCCAGAAGGGCCTCAGAGTGTGGAGGATCAGGCCCAGTACCCAAGCAGGCTCCATGGGGCCCGATTGGGCAGGGGAAACACTGGCCACGTTCCCTTCCAATCCTCTGATCCCCCAAGGTTTTCTCCCCATCCCTGTTGATTCCCTCATGGTGAGTGGGCCCCTCCAAGTGTGGAAACCCCTCCCCTTCCCCAGCCACCCCTCAGGGTACTGGTCCCATTCCTCCTCCACTTCTCCTTCCCCCTTGCTCTCCCCCATGTCCTACCTGGTCACTTGGGGGTTCCTCGTGTTCTCTTAGGTGTCTGAGGTCCCCAACCAGTGCCTGTTATGTGCCCTAGTGGTGAGGAGATGCAAACTCCACGTACTCCTACTCTGCCATCTTAACTGCACCCCCAGAAATTTTTAATTTTATTGAAGTTCAATTGATCAATTATTTCTTTCATGGATTGTGCCTTTGCTGTTGTATTTATAAAGTCATCACCAAACCCAACGTCACCTAGATTTTCTTCTATGTTATCTTCTAGGAGTTTTATAGTTTAGCATTTTACATTTAGGTCCATTTTTGTGAAAGACATAAAGCTTGAGTGAGCTTTTAAAAATCTAAAGCATACCAAGTCACTTTCATGTTTAAAACCCTCCAATGACTTCCACTTGTGTTTAGAACTGAACCAAAGATTTTACCATGGTCTATAATTTCTACCTAACTTAGCCACTTTCCACGACTCCAAAGTGTCATGGTACATTTCCCTCCCCTCTGCTACAGCAGACTTCCTCGTGCCTCTTGACATGTGGAATTCATTCATAAAATACATTGAAGTAGGATTACTTAATTAAGAATCTATAGCCAACAAATAAGATTGAGTAGGAATCAAATGAGTAAGTATTATAGAGGAATGTGAATGGAAGGAATTCCAGGGTAATTGCCACAAACAACTTCTTTCAGTCTGTGTTTAACGTTTAGTAAATTGGTGGGTCAGCAAGGCTGAAAGAATCAGAAGCTAAATCAATTGGCAAGTGCCAAAACAGAAAGAAAAGCTTGAATTGGCTCTTTAAAAAAATATCCTGAGGTTGAACACTTCAAAAGTCTAGAATTACTTTGTATAAGAGTAAGGGATCATTTTAATTGAGGTACAATATACTGCAAATTGTGTTTTTAAAACTGGTACAGTGTTACAGAAGGACAAATCATTTTCAATAATTTAATTGTGTTTGAACCAATAATTAAATATATTCAAAATTTTAATCTTCCCAGAGTCATGTCTGATTTTTAAATTTCCAGGAATATGTGTATCCCTTACTGTCAGCTCTATATGCCACCTCATTCTTAAATCTCCGCTTATTTGTCACTTAGGACATTGTTTTGCCCAGTTACACATCAGCTACAGTTGATTGAATTTAAAGATAGTTGTTCTCCATTACTATTAATAGTGCTGCTCTTCACCAAGGATCCTGAAGATATCCTAAGTTATCCTGAAAACAAGTGTGCCTTCCACTACAACTAATAAAAATGCATTATGTCATGAGAGGAAATAAATGATTTTTAGATGCTTTTAAATAAAATATCAATAATGAAAGCAAGGGAGGGTGGGAGGGAGGGAGACGCAAGAGGGAAGAGATATGGGGACATATGTATATGTATAACTGATCCACTTTGTTATGAAGCAGAAACTAACATACCATTGTAAAGCAATTATACTCCAATAAAGATGTAAAAAATAAATAATAATAATAATAATGAAAGCAAGAATCCCAGCTTCTGTTTTGCAACTCATTAAGACACTTAAATGAATGCTATGGCAGTAATATTTCTCAATATTATGATCATTTTGCCCCTTCAAGAATGGATTCCAAGACATTAAATTCTACTTTTAATAAATAGTAGTATAGTAATATTACAGCACAGCTTAGTTCTGTTTAAAATAAATTCATCCTTGAATTACTAGAAATAATGTATGCTTCTTTTCTAGGCCAATGTAAATACAACTTTATTATTCCTTAAATCCAATAATACTGTGTACTTAATATTATATATGTAAAATAGTACATATTTGAACATTTTTACTGAGTGCCTACTTGATAATGGTAACGTTATTTATACCTTATTGGGAAGATATGTTTTGTAGTTCAGAAAAACAATTTATGCATAACATTTCAAGCAGATCTGCTGGCGGCTAGTGGTATATATTATATATGCTTCAAAAAGATAACTGCCTTTTTAAAATACCAAGGCCAACAAGGTCTTATTGGGATTAAAATTGCTTAAAAGCAAAATTTTAAAAAATATTTGTCTGCCATATTGGTGAGGAGAAACAGAATGTACATAAGAATGGATGTCTGAAATGTTCTGTTGTTGTGTAATGCCCTCTGCCAACTTCTGTCCAGTCCTTATGCTCCTACATTGCAATGATTCATCTGTCTGGCATCCTTATTATATTAACAGAATATTCAAGTATGGCCATACCTTCCTTTTTTTTTATTTTTAATTTTTTTTTGCTGTACGCGGGCCTCTCACTGTTGTGGCCTCTCCCGTTGCGGAGCACAGGCTCCGGACGCGCAGGCTTAGCGGCCATGGCTCACGGGCCCAGCCACTCCACAGCATGTGGGATCTTCCCGGCCCGGGGCACGAACCCGTGTCCCCTGCATCGGCAGGCAGACTCCCAACCACTGCGCCAGCAGGGAAGCCTCATACCTTCATTTTTATATCTTACCATTTATCACTAGATCTGACAATTAGATACAGAAATAAATTTTCTTAAAATTATTTTAAAATTCCCCCAAAAAATGTATTGCTGTGTTTCATTCACCACAGTGCCTGATGTCTGAAAGCAGTTATTTTGCAAGTATCAACACTAGGTCATGACCTTAATTATTCAGAAATGTACTAGATGACTTTGGGCATCTAAGCTTTTTTAATATTCAAGAATCCCCTATTTAACTTAGGTACCAGAGATCTGTCTAAGCATTAGCTGTCCTAAGAGGCTCTTTAGAAATGAAAGGAAGCTGGAAGTTCACTGAGACATGCATCCCAGGTCCAGTTTATTATTTTAACCATTTTGCCATTAGCAAAAAATTTTGAACTGGCATATTTCATTAGCCTGGAATGGGAGCAGAGTTATGGGACATTACCTCAGGGTTCAGTCTTCTAATAATGTTTACTTTTAGGATCAATGCCTTCTTATTAATTTGCTGATTAATGGTGTTAAGAATTGGTTCAAATAGAATTTTAGATGTCTGCTAATGGCTCATTAACTAAATTTGAAAGGCCATGCTCTTTTAACTCTGAAAATGAAAATTCTAATTCATTTTGAGACTGCAGTCAGATACATTCTTATGCAAGGGAAAAAAATCTTTCCTCTTCTTGCCTTCAGTGGTTGACACAATTTCTGGGGCCATTTGTCAATACCCATATGGTATGACTTGGTATGAAGTATGATTGATTTAGAATTCTAGCTTATAACAGAAGGAGTTTTCAAGTTCTATTAGTTCAGACTTCTCATGTGCATAAAGAAAATATATTTTCTGTATTTTTTATAATTGGCCAATTTTTCTCAGAAACCCATTTGAAAGATAGTTTTCAATGTGTGTGCTCTGCATGATACAATCATTCAAATCATCTGCTAGGAAACTTTTGGATAAGTGATCACACTTTGAATTTTTTTCCCACCTCTCCCTGCTGCTATGCAAGGTTGTTTTTGATAGCAGTTTGGAGTACAAATGTTTTATTTTTATATGATCTTCTGGCTTCTTTCTGATTTCTGCTTTAGCTAGGTCAGTGGAGTCTATTCCTAGGACTGCTATCATGGGGGTACCATCTCATATCTGGGCACTCACTGCTGGAGTTTGTGTTCCAGACATTTGCTCCCAGTGTAAAACCCCTGCACACCTCGGCCTTGGTCTCAACCTTAGGCTCCCATCCATCTGTTAATCTTGTCAGAACTTCTACCTCCTTTACTACTGAGGCATGCAACAAACTCTGGGTCTCTTGCTTGCTGTATACAAGCCTCGGGAAACACTATTTCAGGCTCATCTCTCTTGCCAACTCCAATTGTAAAGATTCATGTTGGCTGTGATGGCATGTGGTGATTCTTCTAGGTATATAAATGGGACTAGCTATACCACCCACACATTACAGGCTCCCTCATAATTGTCTGACCATTTCTATCACTCTTTTCTTTCCCCCTAGGGTTTCTTCTCTAGAGGAGGAAAACGAGGACACCTGTTGAGTGCTGCCTCTTACCTTTATTTTTCTTTTTCCCCTGGTCAAAGAGGGACATGCTTTCCTTTTCCTGTATATCATATCCTCATTTATCCCACTCCTTAACATATAGAAGAAAATCTCCTATGATCTATCTTGCCATGCTTGGCTCTTGATATATCGATGAAAGCTTAAAGAATTTCACTGCCTACACTTCCCTAATGAGCTTAGGGGTGGAAGGCTGCAAGGAAATGGAAATTGTATAGGAATTGAACACACATTGTTCATGTTTTAAAACATTATCTTTGTTACTTCTAGATCAATGGTTATGACTCCTGGCTGCATATTAAAATCACCAGGTGGGGAGCAGTTGGTGGGGAGGCTAAAACATACTTATGCCTAGACCAGCCACAGAAAATTAAATCAGAATATCATATATTGATCAGCCTCATGCTGATAAAGTTTAAGTGAATGCTCAGTGTCAGTTAGTAATAAGTCTCACCCAGGAGGGTGCTCTTCCTTCCTCCTACACTTCCAAGCAGACCACGGTGCTAAACCAGCTATTTCTATTCTTAAATAGATATGCAAACAAAACTTATAGTTTATTTAATGTTTATAGGGCAGTGTATTACAGTATATATATATATATTTCACATATAACCTACAAAGAAAAAAATGATTTACTTCTTTATCACTTACAACATTATGGTGGAGTTTTGTCACAATAGTTGTACTATCAGGGGAGGGTTCTTTAAGGAAAATGTCCTATGTCCTCATTATACAAAGAGCTAATCCCTATTGCTTACCAGCACTTGTGGAGAACTTCTTATTTCCCTAATCACATCAGTGCTGCCTTTTGCCTTTCCCACCACCCCATCCCAACTCCTCAAAAGAATTGTTTCCACGTTCATATTTTCTCTGGAGTCACTTTCAAGGATAACTGATGTTCTAATGATCTTTCAATCTGTGGGGGGAAAATAGAGAAATTGAGCAGAGATGTGCAATGTAATAAGTTTTACTAGTACCGGAGATCCCTACATCTTGTATCAAAACTTGAAAGTAAAGGAAACACAACCATATAACTGATAACTTCCAATCACTTCTAAAGGGTAAGTGATGTTTGAGGACCTTTCTAGATTTAAGATCCCAAGTATTTTTAAGTCTCCTTTCTTCTGTTTCCTGATTCATATTTTCTCTCCCCTACCTCCTCTCTCTTTCTATTCCTCTTCCCTTTCTCCTCCTCCCTTTTCCTTTTTCTCTCTCTTTCTCTTTTCTTCCTCCCTCCCTCTTCCTCTCTTCTTCTCCAAATAAAAAAGAAGCTTTACAGCTCTTTGTTTCTTTGCAACAGAATGATAAATCTGGCAAAATGACACTTCTGTGGTTGTCAAAAAACAAGGAGCAGGCTGTCCACCCTTTTTCTCCAATCCACCCTGTTTTAAAGGGGTTCACCTGCCTGTGGGAAACAAAAAAGAAAGTCAGGAATTCCTGAGAAGAAGCATGGTATATTTATTCCCAGTTGCTTTCTTCATCTTCCTCATTTTAACCATTAACTCCATTGCACATTCTGTCTATAGAAAACAAATATTCCAAGTCACTGGATTTCATGAATCATTGTAGAAAAATTACTCTGGGATATGAGCTGGTTCAACTGAATGCCATTGGATTTCTAACTTAGGAGAAGCAAGCAACCATCAGTGTCTTTGTCATCAGAGAGGGTACACTCTGAGTGAAGTTGAATGCAGGTATCAGCTGGGGGTATCACCCCATTTAGTCTCTGGACACCCTTGCTCTAAATCTGTTGGGTTAGCAGCTACTAATAATACTAACACCCACTTTCACATGCAAATCTCTTGTATTTCTTTTTCCTGTTTCTCTGGGAGTTATTCTAGAATGGTATCTGAAGGCTTTTAAACTTGAGGAGTAAAAGAGTGCAAAGCATTTCATCACTGGCTACTGCTGAGAGAAGTGGCTGTGGCCATTTGAAAAGGGCGGCCAGGGACTTGTGTCATCACAGCATTTGCTCAGGTTCTGGAGAGTGAGTGCACTGATCAAAAACTTTACACCCAAAGATTCCTTTGTCTCTGTTTTCCATTTCTAGCCTGGATGTGTAAATACCACTGAAGTGGACATTAAGAAGTCATCCAGAATGAGAAATCCACACAAAACACGAAAGGTAAAATTGACGTTTGTTGGGCTGATCTTGGTAATGTGTTGGACTGTTTAGAGGATGTCAAACACACAAAAAAACCCTTTTATTCCATTTCATGAGTACCTTCTAGTATCTTCCCTGCTCTTCCTTGTTGCTTGACTGGAAGAAAATCTGGAAATTCAAGCCCTGGACTTCTGTCGGTTCCTCTGTCCCCAGGAAATAGCCCCCGTCCTGATTCTCAAGTGTGTCAAGGTCCCAAAGTGTGTGTTGGGGGGTGGCTGTGAAAGGAAAAGGATGCTGAGAGAAGAGCCATTAACAGAAAAAGGTATCTCTTTTGGAGCCCAGGAAATGAGGAAAAGTAGGTAGAGATTATCTGAGAAAAAGTGGTACTCATGAGAGAAGGGCCTTGTTAGAGAAAAACATGAAGAAAAAAAGACATCATCATAAAGATGTTTAATTATAGATATCGTATGAGGACCATGTTTTAACATCAGAATTTAATTTATAGTGACACAACTATAGAATAGTGGTTATAGGTTCAGGATCTCTTATGTGAGGAAGTATGTAACAAAAACAAAGTGCTATTCTGAATTCAATGACATTTAATATAATTGCTTGAAAACACATAGCAGAAGTATCTACATTTTTTTAAAGTAACACATACATGTAGAAGACATTTTTATTTATTCCATTAAAAGATGGTTGATGCACATAAGAATGTCTGGCCTAGAGCAATCACTCTGAGGACACAGCCAAAGGTCAGTGCCACTAGATCAAAACATCCCACAAACTTCAAGACCTTCTCTTCTGTAGCTTTTTACTTATGCAGCATTTTCCAGGATATGTGTCCCAGCAGCAGGTACTAAACATTTTTTTTGTAGTCTTATTTCTTAATGTCTTCTTCTTCCATCCCTATAAACATAGCATTATGTTCAAAGGCCCCAGTACCGTCCAAGTACCTTTTCTTTCTTGTAAGACAGTTTATCTTGGTGTTAGGATAAAGAAGCCACAGGAAAAGTGCCATAAAATCCATTCAGATGAGGTGCTCAAAAGCTTTTGCCCCTAGCATATCTCAGAAAAAGAGGCAAAGCCAGACCAAAGCAAGCCTATTGGCCCCTCTCTCTTATGATCAGCCCTACTCAGTTCCTCTCATCCTCTGCTCACAGCATGGCCTGAGTGTACCGGGACGAGCTTTGTGGAACCAAATTCAAAAATCTATCAGCTCTCCCAAAGTACATTAAGCCACTTCTCTCCACTTTATGAATTTTGAAGAGTTCAGAATACATTACGTTGTGTCAAGTTTCCCCCAACAGACACCAAGTGAGCTATGCTCTGATTCAGAAGAAAAAGTATATGGATTGATGAGCTAGAACTTAAAGATTAATAAAGTAATTGTTTACACTCTCCCTTTAGCACTATACTCAGTGATGATATCTTACCAGTGCATCACATTGCATCATTCTTTTTGAAAATTTGGGAAGCATTAGTTTGCAGTGTTTATAGCTGTTTATACATGAAAATATTGGTATTTCTTTACTTCCATATGCAAAATGTGGAAATTTAAATTTTAATGTGTTATAAAATGGGATAAATTATTCATATCTTAGAGCAGCACAAAAGTGTTTTAAGTAAGAAGTACAATAAACTTGCAGGCAAGAGAAACTCTGCTCAAAATAGATAAAAGAGTGGAATAGTCTAAAACCTTGGGAGTAGGCCAGGGCAGAGTTAGCCCTGGATATTACTGGACGCAGGGACTCAGACACAGGCAGAGCTCTCTCTCTCATTCTTCTCCAGTCTCCTTTCTCTGCCCTCCGTCTGCACTGGCTTCCTCCACATGGCATCAGACATGGTCACAATCATTCTCCAGTTGAGCTGAGAATCCAAAGGAAAGAGAAGTATTCCCTCCCTCATCACCAGTTAGAAAAATCCCAGAAATTCCACTCCACATAGAAAGGCATAGAAGCTTCCTGCACACTTTAGTTCTTATTTTAAAGTCCCCTCCCCTTGACAAAAAAAAAAAAAGTAGGAGAGAATTTTCTTAGATCTCTTCTGAAATGTAAAGTGAAATCACATATGAACAGATTTAAGTAGAAAGTCAAATCTGTTTCATTTAATGAATAACCTATTCAGTATTCATTTGGATGATACTACATATGAAAAGTGCTCATCCAGGCACCCTGGGGAATAAAAGCTGTGTTAATCAAGTCAAAGCATCTTGGTTTAGTAATTATCTTTGCTATTAAAATTCAAAATGGATCCCAATTAGTTAATTTGATTTCCCCGCATCTGCAAATATTAAGACACTGAGAAAATTTTATTTATCTTTCTCTCTAGCCTTACCCACCCTGTGCCAAGATTTCTAATACATTTAATTTTTCTAAAAAATGCAAATTCTTTTACATTGTAAATGATCCTCATAACTTGTCAGCCAAAATAGGATCAATTTTCTTACCTCCTTTACCCATAAATTAAGCCCTGAACATAAAATTGCATTATTTGTGGCTATTTTCACTCTAGCCAAGAATCAAAGTTAAAAGCTATCACTGATCCCCAGAAAATGAAGCTATCTGGGTCCAGCTATCACTGGTCCCTGAATCATGAAAGGGAGAATTCATGATGTTTACTTACATGTAAGGCTAAAAAGGAAACTTCCCAGTAACCTCAGAGCCAGTGGCCAGGCTGCTGGAAGACTACTTGAAACAACACTGCCCAATGGCTTGGATCTTATATAGAACTGCATGAAGACGACATGAAATGCATGCATATTGAAATAATCTTAGAAATGTAGAGCTAGAAGATAATTTATGGATCATTTTACATCTATGACACCATAAATTGTGTTTTTTTCTAGAAATTTTCTAGAATTTTTCTACAAATCTTGGCCTCTCCTGTTGCGGAGCACAGGCTCCGGACGCGCAGGCTCAGCGGCCATGGCTCACAGGCCTAGCCGCTCCGCGGCATGTGGGATCTTCCCGGACTGGGGCATGAACCCGTGTCCCCTGCATTGGCAGGCGGACTCTGAACCACTGCGCCACCAGGGAAGCCCTAGAAATCTTTTACATTATTTTAAATCTTAACCAAAAAACTTACTGTTAGAACTGTCAGCTATCTTGTCTTAAAAACATTTTTTTACATGAACTAGAGATTCTTATTAAAGAACTTTAAATAGTTAAACCAATGTAAGCAAGAATGGAAAGGTCACTCCTTAGAATCTTTTTTATTTTCTTTATCAAAAATTAGCGTGAGACAACTGAAAAAATAGCAGACATTGGAAAGTACGATTGTTTCATTATTAGTGATCTTTCACTTGCCTAATTTTGTTTGTTTGTTTGTTTGTTTGCGGTATGCGGGCCTCTCACTGCTGTGGCTTCTCCCATTGCGGAGCACAGGCTCCGGACGCACAGGCTCAGCGGGCATGGCTCACGGGCCCAGCCGCTCTGCGGCATGTGGGATCCTCCTGGACCAGGACACAAACCCGCGTCCCCTGCATCGGCAGGTGGACTCTCAACCACTGCGCCACCAGGGAAGCCCCACTTGCCTAATTTTTAAATAGCCACGTCAGCCGTTATTTCAGAGTTCAGAGGGTTATGGTATTTAATCACCCTCAAAAGCAAGTAGTAGTAGTTCATGCAGGGCTTTTCTGTTTCTTCAGTGGAAATTAAGTCTCCTTTTGTTCTAGGCACTATGCTTTTGTCATTCTTTTCTTTCATGATACTTATCACAGTTTTAATCATGTTTATTTGTGTGATTCTTGTGTAACCTTTAGGTTGTGAGTTCCAATGAAAGAGGAAGCATACCTATTTTTGTTTATCTCTATATCCCTAATGCTTAGCATTATATCCAGCATATAGTAGGTGTTCAATAAACGTTGAATAAATGCCAAAAGGAAAGAAAAAGAAACAGTCCAATCCATTTAGTTCAGTCCTGTTAATAATTAATTCACAGCGTATATGCTACTCCTTGGGTTGAAATGTATGCCCAGTAACAAGAATTGAGTTTCAATAGACTGGGGCTATGGCAAAGGAGGGAAGATTGAAGGACCTACCAAAGATAGTCTGAAAACCAAGTCAAATATGTTAAAGATGGGCTAAGAACCAAATAACAGGGAGTCACAAGGAAAAGGGGCCCAGGTATAGAGCCGAAAGGTTAACATTAAGAAGAGGTGTAGTCCAAGTGAAAACAGGTCAGTTAACAAAACACATTTGAATTTAGAGTTACTGGTAAGGTTGGTGATGTGCCTGAAAACTGGCTTGGTTAAGCATCTACCCTCTGCTGATTTCAACAGTTTCTTTCCACTATTCGGTAACTTTAATTCTGTGGGCCTCATGAAACTTTATCTTGTCCTCATCCTTCATCCTCATGTCCAAAGAAAAAGTGCTCAGTAGCTACATTAAGTTCTTTATTTTAAAGTAATAATACTTTGAATTTAAACAAAAATTAATTTGGCCTCTTCCTTGAGTTGACATGTGAGATGTCTCACCTTCAGTTGGGAATGAATTTTTGTCCCTTTAAGTCCCCAGATCTTTATTTATATATACTATGGGTCTTTCTCAAAATAGAGCATTCCTAAATAGTGGGTTTGATCTTTTGACAAAATAGTAAAGAAGCACTGGGACATTAAGAATTTCAAAGATGTGCAAAACCTTAGGGGTCACTGATGTTTGAAAATGGCATCCAATGGAACCAAGTGACAAGGCCAGTATTGTAAGGTAAATAACCCAGTTTTGAGATGGGAAAGTAGGAGCACCCTGGAGTGTCTTTATCATACCATCAGAGACCAAATCAGCAATGGAATTCTTAACTTAGTTTCGCTCCTTAGTCCTCCATTCCTTTCCTATGTAAAACAACTCAGATTATTTTTACGCTGGCTTATTACATTTTTATTCTATTCTATATCCACCTCTATTTTATTCTGAAATCAATATGTATTAGATGTTGTGTTGTGTTGTGTTGTCATTCCCCAACTTAGTACTCTCAGCCCACCCCCACACTTTATCACACTAAGCTAGTTATTTTTCATATAATCAATTATTCTGTCAGTTAATCTAACCACGTATTTTTTCCAAAATGCTGTGCTTCTATTTTACATCCATATTTGTGATAGCATTTACGATAGCAGTGCCTTTTGAATTTTGATAAGAAGCTTAATCCAATATGCAGCAAAGCTTTGAGTTATCTTACTGGATATATAACACGAAACTACCTTTTAGAAAGTCTGTGACTATAAATGGTATTTTGTCCTAACATATTTTGTTTTTATTTTAATATAGTCTGTCTATGGTCTTCAAAATGATATTAGAAGTCACAGTCCTACCCACACACCCACACCAGAAACTAAACCTCCAACAGAAGATGAGTTACAACAACAGGTGAGTCAACCTATAGTAATGGTTTACAGGGTTACAGAGTAGCAGGTATGAAGACCAGATGTTGATGTTAATAGTAGGTATTTTTAAAACTGATTTTTAGGATTGACTGTTTCATATAGATTTGTAGTGAAAAGGTGATTTTAAGATACGTAGTCACTTGAAAATGTATCAGTATATGGAGATAGTTTTCAAAACTCTTCACTCTTTAATTCCCCAAATCCTTTTTCCTCTAACCAATTTTTAAAATTACACACACTGATTTATCGGTGCCTCCATTATTAAGAGTTATTTTATACTCCAGAACTCTGTCTTAAAGAATGAGAAGACAAGAGGTTGGTGACATTAGGTCATGTGTTTTCCACCTCCAGTCATGTGGCATGATCTTCACAAAAGAGTGCTTAATCTTGTTTCTGCAGTACTGATATCTATAAGCCTCTTGAAGTTTTCCCTCATTAGCACTGACAACAGTCATGGTATGTATTGTTTCTTGTTTCACACATTGATCAATAGCGTTGGCTCCAAGTAATATTTCAAAGCGAACACCAAGGGTCTCATATCAAATCATAGTTAAATATCTTGGTTAGTTAAGTCATGGGACTTTTTCTCCTTTTGCTTATTTTCCCCTAATATTTTATTGTAACATGGTTTATCAGTTGTGTAATACATACTTTTTCTACTATATTTATAGTCACCATGAAGGAAAAGTAATTCAGAGAGTTTTAAATTTTCCATGTGTTATTATGTCCATGTGAGAATTTGTCCTGAAATGTTGATACAATTATTCTTAAAACAAATATAACTGATGCTTTTGTTGGGTTAGTATTAGGAAGTAGGGTTTATTTTGAAATTATAGTAACGAATAACAAACACATTTATTTTCTGAATTTAATGTTTGAGGGAGAAATGATTCTGATTTGGATAAATGCTAAAATTTCTACAACACTTTTAAAATAAAGTCACATTTTGTTAAAGCAGGCAGAATGTTCAAATTCACTGCTGTTCCAAAGCAATACTGGTTATGTTTACATTCAGAGTTTAATTTTTTGTTAACTCTTTTAAAGCCCTCATGTCTGATTTTTTCTACAGACTTTGAAATTTTACTGGTTGAGAACACATTCTTGTTAAGAATTGCTCAGTCTATCAGAATTTAGAGCTGAAAATTGTGAGAATGTAACTACTTCTTTATCTCTTTTTTCAGATAAAGTATTGGCAAATACAGTTAGATAGACATCGGTTAAAAATGTCAAAAGTTGCTGATAGGTAAGTATTGCAATATAAATAAAAAAATTTTCATATGACAATTAAATGTGCTCAATATGGTAAGAGAACTGGTGGGAGGAGAAGTTATAAATAATTGGAGCCCTGTAAGAAATATTATTTTCCTTTTCCTTTTTGAACATGGAAAACTTTCAAAGAGCTCTTTTGTTGTACTTCGAATGGCAGAATAATCATTATTATCTTAGGTCTCTAGAGGTCCAGTCTTTGTGCAACCAGAATCAAATACAGAAGATAATTCCAAGGAGTTGAATCTTTTCACTCCTGCTAGGAGAAATGAAACTTTCAATTTATTAAGTTACCTTTTGGCAACTTAGAAGCTCTTTGTAAATTCATCTTAACATTCACACTACTCAGTTATTTTATGACTTCAGAATTTGAATGAAACTCAGATTTTATATATTTTCCTATTTTTCATTTAAGTCTGTTTTTAAGGCATTCATGTTCTTCACTTTGGGGCATTGCCAGATCTTACCTCTCCAACTTTTTTCCTCTCCTTTTTCCCTTTAGGTTTTTTTTAGATACAGATTTTTTTTCAAAAACTTGTTGTCAGTGATTCCCCCTTTACCTAATTCCTGTAAATACTTTTGACAAAAAATTTCCATTTAACCCCTTCTCCAAGTTGAGCTAAACTTCTCTGTTGTGCTGTGGGTGGGCTAGTTGACCAAGGATTGGAACTGACCTTTAGCACTTCCTTTTACACAGTGACCTCTTCCATTTTGCCTCATTTTAATGGAGGGATATTAATTCATATAGCTTAGGCATGGGAAGAGATGGAATCCTTAGCCATATTTGTCTTCCAAGAAGCACAATAAGTTGATGCATTAAAGTTATTGAAATATGAAAACTGCTATTGGATTTCATTCTATAAGCAAGCAAGGATTCCTTGGCCAGATGTTTTTGTATTGTGTCCCTTACAAAGATCAGATAAAACCTCAGACAGAAAACTAAGGAAAATGAAAATGTTTCTTTCTCTCGAGTCTGCTAAGTTACACGGAACAGTATGTAGAATATGACCCATTTCTTGTGCCACCTGACCCTTCTAACCCATGGTTGTCTGATGATACTACCTTCTGGGAACTTGAAGCAAGGTAAGTGACATTTTCTCTTCCTTCCAAATATTTCACTTATTTCAGGGTTTGATTGAAATAGGAAGGATCTTATGGCTGACTAATTGTAAAAGTAATTTTACTCTGTGCCTACATTAGCCATGATATAAAGCTCTTGTTCAAGGTAATGGTTTTTGAACATTAGATATTTGCATTTATATTAGATTTGCATTTCCAGAAAGAATGGCACAAAAAATTAGAGGTGCAAGCGGTTCAAGGAAGACTAGTCAGAGTTAGGGTCTTTAGTTCTTAAAATTTAGCTCATTGTTTTTAGCTTCCTTGAAAATCTGCATAGCCACAAAAGCCCATCTACTCAAGTAAAATGAATGCTACATCCATAGTTACTTAAGCCCAATACAAGTATGCCTTTATAAATTCAATTTTAAAACAAAATGAATTTACCATAAACACTCTAAGAGAAACTGACAAGAGACTGACCTCTTAAGAAAACCAAAGCACAGTTTAAGACTCCCTGGTTTCTTTCATCAGCTATATAAGGGAAGAATTATATCATCAACCTTGATGGAGTCATAAAAAGATCATTGCATACCCCTTTACAGAGTGAGGATTTAGTATTCTGTAGTACTCCTCTAGAATGCATTTATGGACCTTCTCTTCCATCCAGTGGTTCTTAAATGCTTGACAAGTACAGATTTCTTCATCCGTTGAATTCTAGATTTTATACATGTGAAAGTTGGAACCCCAAAATGTTGTGACTCAACCAGGACTAGGTCACACATTTAATCAACAGCAGAGTCATAAACCAGGATTTAAGTCTTTTGAGTCTCAATGTATTTTCCTCCAATACAACCTGCCACCATGAGACTTCATTGTGTAGTGGTTAAGAAATTGAGCTCTGGGGTCAGAATGTCTGGAATATTACCTGTTCAACATTGGCAAGTTATAACCCTCTTCCTGCCTCAATTTCTTCATTTCTAAAATAAGAATTATAATAGGATCTGTCTCATAAAGTTGCTGAAAAAATCTAGAAGAGAAAATCCATCTCTTTATATCTAATGCTTAATAAACATTAAACTTTATTATTAATGCCTAAATTTCATCTCATGATAATTTCATGCAAATCCATCAATCAGATTTTTTTTCTGAAAAATATGCTAAAGATGGGAAATTAAAATCATATATGATTTTGAGGGGAAATATAGCAGAAGATAGAATTTGTAATGAAAGGGAATATATTTGGCTTTGTTTTATCTCCTATAGCAAAGAACCAAGCCAGCAGAGGGTAAAACGATGGGGTTTTGGCATGGATGAAGCATTGAAAGATCCAGTTGGGAGAGAACAGTTCCTTAAATTTCTAGAGTCAGAATTCAGCTCAGAAAACTTAAGGTAAACCATGTTGTTTGACTCTTATACTATATGCAAGAGAGACCTACCTGTGATGAGTCTGGTTATTTTGCACTTGATAGACCAGTTACTATCCCACCAACATCATGATGATGATACGGGCCCATTGAATTTCTGCCTCCTGATGGAAGAAGAAAATGAAGAAGTAATGGAAGAAGTAATGAAGGCAAAGCACTTTGTCCAACATTATCACTTCCTCATAAAGGTTTATTTTACACTGTCTCCTGATCTTTTACCTATGTAAATCTGATGCATTTGAAATGGCCTGCATAAAGAAGTGTAACACTTAGACTAGTATTTGGCAAAGTGTGGAATCATTGATAATATTTATGCAGTTTAATTAAAATATCACCTATTTATCAATATTGGTCTTCTTTGTAGATTGCATCTCAAGTAAGATCTAGAAAAAGAGATTGAGTGCTTCTGTAAAACTTGAAACAAGACTATGGAGTGCATTTACTTTGTACACTTAAATACAGCCTCAGGGCAGTTGAGAGCAGCACCTCACTGAGCCCTGCTGGAGGGGTGTGCATCCTTCCCATCTGTTGTAAACAGCATCCTTACATATTTTTGAAACTTTTCTGACTTGAGGCACCTGGAAATTGAAATTTTAAATGTGAGACATTGGAATAGATTTTAATGGCTCTAAGATCACTGAAGTGAGTGATAACTTTCCACTACATAAAATGGTTTTTCTACAAGCTCTTTCATTCATTATTCTTTTGAAACTTAACATCCTAATTTACTTTCTCATGACTTGTGCAGTCCTGGGAAATTCATTTACAGAAAGGCATCAGCATTCATTTGTTTTCACTGGAACTAAGCAGCTCCAGAAATGTCACATTCTTTACAGGAGATTTAACAGATACCAATACCAAACCATTCAGAAATACATAAAATTTTGACAGATGTCCCATGGATTAAGCAAGTTGACCACAGACAGAGTCTGGAGGAATTTAATTATATGTGCATGCCTGTCATGGATGGTTGGGATGCAGCTTCCTATTCTCTTTCAAGTTTATGAGAACACTTGTTTGACAGGGCTTTCACAAGGTCTTCAGTTGCTAAGGATTTTTATTGGACCTACTAAATAATATTTTCTATCCTGAGGTCACATTATCAATTATTGAGTACAAGAATGAATAAAAATAAAGCAGAGATAAAGTCTATTTTTAGCCTTTTAGTGGATGGGGAGGTGGAGTTTCCTCTAATTCTCTAAGTTTTTGAAAAAATGCTGACATCATGGGTTTCATGATGAAGAAATAAATAAACAGTGCCCCACCAGTATCACCTAATCAAATAAACATCCTTCCTGCTCTTAATAAAAGTACAGCCTAGTGGTGAATACAGAGAAGAAAACAGATCACAACACAAAATCATGGGTATTAGATCAGAGAAATACAGAGGAATGGCAAACCCAGAGGTAGAGATCAGTAAAGGCATCCTGAGAGAAACAGCTTCTAGGCTTGGATGATAAGGAGATAACCAGGCAAAAAAGGAAGAGGGAAGAAGTTTGGGGCAAAAGGAATAGCGTGTGCAAACTCTGTTTCATGAATGAAATTGAATCACTGCTGTTTTCTTAATCCGTGCCTTAACTATTTCTTATCTCAGTAATTCTATGCCACACTAGATTGCCTGATAAGTAATTGCATATAAGAAAGATTACATATTTCATTGTGTGAAAATGTATAAATATCATCCAAAAGGCTTTCTGTCCTAAATTTTAAAAATACAGAATAGTTAATTTGAAGTAGTCCCGGCCCTAGTTCTATAGGGCTTAGATATTTAATATTTTTATGGAAGAAGCGTTTAGTTCTGGAAAAGGTAAATGCTTGCATATGTTTTTGCAGTCTAGGATCTCCCTTACTCCATTTCTTCAATTTAAATGGCCACATGTATATGTCTTTTCCTGCTGTGTTAGGAAAACAGGGGCTGGATATCCCAAGAATCAGAGGTTATATAAAAATATTGCACATAGCAGACATAAATATCTACCAAATGCTATCTTAAATTTTGGGCTAAACTGATCATTTGGAAATAGATTTATTATAAGTGTTTAATTAGAGCAATTTCTTAAATCTGAACTAAATTGCTTTTAGAGTCCTTTTTCTTTGTAAGCATTGTAAATGCTAATAAATCCTGTTAATTTTTTTTACTGCATGTTATGTTGAAATAAAAACAAAGTAAAATTAAAAATGAAATATTATATATTTCATATATAGTCACATATATATTTCTTGAGTATATACCATAAGCTTGTTATATGTTTCCATACTAAGGATTGATAAATATAGATATAATTCTTGAATACCTTCTATATGCCATAATATGCTTCATATTCACTACTTTTATAAGTATGCCATGCTGTATTTTGTATTTATTATTTCTGATTATCATTCATCTAATCATAACTTCAGAAATGAAATGTAAATATTCTTGCCCCATTTTACAGGCAAGCAAAATATGACTGGAAGAAGTTAAGCATCTTTCAGAATCAGATTACAATCATTGGCATCCTAGGCTTTCTATAATCCAATACCAAGCTTCTGTCCACTGCTCCCCCAACCTGAACCCCCTGCTTCTGCCTAGGTATCTGGTGTCACAGACCGAGGGAGACAAAACAGTCAAGTTAGCCAGCAGGGCTAATTACACCTAACTAAGTCTCAATGCATCTTATTTAGCATCTGCTATTTAGGGAAGTGTGACACTCATATGAGCATTTTCTTCTAGTATTGAGACAGAAACAATAGTCAAGAAAAACTGCTTATTGATAAGTACTTATTCCTCAAATATAACTTCTGCTCTCGCTTGGTGTATTTTTGCTCATTCCTTTTTCAGGTAAAGCAGAGTAAGTACTAAGTAAATGTAATAATATGAATGTTATATGAGTGCCTAAAAATATGTCAAGCACTTCAAAAGTGCCCTTTACATAATTTATCTCATTTAATCTAATGGAAACCCAGTGAGATAGGCATTAGCATTCCATTTTACTGATGACAAAATCAAGGCTCGAAGACATTAAGATAATTCCTCATAGTCCAGCTACCATATAATAAGGGGCTATAATAAATAGCCAGTGCCCTTTACATTCTACTAATTATTACAATGACTATGCTGAGGATAAGAAAGGCAGTGATACTTTTAAGGAGGCATTCAAGAGAGTGGTTTTGAGCATGTCATCTGCTGCAGATCTGGGGGCAAACCATAGCTGTGGCACTCACAGTGGGTAACTTAAATAAGTGACTTATCCTTCATATCTTCAGTTTTCTCTAAAGTGGGGGAAATATTAACACATACTCTATAAAGTTGTAGGGATTGCATGAATTAATATAGCTAAATCACTTAGAATATTGCCTGCACTTACTTGTCAGTGTAGATGCTCTTAGTATTACCTCCTCTACCCTTTGATATTTCACCCGTAATTTCAAGTCTATTTAAGATGTCACTGCACCTGTACAGCCTTCCTAGAACTCCCTTTTCCAACCCAGTACTTGCCCCAGCAGAGGGGCTCCTTCCTGCTCTGCATTCCCAGACTATCTGGTTTGTGCTATTCCTTGAGAATCTCTCATGTGCTTCCTTGTATTATGGCCATTTGAATGGTGTATCTTTGCTAGTTCAAGGACAAAGACATTCTTTTTATCTGTGTGTTCAAAGAGTGCTGAAATGAACCTGAATGAGCATGAATTATAACACTTATGCTCCCTCAGATTGCACCTAGCCTTCCTATTAGATTGCACAGTGTCAGAACCTGTATTTTAAAAGGAAATGGTCTTGACCTTTCACTTCTGAAAGCAACCCATGGTAGTTTTATGTTTAAAGCATTGTTCATGTTGGATTATCTACTGTTATCTATCTACAGGAAAATGGTATCTAGAAACTGGAAAATTACTAGGTTGAGTAATATTTGATATTCTAATTGTAGCTCAACTACTTTATTACTTATTTTTGAACTTTCATTAATCCGCAAGTTAAAACGTAATAGTTATGAAGGTACTGCTTATCCCCTTCTACCTTTCTTAAGACTCTGTAGCCTGTAGTGACCTTCACCTCTGTTGTCATCTTTTCCATTTCATGATCACATCTGGCCCCTGTTGAGGATAACATAGATCTAGTACTTCCTTTTTCAGGTATCTTTTTTTAATTTAAAAACACTATATGATGTGTTATATACATATTCATTTTGTCATCATTTCTAGGTCTAACCAAAAAGACATAATATAGAGCAAAATTTTAAAAAATGAAACCCATTAATAGAATGTGACTTCTTATTAGACTTTGCTATTTGCTTTTATCAAGCAAAACATGTTCTGGTGTTCTTTCCTTTCAGAATATACTATATTCTATACAGAAGCATATCAAATATATTTTTATATTTAGCAGTGAGTCAGTATTATTTTTTCCAGAACTTCTGAATTGTTATAATGTCTCTGCAAATTTAAGCCTTTTGAACAATTACATGTGAAAGCTTGCTGCTTCTGTCATTTCATAACTCCCTGAATTAAATCGCCTAAAATTAGTTATTTGCCCTGATTTCTCCAGCTAGGGCATTTTCTAATCTGTGTCCAGGCCTCTTTTAATCCCAGTAAAGCTTCACTGTAATTCCCTTACCTGGTAGAGCAGAAAATCCTCTCCATACTAACCCTCATTGCTCAAATGGACAAAAGATCCAAAAGATAGAATATGTGGCATACTTTATCCCCCGCAATCAGATGATCCACGTCACTCCCCTTAATGCCCTTCAAACTCCTCTTCCTTTCTAATAAATGGTTCTTTAGCAATGCTCCTTTGTTTCAGTAAAATTTAAGGTTGTACAGAATCAGGACCCTGGCAGATCTGTTTCTAACAGAGAACATCTAAAAGAGATAGTTTTCAAGATTTCCTTTCCCCAAATGTTATATCTTTGAATACGACTAATTAAAAAAATCGGTAAAGACCTGTTTCTGGAAGCCTTCAGAGAAAATGAGTTCATTATTATGCTTCATTGTGAATTGAATGATAGGTCAATAATTTAAGAATTTTCGGATTATGAGGCATTGGAGTAAATGCTTGGTGTCACATTTTGCATAGATTCTGGCTAGCAGTGGAGGACTTGAAGAAAAGGCCTATTAGAGAAGTCCCCTCTCGAGTTCAGGAAATATGGCAAGAATTTCTGGCTCCAGGAGCCCCCAGTGCTATTAACTTGGATTCTAAGAGCTATGACAAAACCACACAGAATGTGAAGGAGCCCGGGCGATACACATTTGAAGATGCTCAGGTTGGTACATGGATGGGCCTCACATTGCGTCACAAATGTTCTCCTGAGAAGTTGAAAGTTGGAATACTTTTGTTTTATTTTCATTATAATTGGTGGCTATATTTAATATTTTCAATTTAGGTAACTGTATGTAAAATAACTAATTGATCTAAAAGAAAACAGAGATGCTTTAAAATGAGTTTTTAAAGCCTGGGAATTTTTGTAAATTTGAATGTTTTTACAAGAAAATTTCTTGAAGGGAAATATTTTAAATATTTGAAAACTTTTTACTTTATTTTCTACTTTGTCACCTCAGTAACATGTATTTGAACTCTTTAACTTGTCTTCCAATGAGGAGATTCTAAGATTCTGACATTCCTAAATAATTTATTATTATGGATAGTCAGAACTAAACTAAATTAGCTTGAAGTTATGTAAAATTCAAACCACTTTTGTCTCTGATGATAAAATGAAATAGTAAATTTAGGCATTTATTATTTTTCCAAGTTACTTTTTTAGTCTGCAAAAAGAAGAGAAAAGGAAATTGATATTACTATTAACATCCTAAGACAAATTTTTATGTGTTTTTTCTTTTTTTCTCAAACTGGGTGTAATTGCCTCCTTAGAAGCAATTTGAATTTCTACTTTTTCTAAAAAAATATTGTGCTCAATAGGAAAAATAAACATGAAATGAGAGGATATTATTTCCTAATGATATGTTGAAATTAGCTTTTAAACCAGAACATGCATGCTTCATAATTTCTTAAAACCTCTTTTAGAGAAGAATGTTAGCTCTAGAAAGTATCTTGTTTTTTAAATAACTACATTACTAAAACAAGATATAGAAGATGAAGAATAAGGTACACAAATTTCCTTTCTTATTTTTACTCTCGGTAGAAAATATATTTATCCTTTGCTTTGGTTTAAAAAGAAATGAGCCACTGTGCAGAAAACTAACACAAGTTGAAACAGCCAACCAAAAACCCATTCATTCGCCCTGACTCTGCTATGGTCTTCTATGTGGAAATAATTACATTCTATGGAGACACATGAGAGAGAGCAGGATGAAAATTCTGGCTCTGTTGCTTATTTCTCTGCTGGTTTTTCTTTCTTGCGGTTCAAGATAAACTTTCAAGCATTTTTCTGGAGCCAACAGCGTGTAAAATATTTGAAATTACCTTCCCCAAATCTTAATATTAAAAAGAACATTTCTTTGTTATCTTTGTCATTGAAGAATATTCTTGCTTATTGGGTCTTCAATAAAAGGAAAAGGCATGATTTTCTATAGAAAACACTACTACCTGACCGTAGCCTTCTTTTTTCAATCAACCTCAGATATTTAATTCCAGCTTTTTGTAGGCTTTTAAACCATATATTCAAAAATATAATAATAGAATTTCCTGCTGCTTTTTAAGAAGAGATACAATGTAATAAGAAAGCAGATTCTGGAGCCAAATTGCCTGGGTTTTAGTCTGAGCTTTGCTCTGTGACCTATTGCAAGTACTTCACTTCTTCATGCTTCAGTTTCTTCATATTTAAAATAGATATAACAATGGTTACCAACCTTGTTGAGGTTTTGTGAGGATATAATTAACTAATATAGGCAAGCACTTAGAAGTGTACCTGGCATATACTCAAGCATATTTGAGCACTTACTAGGCATACCCTTATACTTTGCTAAACATTTGTCATTCCTCTAATCCTGACAATAACTCTATTTTATAGATTAGAAAATTTAGACTCAGAGAAATGAATAAAGTGGTCAAAATTTACATTTTATAAGTGGTAGATCTTGAGCAACATAACATCTGAATCCCAAAATGATTGACTTCTAAATAAGACATTGCCTCACTTTTCCAACAACAAATTCTGATGCAGTTCCAAATGTACCATATTTTTGGAGATGAACCTTAGACTAGATATTGAGACTTAATCCAGAACGTCTGTAAGTGGATTCACAGTAACTACAAATTATCGCTGGTGTGTTTAAGACCAGGGAAACTGAGTCATTTCTTAAAATATATATTTTCTCCAAACAAGAAGAGACTGGGACATTCCGGACACTCTCAAGTTGTTCAAAACTCCGTGTCTAACAGACTGGAATGAACAAGGAGCATTTATGCTCCCCTAGAGTGCAATAAGCCAAAGCAGAATCTCCCTAGATTGGGCCAACACTGAATTGGATGGATACATTTTTTTCTTCTTTATCTACCAATATTCATCATCAAAACAGAACATTGCAGATTGACTAGGATTATCAAATATTTACCTAATCTATCTATGAATAAGTCAAAACATGCACACAAATTGGGAGGTTTAGCAATTAAATATCACAAAATTTATTTTTGGACTTGTGCTCTGGCCTAAAGTGGATGTAGATGACAGTTTTCACCAAACAAATGATTCATTTGGGAAGTCTGCACCCTCCAACTACATATAAATGCCAAAGGCTTCTAGAATGATTATTGAATCTTGACTTCACATCATTGTCTTTTGGCCTGGAGTAATCTTAAGAGACAGCAGATTTATTTATATTCTTAAATGATCTATGTAAATCAAAAACTTGATTTGAAATTACTTCATGACAATCTGCTAACTAAATTCCATTTTTTTTTTAAGGACTGGTTGTGGTTTAGCTCCCAAACCAGTTTAAACATTGATCCTTGAATAAAATAATAAATTTGAAAGTCTAAATGTTCTATAAGCATATAAGGTATTCTCATCAGCATTATCATTATTATTTTTAGCTGCTTCCAGATTTGTTTTTGAACCAAATGTTGTATTCTTATCACAGTACTTGATTTTTCCTGAGAAATAATAAGGAAGCACCTCAACCATTATTTCTTTTTAGGAGCACATTTACAAACTGATGAAAAGTGATTCATACCCACGTTTTATAAGATCCAGTGCCTATCAAGAGCTTCTACAGGCAAAGAAAAAGGTATTGGTTCTTTGTGAATTCTTTTGACCTAGTTCTCAGTTGTAGTTATTTGGAGTAGTTACCTCTGCTGGGCCCACAGTATTGGACAAATGGTAAGTGAATATACTCCAAGACCCTCCCCCAAACCTTTGCATTTTATAAGGGCCATTTAAGTTGTATGGGTTTCTGTTTGTTGATTGCTTATTTTCTTCTTTGTTTGTTTGTTTCTGCAGATGTTCATGCTTTACAAAGTTGTTTAGACACCGTTTTCATGTTTCATGTTAGTCTTCTGTATGCCAGTTTAAGGAAATAAAAAATTACAATAAAGAAAGGAAAAGAACAATGTCATCAGATCAAAAACTTAAAGAGGGTTTTCCTTGTCCAGTAAGCTAGAATGTATGTTTTGGGCCATATGCTCCATAACTCATTGTTTTCAATGATACTTGCCAAAATGCAGTAATGTTTGCTTCCACATATTTTCATTTGGCATTTATTCTGAGTCACTTAGTGTCCCTACGATGAGGTTTCATACCTAAGATGATAGCCAAGCACATTTTCGAAGAGCTGCAATAGGCTACATTGTTCAATTAATGTTTATAATCAAAGTCTCACTGTAAATAACACCTTCTATAACCAGTATAACAGGGAATGGAAAATCTGGATGTAAACATCAACATCATTCATTATTTTGTAATGTTAAAATAGTCCATAGCTTCTTGAAATTCTGAGATGAAATTATAATTGTGTAATTCATGATCATCATTTAAGCTAATGGTATTTTTCAGAGTCCATTGACTTTGCAATGGGAAATAGATACTCTGTAGTTGCACTGTCCAGTACAGCAACCACTAGCCACATGGAGCTGTTTAAATTTAAATTAGTTAAGGTTACATAAAATTCTACTCAAATTTCTAATACTCAACGGCCACAGCTAAAGACTTCTGAAATATTAGTTAGTATAGAATGAAATTTCCATGCTTTCAGAAAGTTCTACTGGACAGCAATGCTCTACAGAATTAATGATGTTATCAACAGAAATTTAGTTCCAGTAGAAAATTATGAGGAAATTCTGAAGTTAAGCCACTAGATTTTCAAACATTTAGGCTTTGAAAATGTTGGCATAAAACCTTAACATATCTACTTCATTTTAGTGTAATTTGATTTGCTTGAAATCACACTATTTTGTTTGCACAAGAAGAATTTTGGTGTTAAAATTAAAAGCACTAATGCAAACAGAGCCCATGTCCTGTGACATGGCCTTCTGCGGCAACTCTCCTGTCTTCCTGATCCCTATGATTTAGAACATGAATTTGGTGTTGCATCATTTCATCATCCTGTCTTTTTCTGCTGTTTTTCTTTCTTTCTTTTTCTTTCTTTATTTCTTTCTTTCTTCCTTCCTTCCTTCCTTCTTCTCATTATTTCTTTTGTTCTTTTCTTTCTTCCTTCCTTCCTTCCTTCCTTCCTTCCTTCCTTCCTTCCTTTCTTTCCTTCTTTCTTTCTTTCTTTCTTTCCTTTCTTTCTTCTCTCTCTCTCTTTGTTCCTTTGCCCCACCCAACCCCACACATGTAAGTCGGAATACTCAATGGATCGCAGAACATCTTTTGAAAACTTTGCACAGAATGTGGTAAGTTTTAATTTTTAAGGAATTACAAATCATTAAGTCCAATTGGGAAACATTCCCAGTTTCAAGCCCCATCTTCCACCTTGCATCCTTTGATGTAACAGCAAAGGTATTTATTGCCTTTATTCAAATTCAGAATTTCCTGCTTCCTACTTATCTTTCTGTCCCAGCACTTTCTGGAGTAGATAAGATATCACACGTGAAAATCTATATGTATCAAACTAAGGCTTGGAAAGAAATGTGTATTATGATACATAAAATGAAGAAACTGTTCTTTATATTTTAATTTTTATTCTATGTATCTCTTTCTTCATTAAAGATAGTGCATGCATTTCTATACTCTTTCCCTTAGCTCTTCCTAAGGCTTAAAAGGTTAAGAACAATGAGGGTTCTGTGCTTTCTACTTTTGCAGGGAGAAAATGACTTATTGAACAGTTTAAAGCCAGACTCAGTATGAATGGGGGTCGGCAACAATATATGCCCCACCAAAGACCCACTAGCATGCCTTTCTTATTCTTTATTTTTCAGGAAGGTATTGAAAACTATTGCATAAATCATCCAGGAAACCAGTAGTTTCCCTACCAGTGTTTTCTTAGCATCTTTCCATGTGCATAAGTGATATATTTGTTTGTGGGATTCTTTTTTTTTTTTTTCTTTTTTTGATATTGTGCCAGTGCCTTTGGAACTTTCTAACATTGTGTAAGCTCAAACTAAAGCCTTCAACACATTTATTTTTATAGGGCAGAAACATCCCTATTTTCCCATGCCATAAAAACTGTACACCAACACTGAGGGCCAGCACTAACCTGTTATGAAAAGAGGTAGAAAAATCTTGGTTTATACTCAAGTTTGTCTGCATTGTCTGTTGAGTTGTGTGGTCAGCTCCATGCTGCTGCTGCTGTGGGTGTGTGTTGTGGCTTTTGCTGTGATGGCCAGTTAAGTGGAGTTATGTGTGTTGAAATGTAAGCAAATTGGATTCAGCAAAAATATGTTTTTTGTTTTTAGTTTCCTTCAAGGATCCTTTCGGTGGGGAATGTTAATCAGTTCTTTTTATGAATTCCTAGTTGTGGCTGTGCCCAGAGTATTTGAAAGATTTTAAAAAGCAGTGTATACTTTGAACACTCAATGTGATTGCACAAATTAAAGGGCTGGAAAATGAAGGACTCCAGGAATTAATCACACTATAAACTTCCCAAAATTTTGGCTGGATCTTTTGGAGTCTCTGACCTTTAATATAAAATTTTCTTAAGCATGCCTCATAAGTCACCATGGGAAGATAAAGACAATGCTAAAGAAATGCCTCAAGATTTTGCTGGAGGAAGTCGCCACAGGATGTTGCACAGTGTTCTGTGTATTGTTTAAGAATTGTTTCAAATTCATTCTTTTCTGACATAACGCTGACAGAATATTGTTCTTGAGATTGGATTGGAAATTTCTGTAATATAATTAAAAACATATAATGCAAATTAAGGAATATGGAAAGGGGAAGCAAAATGGTTGTCTTTCCTCCAACACCATCCCCAAATCTCACCAACTTCCCCAATTCTTAAAGTAGTACCACATTGTAACTCATTGCAAACTTTAAGAAAGGATAAGTAGGAAATAAGGAAAGAGAGAATTAATCATCTACACCTTCAACCAAAATTTATATGCCAAGTGCCAACTATACTGCAGACATTGCTATGTCTTAGGAAAAAGACCTCAATTGCTAAGGTACATAATGATATAGACAAAATGTTATGTTGTGCAGGAGAAAGATAAACTATTTCAACTTGTATTAGGGTGGATAGGGAGGGTCCATGGGTAATGTGAGAATTCCCAGAAGAAGTTACATTTAACTGGATAAATAGGATTTCATTAGGCCAAGAAAGGCAACCATCCTTTTAAGAAGAAGGGGGAAAAAAGGCTGGGATTACTGAAAAGAGAAGTTGAGTAACATTCATACCATAACACATATATACACACAACATACTGATAAATTTCAGATAACCTTCAGACACAATTGTTTAGGGTTAATCCTTTTCCATCCAGGAAAATAAAAAGTAATGTTTTTATTGAATATTTTATTTTGGTAGTACTCTAAAGAAATGGAGTAAGAAAATTAGAAAGACTCTCTGATTTCCTCAGTAGATTATGAATGATAACATTTATTTAATTAGTTATGAGAAATAAATTTCCATCCTGAAAATTATTTATATACAAAAATTTTAAATATTAACTGTATATCATTGTCTTATGATGGTTAATTTCTATTTAAAGTTCCCTTTAACTTTCTATTTTCATTTATTTTTTTATTTCCCCTTGGTTCAGTGTTCCTCCATAATATGATTACTTTTAGGGTCAGAAGTTGTGTTAGCCATCCTAAGTACTTAACATAATACATTTTATGGAATACCTTTATAGGATCAATAAAATGATTTTAACACAAGATAAAGAATGAGTGATTTTATTATCAGATAGACATAATGGAGGAAAGACACAGTTTAAATAAACATTTTAAAAGAGTTCTATGTGCAGGTTGCTCCAGTAAATACGGGGAGGCTACAACATAGAGTATCCAAGAAAGAAATGGACTTGGGGAATTACAGGTAAATAAGTGTGTAAACTTTAAAGGGAACTAGGAAAAGTGAGATAATGATAATAACTCACATTCACTGAGTGCCTGCCATGTGCCAGGCTCTGTACTAGGCACTTTATATTATCTAATTTAATTTAATCTGAACCTACAAGTTAGGTAATATAATACTCATTATTTTACCCATTTTACAGATGAGAACACTGAAAGGTCAGAGGAGTTACTTAATTTTCCCAGAATCATACAGTTAGTTAAGGAGCTAGCACTAACCCCAAATTTATTTTGTTCCCAAATTCTTTCTTTCTACACTGATCACCTTGCTCTTCCAACGGTAGAAGACAGATAAATCCACTTGATGATAACCTCCTCTGGAATCTGAGTCCATTTCCATTAGTGTTTATTTGTAGAAGTTTATTTACATTTCAGCACAGTTATTTTTATAACCTGGCTTATAAAAATGGCATCACTGTTTTGTTTCACACAAGAGTCAAAAACGTTTTGCTTGACAGCTCTTCCTAATACCATTGGAAATCCCATTGGTTACTGAGGTTAATAAATTCTTGCAGGCACTTTAGAGAATAATTAGAGTAAACAGCTAACAGCTGCATAGCATTTTACAGTGTTCCAAGGACACTCATTACTTTTTGTTTGTATTTTTGTTGTTGTTCTTTACAAACACAACTATCGTGGGAGGTGGTCAGGTGTTACCATCATTTCACAGATAAGCAAACTGAGGACTAATGGGGTGAAGTCATTTCACCAATATTAATCAATTGTTGAGTGTTAGGGCCAGGCCTAGAAGCAATGTTTTCTGACTTTAAATTCATTACTTTATAGACTACTCCTTTTCTTCTCATTATACCCAACACTGGAGGGATAAAAATAACTCACATTTGTGTAATACCTTCACCTTGGCTTGTTGTCCAAGAAATCTCATTTCTTATCATTTACTTTTTTATTATTTTCCTTGCCATCAGAGAATTTTCTTCAGGTCTTTCAAGGGTTGCTGTGTCCTCTCATGCCTTTAAATGTTATTAAGTTGATTTCATTCTCCTTTGACAAAGTTCATGTAACGGTTGTTTTCTTTCCAACCATTAAATTATCAAAGTATCTGTCTGCCATATAAACCTTAAGGGAGAACAGATAGGAAATAAGGGGAGAAACAAAGTAGGAGGATTGATCATCTACACCTTCAATCAAAATTCATAAATCAAGTGCCAAATGCCAACTGTATTACTTATTACCTCTTCTCCTTAATTTGCCTTTGGGCTACAGAAGTAGAAATGAGAATTAAAGAATGTTAATGTTGAACTTCCAGAAACTCACCTAATCTAACCTCTTTTGGAGAAAAATTTTACCCTATCTCAATGAAGACAATTTACTGCAGAGCCTTAAAAGAATCAACATACAAGATATAATGACCACTTTGCTCTCCCACCCCCTCTCCTCCAGTGTACTGATGCTAGTGCATTGGGCTTGTAAGGTACCCTCTCAAGACTGAAATTACCAGAAGTTTTGGAAACTGTGTGAGAGAATTTCAACAAAAGGACTGAGTTGGCGCTGAAATCAGTTGATTTTTTGCAATCAAATCTGTATTTAACTCTATAAATCATTAGTATACGTATTGATAAGAACAAATGTAAATATAAATCCTATAACTTGTTTGGAGTGTTAAAAGTGAGAAAGATACAATATGCTTAGTTCTTTTAGAATGTTCTTTTTGTTTAAATCTAGGTAAACTATTTTTCTAAGCCCATCATGGAGTTCCTAGTTAATACACCTTATGCAGATTTTATACAAGCAGCAAAATGTGGTTTAAAAAAAAGCCCAGACCTGGAAGCCTGACATGTTAATGTTAGGTTTGAAACCCAGTCTTAGACTTCTCTTGCTGTATGAATTTTTAGAAATCAGTTAAACTGCTGAACCTTAATTTCTTCATCTACAATTTCTCTAGCCAGAAATAGCTCTAATCAGTACTTGTGCAAAATAAATAAATAAATAGATAGATAGATAAATAAATAAATAAATAAAATAAATTTAAGAAATACTTTAATTATGCTTTTGAAACATGCTTTATTTACTTAAATTGCATCAGAAATATCTTCCAGGTCATTTCATATTCTTCTACATGATTATATTTATTGACTGCATGAAATTCTTCTGAATTGATATACCTATAATGCATTTTTCCATTCCTCTATTGGTGGACATTTATGTTGTTCCTTATTTATTTATTTCTTTATTCATTGTCATTGCAGCTCAAAGTGTGGTAAACATTCTTCAAGTTAAATATTGATTTTTTTTCTCATACTCATAAAAAATTGAGTTGCTTGCTTAAATGGAATGCAAAATTATGAAAGAAGAGATGTCTATTTATTTTTTTCTCTCTTATCTTTACTTTTGCCCTAATGCAAGAGATACACTAGAGGGAAAAATAACTTATCACAGAAGACAGAAATCAGAGTTCATATTCTTGATTTCCAAAACCACTTGTGTTACACATTAATAACGGGCTTCCTTATCAATTGGTCCTCAATCTCTGAAGAATTATAGTGTTTTCTGGGAGCCTTACACTTTTTTTCAAGACGCTGTCAAAAACACTATGGATTATTTCTAGTCCCTGGTCAAATGATTTTTAACTTGGTTTTATTAAATGTGAAATCTAGCATGAAACTTCCTCTGCATACCCTAACAATCACTGTGATTGTACACTGAGACTGCCCTCTCCACCCAGTATAACCCTATGAATAATACAGATTCCAAGTTTTGGAAATACAGCCTCACACCAGCTATGGAGCAATACTGCAAGAGTGCAATGCCGTGTCAAATCTACTCATGCAGACCCCTCAACTGTGCAGTTGAGCTGGACATTGGTTCTCCTTAAGATTGAAACATGGCATTCCTGGTTGAGTGCTCTAGACTTTGCTGTATGGGCACATTAGTGTAGATAAGCTGTTGGAAAAGGATCCTAGAGCCCCTAAAAATAAAATTTATAAACTTGTCACTGGGTTTGCTCACCATGAATAATACCAATATAGAAAATTGATTGACCTGGTGATCTATGTTCCACTCATATGCTACATTTTTATCATTGTTTTCATATATTATGTTACTAGTTCCTAGATTATTCATTAATTCAACATATATTGAGTTTTGACTATATGACAGGTGTCAGGGAAGAAGAAACTTTCTTCTACCCTTCTAGGTTCTTCTGGCTGGTCTAAGAATTAAATTGACATGAGACAGATTAATAAGAGAAAAATCAAAAGTTTAATAATATGTATACATGGGAGAGACCCAGGAAAACTAACTCATCAAAATGTCTGAAACTTTTAACTTAAATATCTTCAGCTAAAGACAAAAGAGCATGTTGGGGGTAGTGGTTTGGGACCTCAAATGTGAAGAAGGCAACTGACATGGAGAGGGGAAAGCAAATGTTTGGTAGGACATGCAGAAACAATGGGACACAAAGAGGAATTTTAACAGACTTTCCTAGGTTTCTCCCTATCTCCTTGCCTAGTTCATATTATAGTTATCTATGGTGATTACTCCCTTCCTGGAACAGGTTCTCTATCTACATTCTTTAGGCAGTCAGGGGGAAGGTCAAAATTTCTTCCTGAGTGTTTTGGGCCTTGGTTATTTTCAGTTTGAAATAATCCACATGCCAAAGAGACATTTTGGGGTGGCAAATCTTGCTCCCATACACAGGTTATGTGCTACGCAGGTTATGTGCTCCATACACAGGTTATGTGCTACGCAGTGGTTGAGAGTCCGCCTACCGATGCAGGGGACGCGGGTTTGTGCCCCGATCCGGGAAGATCCCACATGCTGCGGAGCAGCTGGGCCCGTGAGCCATGGCCGCTGAGCCTGCGCGTCCGGATCCTGTGCTCCCCAGCGCGAGAGTCCACAACAGTGAGAGGCCCGCATACCGCAAAAAAAGACATCCTGTTCTTACTTTCACTTCCCTTGATACCAATTTCTACCACAATGAAGTCAGAAAGGGCATTCTCTAGATTGTATTTATACTAATGAAGTTACACTATAGTTAGACCTCCATGGAGTTAATGAGATCCTCGATTCACATAAACATCCCTCATAATGAAGCAGATCATCTGCTTCACATAAACATCCATCATGATATAAAAGCAGTTTAGAAACTGTGAGAGGGAAGGTTTTGATTTTATATTTGTGCACCTGTGAATTTACCCTAAGGAGAACTTTGTGCATATTCTTTTCTGATTGAGTGCTATAGTTATTGCTTGAGGTTATAGGTATATTCATATAGAAAACTATGTTAGAAAACTCCTAGAGCACCCTAAGTAAATATAATTTATAAACTTGGCATTGGGTTTCCCTACCATAGATATTAAACACATAAAGTGAGTCTGGTCAAGAATGAACTACATTCTCCTCTTTCTTCTCTAGTGGACCTGAAACTCATCTCATTTATCATTTTGTAGTTGACATATATGGCTATCCATCTTCTTTTATTGAAACTGTTTTATGGTGATAACTTGCCTGAGAAAGCAGTTTTAGGTTCCCTGCAGCATGATGTAAATTGATTGGTGTGAAATGTATCAAACTATGTAGGCTGTTTAGTTTGGCCAATATATCTTTATTTTCCCCTAGTGGCATCATTAGTTCTTAAGTTGCCACTCAAGTTCTATAAACTATAAATTGTATAGTGGTTTTTGGCCAAAGAGCATCCAGTACAACTCTGGAGGCTCCTAAGGAATGTTTTGAGGCTGCTGAGTGGACAACCCCCAGTGGTAAACTTCCCCCTTCGCTGCTATATGTGCCAGAGGCAGAAGTTTCAATAGTATTTCCCAAAGCACTGCTCTCATATACCTAAGGACTTGGGTTGAAGCCAGTGATCATGAGGCCCCAGCTACCTGCATAATTGGAGACCACCCTGGGGGCTCTGTTTAACAATTTTATAACCCAGTAGTACCCATGTGTCCAAGGATTATTGGATTCTTTTATCCAACAACAAAAAAAATACTTATTGAGCACCTATTGTGGGTCAGGCACCTTCTTCCTAGTTAAGAATACATAAACAATAAAAATAGGAAGCTAGTAGGTAATAATAATAAGCTAATAATAGTAGTAATGACAAATATAAATAATAATAATAGTTAATAATAAGAAGAAATAATAGTCACTAACATGTATACCTTAGTCGGTTCATTCTTCTCATGAAAGTTAACTGTTCAACGAACAGAACTAGTTTCCTACCAGCTTCCCATTAGCTTACTTCACGTACATCATGAAAGTTTTCCTTAAAGCAACACAGAGTAGGCAGGAAGAAGAGTTAAGCTTAAGCAAGAGATCTGCTTATTAAATAGTTGGGGTAAACAGCCCTAAAGGAAGGAGAGAAAAAAGGTAGAACCAGAAAGAGGGTCTAAGGACTTGACAAGTTGTGTTCCAGGCAAGACTGCCATGGAGATTTCCAGTTAGAGGAATATAGTACAGAATAAGGTAATCAAAAAGATAGCTCATAATCTGGATCCAAACAGTGGGCCATTTTATATATGCAGAAGATGAAGGTGGAAGGCAAGTTAAGAGAACCTAAAGATAAGAGGACATGATAGGATCGGTAGCTACTATATTAATTCATATTTGATGATAATGCCAAGAACTTGGTTAATGAGATAGAGGAAGTAAAGGAGGAAGAGTACAACTTTTAGCACCAGTATATTTACATATAGGCTACAGTATTTTTGAGCTAAGTTTACTGGAAGAGTTGATAGTAGAAAAATAAACTTCAGTCTGTCTCAATTAGGAATTGAAAGTTATATAATAGTTAATAAATTATTTTACATTATCACTTCTATTTTATTTGACAGTATATGAAATGGAAGTTTTACTCAACTATGACAAAAAATTGTTGCTGAGTAAAGCAAGAAGATGGGGAATATTTGTGTATGCTTGTGTACGTTACAATACTTGTCAAAGTTACAAGTTACGTTACAACACAAGTACTTGTCAAGTACTTGAAGACAGTCAACTATCAATCTCAGTATTGATCTTAATTACCTCCCTGAGTTAAATAGAATTTAATAGTATTACATACAGTTAAATAGAATTTCATCAATAGCCTGAGGACAATACGTTTGCATATTCTTTTTATAAATATGTTTTACATAGCTAGGAAAAATATAAATGGAACTTAAATTGATAAAGATTGGGATTATGTCTAAATTTAATTTCCACTAAAAATACATTCATATGTTTAATTATATCTAGATATGAAATCACTTACTAAGCAGCCCCATATCATCATCAAGCCATCTCATTCGCTGTTATCCATTCTAAAGCCACATGTCCCATTGTATGTGTTCATTAGCATTCCTTTATGAAACACTTTTCAGAAAAGAAAGCCATTTTTATATTTATGACCAGCCATGGGTGTGAATTTTACTTTTCCATAATTTATGCTAGTACTTGGAGGCAATAACTCTAAAATGAGTGATTTAAAATAGCTAGACAATAGACATCTTTATCTGAATTGCATACATGTTTATAGACTTAGATATATTTTGTTTATAAACAAACACCCTGCTGTGTTTTCTTAAGTGTTTGGCAGGTACCATAAGGCAAGCCCAGACTGGGCAAAATCCCATATCCTCTGCATTGTGCATCACATTTTGATTGCTGTTTTTGTCACTGTTGTTTTCCGACGTCCAGAAGTTACCATTATTAAAATAAGCTTGTGGTCATTACTGGAAGTTTAAAACACCATTTCTAAATTGCACTGAGTATTATTTCTGGAGAATGAAAGATCAGCCATCATTTTTTTGGTTCATCAATTCATTCCTATTTACTTATTTTGGTGTTAAATATTTTTCTTTCTATTTCATCAGCAATAGAAAAATTACTCGATAGACACGGCTGATGTAAACAGGGATAGCAAGCACCCGTTTTCAAGACTGTTCACTTGAAATATACATATTAATATCTAGGAGGAACATACTTCCAACACCAGGAAGAAAAGACTATTGGGAAGTCTTTATCTTTTCTAATTCTAGAAGTCTTCAAAGGACTTTTGGGAGACATTGAAAATGATGAATTTTTGGAGTCTCAAAATTGAAAAGGGATTTAGAGGCATCAATTTCCCCAGGTCCAATCCCCAGCCATTGCATGAATCTCCTCTGTAGACTCAATGACAAGTATGCCTCCAGCATTTGCTGGCCTGTAGGTTCCAGAGACGTGGTACCTTTAGAACGCAGGGGTAGTCAATTCCATTTTTTAGAATTTCATTCCTTGTTTTTAGAATAATCTACTTTTTGGTAACTTCGGAGTTGATCCTAGTTCTGTCTCCTGGAGCTAGGCAGAATAATACAAACATTCCAGTAGATCTAGACATCTGTTGAATTACTTGAAGGTGTAATTATATCTCCTCTCAAGTTTTGTTTTTATTTCCATTAGTTAAAATCTAGTTCACCGTTTTTCTGTATGGTTCAACTATCCATATCCCATATCTCAAAATAACCAGGGGCTTGGAAAATGCAGATTCCTTGACCTTATCCCAGATAAACTGTGTTAGAATCTCTCTCTCTCTCTCTCACTGTTGACAAGCTGTTTCAGAATTCAGTTTAAGAACCATGATCTAGGTAGCAGCCGGACTTCTCCTTACCAAAGATCAGTGGTTCTCACTTCTTCACTTTAGCTGCAGCAGAATCATTTGGAGAACTTCTCATAACACAGACAGCTAGACCTCACCTCTCAGAAAGGCTAATTAAGTAGTTTTCTGGTAAGATCCAAGAATTTTAATTTTTTAATAATTCTCAAGTGATACTGATACTACCAGTTTGGAGACCACACTTTGAAAACCACTGCCCTAGCCTAACAGATTCCCTCCACTCTCCCCACTGATAGGTGCCAAGGCCACATCTAGTGTCACATCTGAGAGGCTACTCTCCAGTTATGCTGACACATTTTTGCAAGCAGCATTTGAATTACATGGATGAGTCAATTGTGTTTGTTCCCATAGCTGTTTACCATAATTGAACTTATAGTAATTACATAATTTATGTAAATGTCATATAAGCTGCTGAAATTTGAGTATGAAAAGAAAAAGATATTTCAATGAAAACTAAGCTGAACACTTAACAAGACTTAATAAACTTGCCTTAAAATTGCAATCAAATTAAATCTGAGTGAGCCTTGCATTGGGAAAGTGGGCTTCTAATGTTTTCTCATTCAATAATCTCATGTTCTTTTACCACCTTAATTGCTCACCTCCTATATCCACCCCAGTTCATCAGTAGTCCTCCAAAACTGATAACTGAACACAATACTTGAGAAGTAACCGAACCAGCATAGATTGGAAATATTATCTGCCCAACAGGAAAGAAAGAACATATATAACTTTTACAATCCAGTCCGAGCATTGTATCAGCTTCCCCACCCCAGCTCCCAGTCACAGCAGCCATATCAAATTGTAGGGTCATTTGGGGCTTAAAATTTTTTTTTAATCTAGAATTTTTTTTCTTGTGAGCTCAGATTACGTCTCCCCAATCTTCTCTTTTACTGCTAGATTGGTTTATTGTTTGTTTATTAGTTGTCATGTAAGTTTGGTTCTTTATCCTTCTTTCCATTAGGTTTTATCTTGTAAGTTATAGCCTTACATAATTTTTTGGAGTATCTCTTTGTTACCCTGTCTTTTAACTAAGATTAGCAAATTGGCATCATACATTCATTTTAGCAGAATTCCATCAGTTTAATAATGCAAATTATTGATTAAAATGCCATAAAGTACAGAGAGGAAGACAGAGTTCCACTACTCCAAAACTTAGCACACCTTGAAGGTAGTTGTTTATTTAGTTATGAACCTCACCTTTTTCTGTGTCATCCACAGAGATACCATGAAAGACTGCTAAATGCCTTACTTAGTCCAAGAACCTTTGTTTAAAGCAACTTCCTGTCCTCAAGTCTGGTAAACTCTTTTTAAAAATGAGTAAACGAGCGTGTACATGACAAAGATCTAATATGGTTTATATGGGGAGTTCTTATCCAAAAAATAATCAGAAGAGCACTACGTCATTAGAAAAATGAGCAAAGGTCTTCAACAGTTTTTTTTTCTTTTTTCGGTATGAGGTCCTCTCACTGTTGTGGCCTCTCCCGCTGCGGAGCACAGGCTCCAGACGCGCAGGCTCAGCGGCCATGGCTCACGGGCCCAGCCGCTCCGCAGCATGTGGGATCTTCCCCGACCGGGGCTCGAACCCGCGTCCCCTGCATCGGCAGGCAGACTCTCAACCACTGCACCACCAGGGAAACCCTATACAAACTGTACTTGTGTACATTTATATGTGTGTAGGACTAAAATAACATTTCAGAAACAATACATTCCCTTATTATGTGCAACGCACCCTGATATATTTTGATTTATTCTATGGTATGTAATTTTTTCCTTAATGTTGGTAGCATCTTTCTAAATTGATTTCCTTTTCCACTAATGTCATGAATTTCAACAAAACATTGTTTTAGAAGAAATATATGTTACATGGGTAATTGATCAAAATAGGATCATTTTAATAAGCATGTTACTCATAATAAGCCATAATACTATGCACAATATAATATCAGTTTTGTAAAAAAAATAAAATAAAATAACATTTTGTATAAAAAGTAAAATGATATATTAGCATGTAAATAACTGTATTTTGGGTAAAGTTTATTTCTCTTTCTATTTTTCTATGTTTTCCTCATTTTCTCTAATGGATATACACTTTTTATTCCAGGAAACTATTCTTAACTAAGGAAATGAAAGTATTTGGCTTTACTTTTTCTATCTCAAACCACACAGGGAGCTAGTAATAAGTGCTTACATATAAATGTATTCATAAACCATCTCTTTTAAGTACATAATAACAGAATTTTTTCCAGCGTTCAACATTAAATATACCAGCCTCCAAACTAGCTACAGAATCCCCTTCCTTTCTTTCTTCCTCCTTTCCTTCCTTTCTTTCTTAAATCTCAATAATTGAGCTTTCTTTAATTGTATTGAAACTCACACTTTTCAGTTTTGCTAAAATTATTCACGGTGATTCAGTAAACTCACCTGCAAATTAACCTAGGAGGCTTGGTTTCATTTAAAGCAGGGAAGGTCTTCCCAAACCCCTAGCCTAGTTCATTTCCTTCTTAACACATTCCCAGTTAGTTTCATTGATATGAACAACCAGGGCAAAATAAGAGTTGAAAAGACCCAAATTCCGCCACTTAATTATTTAATAGGGTGTGACCAAGTGCTCCCATTTCTCATCCTACCTTGCCTCTCCTCCCCCAAGATAAAAGTTACTTGTCCCAATACATTTGAATCTCGTTGCCCTGGTTTCTAGAAGCTTATTCTTAAAATGTGATTTCCAGCCAAGGAACTCAGCTCATGCAAAGCAAGCACATATTTGGGGACTTCTATAATATTAATATTGTTTAACAGGTATCAATTGCTTCACCAAGCCAGGTAACTTAGAGAATTGTACAAAATAGCATGTACAAAAAATGTACAAGTACTGGCAAAGAGTCCAGAGAGGGAAACTGCAGAAGAACTTAAGGGGCAATTAGAAGACTTCAGCCAAAACCTGAGTAAGAAGTTTCACTGAAGACTGAGTAGAACCTGAGCTGAGAGAGTAACAAGTACAAAAGCCAGCCAAAGAACCATTCTGTGAAGTGACAGTAGGTAGTTTGAAAGGCCAGGGAAACCAGGTTATGAAGGATTTTGAAACCCAGGCAAAGACATTTATATTTTTTAAGTGAAACCAGGGCAATTTTCAGTATGAGAGTAAAAGAGTAAACAGGTAACATCCGTTAGTTCAACCTGTTTTAAGAGCATACATGTCCTATCTCTAGTCCAACAGCATCTCATTACCACCAAACAGTCAGCTCTTTTTATTACACAGCTGTGGGGCTGAGCACAGGTTAGACAACTGGGTCATATACACCAGTAGAAAGTCAATGACAAGATTTGCCCTCTCTTGGTCTCAGCCTCTCACTGTGGCCTCTGGAGCCTACATGGCATTCTAGAATATACTTCTAAGTCTACAGCAACATGTGGGAAAGACTAGGAGGCAATGATAAGAAACACACAAGTAGGAATTATAAGAGTTAAGATGTTAACATCTTTTTTAATCCAAAAGATGCTGATAATTTCCTATTCTTCTCTTTAAGCTCTTTCATGCCTATCTTCTAAAAATCCATCCCTTCATTTATCGTTGGTTTGTTTAGTGTCCTGTAGACTCAGAAAGACTGCTGTATGTCTTTATGACAGTAATAAAACAAATAGTTGGTCACTCAAGCAAATATAGCTTCTCTCTACTTCCTTTATGGATTAGTGTCTGCAGGAAAGGAGTGTGGAAATTTGCCTCCATCTCAAGGCTCTCAGACTGGAGCTAAGAGCCTGACCTTTATGTCCATTTCTACTGGCTCACAGCTCTTTGTCAACTTTATGTTATCACTTTAAGACCAAGAAAGATGTTAAAAATCAGGTGAAATTCATAACTTTTGATAGTTAACTTGAGAAGGCGAAGAACCAGCAATAGGTAGTTTTGTTTGGGGGAGTTTTATTTTCCTAATTATAACAAAATCTCTATGCAACATTTAAGATAGGAAGGAATTGGTTTGGTGGAGATGAAATTTTATTGAGACACTAGAAAACCTTCTTTGTTTATGTGGTAGCTGTATTGTAGATTAGCCAGAGGCTCTGTCTTCACTTAAGTGCCAGTTAAAGTCAGGTTAATTTTGTCCTGAAATTGATCATGTGCTTCTTTTGCTAGCATACTGTCCATTAACTAGATATTACAAAATCTCATAGGATCTTGAGTTTTTATTTTGTTTTGTTTTGAGTTTCTGTCTTTGTCTTTCTCTATGGATTTCCATTTACAATATAATCTATTTCCTTTTTTTTTAATTTTTATTTTATATTGGAGTATAGTTGATTAACAATGTTCTGTTAGTCTCAGGTGTACAGCAAAGTGATTCAGTTATACATTATATGTATCTATTCTTTTTCAAATTCTTTTCCTTTAGAAAAGAAAGGGTATAAATCATATAACACAAATGTAGTCATTTGGTTAAAAATAATTATTATTCATATGGAATTCAGTTGTAAGCAATTTGGTAAAAGCTGCTATTGGTAAGGGATTTTTAGCCCTTTTAGTTTCTAGAATTAAGATTTTAGAACTTAACTATGAAAATTTCCAAAAAAAAAAACAAACCAGAAAATTTCCCAGATTCTTCAACTTAGAAAAATTATGAAAAGATAATTAGCAGAATTATCTTTTAAGGTGATTTCATACAGCCTCCAAGGAACCTCACTGAAAAGGATTGTTACAAAATGTCTGATGTGCAATTATATTATTTCCTACCCTCAAGAAAGGATTAGTGTTCTTTTTAAGATTTTCCAGTAGAGTGAGCAACTGGTATTTCTTTGTGCACTAGAGAGCACCTAGGTATTTTTCTTTCCAGTATGTGAAAAAGGCAAGATTTGCACAGGGCTTACAGATAGATCCAAGTAATCTAGGTCTTCAAATCTAGATGACTCACTTGGGTGTCCATGCTATTTACTTTGACCCCTGAGTGGGGCACTTAAGTTCTTTTTACTATTAGTTACACCCAAATTTGCCTTTTAATTGTCTCAATACACAGAACAAATACCCTTATTACATATTTGGTGAGTCCATATCTCACAAGTGTTTCATTATGTGGCTATGTTAAGATGTATACATGTGTTCTCCCATTTCTGTTCATCTGTTTTCCTATTATCACAAACCCGAGGTTTACTGTAGGCCTCATTCCATGAATGAGTGTTTTTAAATTATCTCCTGGGACAACAGCTTATCAAGCTAAACTTTTACCTCCCCCCCTTTTAATGAAGCCTATACCAGGACAAATACTAATAGCTTCAAGGATATTTGGGGGGAAAAAGTAGAAAGAGAACAATGTTACTATTTGTTACATTTACAAAGATGACACAGTTTCCACCCATCCAAATGAAAAATGACTCTGAGTTGCAAATGGCTTCCTATTTCAATGTAACTATGCTATTCATCTTCTCAATAGTTTGAACCAAATTACATTAATCTGTAGTTTTAAAATAAATAGTTTTATATTAACATCTTTATCCTCCTCCTCAACTGTATAAGAATTCACTCTTATGCTTCAACCAGTATATGGTTCTCGCCATCTCACAAATGGCACTAGAAACAGTAAGCACTTTTTAAAAATACGTTAGCCTCAGAATGAATATATATGCACACATGTTAATAACATAAAACAGTAGTAAATATATGAAATAATATAGTCTCCAAGTATAGAAAAGTAGTTTTTCTATTCCAACATTATTTGATTAACCTATTGCTCAGGTTTGGAGTGTTAAAAGTAGTATAATTTCAGCTTCCAATGCATGAGAAATTTTCTGCTCTTCTCAGAGTCAGAATTGTGACTTTGGGTCTCAGTGTCCTAATGAGAAAGAATAATAATAATAGTAATAATATAATAAGGTAATAGGTAACATAAACTGAGTATACAGAATGTTCTGAGAACAGTTTTAAGTAATTTACTTGTATTATTCTTCACAACAAGCTTTAAAAATAGGTACTACTATTATCCCCATTGTATGAATGAGGAAACAGGCACAGAAGTGGTGGCAAGAAGAAACAAAGCATATTTTGTTTATAAGGCCAATGTAAAGTAGGGTGTCCTATTAAAAATCTTTGTTTTCTTTCATATTTTTCTTCCCATAGAGTGATTAGAGCATAGCTAAGTGGGAAAGATCTTTGCTAAACTTTGGCTCTTTTACTATCAGTTGCTAAAAACTAAGTTTTGAACCCTTTCTCCAATTAAAAGAGATGATGCTTCGTTTTCATCACTGCTGTTCAAGTATACAAAAAGGCCTTTTCAGTTACTGTACAGTATGTAAAGAAAGCTTGATTTTGGAATTATTAACAATTTCTTAAATATATCATTCTTTTCCCAAAATATGGTCATGAATGCTGATTCCTCTCCCCAAACCATACCACCCATTTATCAAACTCTGAGCCACATTAGGTGGTAAATCAAGACTATTGCTATGACTAAGTTATTACTAAATATTATATTTCTTAAAAAATCTTTTGATTTTTCCATTATTATTTTATCCTCTGAGAAGTACAAATTCCATCTATTTTTATACTAGAACATACAATGAGGGATAAAACAGAAATAACCAATTAATGATCTGCTATTCTGATCAGAAATTTAAAATTTCTTACCTCTCTAGAGTATTTGTAATTTACAGGGACAGTTTTGATTATCAAGGTTTTCAGAAAACGAATATGTATAGTAGGTGTTAACATAAAATGTAGAATCAGAATATATGGGATTTTTCTGGGATTGGGGTTGGAAGAAATCAAGTGGAAAAGGAAGGTGTATACAGTTTGAAGTACAGAACAAATAGACTTTTATCTTTAGATGTATAATTGGCACTGGTTGTTTGTTTTTCCATTACCATATAGGTTAGGGGATAGACTCAATCTTGAGTTTCCAGCAATCTCACCCTCAAAAATCATTTTATTTAATTAAATCATACCCTCTGCATACCTAGATATTTATAAACGCAACACTAATTTCAGCAGTGGAACAAGAATGCATTCACATTGCAGAGCAGCTTCCTAAGGTTTGTTGTAACATGTTTATAACCAGTTGCAAACCTAGGTGTTGCATCATCGCTAAGCCTCAGTGGAACATTTTGGACATGTTTTATGATTTGCTGATTTGTGCTGTGAACCCATCAGTCTGTTTGCAGTGGGGAGGAAGTGGGTGGGAGGGGTGGGAGGATGGAAGAAGGGAGGATCATTTTGTTTGATGTGTTGGTGGAGGGAGGGAGGGAACTTGGTCATGAAGTTTGAACTAAGATGCACCTAAAAGGTTCCATTTTGACCCTTGCACAAAATCAGCTGCAATAAATAGATGCTACTCATAAGCAGGTTTTCAGTGATCATATTGTTTTTTTTTCTTGTTTATATTTTTTTCTCAGGGGAAATCTCTCACGTCAAAGAGGTTAACAAGCCTCGTTCAGTCTTATTAAAAGGATCATCTTGTAGCATGAAAGTGAACTGGAGTCACTGCATATACTTTGTAGTTCTTTGTTGTTACCTGCAGCAGAGGACATTAGACCAAGATGTTGCATGAGCAAAGGACCTGAATTGTTCTTTCTTTGTGTACATTAAGGCACTGCCATCTCCAAGGGACTCTACCATCTCAATGCCTCCATTTCAAAATGTCTGCTAACTTCCTCCTTGTACTAAGCTGGATCTATGTCTTTTCCTTTTTTAACGATTCAAGTGAAGTAAATCTTTCCACCTCCCCTTTCTCTCTATCTTAAAGCTTCTTCTAGACACACAGTTCACTAAAAATTCAGTCACAAACTGGAAGAATTGTAAAAGGAAAAAAAGCATATATAATAAGTATACATACAGCTTCACATTTATTAAATAAATTAGCACAGAAAGTTTCATTTCACCAATATATCACAGTCAGAAACAAGCTTATGTCTTTGTCTGTTGTCTGTATATTCTTGGTTAATGTTTCTCGCATTTATTTTTATACCATATTTAAATGAAACACCTTTTACTCGAAATGTATTAAAGTTGATCCCTTCTCTGTAAATTTGTGAATGTTTATATTGTTGTTTTATCTTTCATTAAAAGATGCATAATCTCGTTGCTTTTGTAACTTTTGACTTCTGTGCTAATTGAAAATGAAAATGCTGAGAAAGCATCAACAAATGTAGTCACAATGTAAGCTCTCACCCTGGAAGTTTATTTCAGGGTTTCAAGACAAGCTTGGATGGTGCAGCAGCCAGGAGCAGACTGAAAGTGATTCATCTGGGAGCTCACCCAGGATCAGGTAGATGCTTTTGCTCCCCTGGAAAACAACACAAATTGGCCTTCCACATTTTCAGAGCTATTTATGAGGTCTTTCTAATTATGAATATGCATCTCTGTGTTTTACAAATGCATATTTTATTAGAATTATGTTTTAGTGTAACTTTTCAACTCAGGAACAGATTCTTTTCTTTAAGTATAATTCTAAACTGCCTAGATTGGTGGCTCTTAACTCTGGTGCTTACAAATTCCTTTGAGAACATGATGGTAATTGCTAACATTTAGTGAGTGCTTACTAAGTACCTACCACTGTATTATGGGCTTCACATGCCCATAAAATCCTCACATTTAATCCACACAGCAGGCCTATAAGATTATTTCTGCAATTTTGAGAATATTGAAGCAGAGAAAGGTTAAGTAACTTGTTCAGAGTCACACAGCCTAGTGGTGGGTTGGGATACAAATCCAGATGAAGGACTCTAGAGCCCACTGTACTACGCTGATCCACTATACCACACAAATTCTTTTGGTAAAAGTTAAGTGAAAATCCATACACACTCTCACATAGGAAATATTTGCACTGAATTTTAAGACATTCATAGAATACCCTCTGAAATTCATCCAAGGACCCCAGGTAAGAAACCTGACTGCCTTTAAGGGTTGGATCAGTGACACAGAAGGTCACCCAGCCAAGAGACAGGCCTAATCTGTTTGCTTTTGCGTCCACCAAAGGATTGCAGAATCTGGTTATTTAAAAAAAGCAAAAGAGATCGAGTTATTAATGGCTATTAATTACTGTGAGTAAATTTAAATTCCAAAAAGTTTACCAATATTGATGCAAAATCAATAGTGGAGCTTGTTGGCTACTTTATAAACTGCCGCAAGATGGAAGAGACTTATATATAGGCTATAATCTGAACACTGTGAATAATTTAAGAAAGATTTAATTATATGCCCATATGGCTTTTTAAGAACAATACATAAAATGCAAATAAACCTAAGTTTATAGATGTTCTCCCTTAAAAACACTTAAGTCAGGACAGCTTTGAGCACTGAAGCTAAATTGAAACCCTATCTAAAGGAAACATTGTTTGAAAGAAAACAGTAATCCTTTTAGAAGAACATGATGCATAAACAATAAGCCTTGCACAAATATGATTGGTCATTTTGGAGACTATTTTTCAAAAACCATTCTTACTAATTCCAAATCATAGAATTGGATTTATACAGAAATGAAAGGCATATGAATGACAATAGAGGGCAAAGAAGTGAAACCCTCAGGCAAGTATCTCTAAGTCAGGAGCTCCCAGTAAAATTGTGAGTCAGTTTCTAGGTTCAAGTACATAAAAGTTTTAAGTGTCCTAATGACTCATTTTACTGTGGTTTAGACAAGACTCAGGTTACAAAACAGTGGTATTTCAGGAAAAGCACTTGGAAAAGTTATGGAATTCCTTGCACCTAACTCAAATAAGCATGGGGCAACTGTCTCCCACCCCACCTTGGGACAATTTTATCTATAAGGCATAGAATAAAAATCTCTCTAGTTTCTAATGAATAAAATGGTTTCTAAGAAGTCTTTTTCTACCTTAAAGCAATTTAAAAAGTTATTCACCAAAGCAGTGACCCAGAGTTCCTACACTTACACCGCAAAACTATGTAATATAGCCTCTAAATCGCATCAACTGCTTCTTTCCTTTGCTGTGTATGTTACAGTAATGTTTTTGGTGGATCTCCAAAGGAATTTCTGCTTGAATCAGAGTAATAGAAAGGTAGTCAGCAACCTTAACTAAGCCGTCTCCTGTCAGATGCCAGGAAAATAAATGAAGGCAGAAACCTTCCCTCTTCATTATTGCAAGTGTGTGAGTTGATCTTGCGACTTAGGAGTAAAGTTCTCAATTCTCTTTGTAGATATACGATGGTTTATTAATAATTTTGGTCTATGGGGAAAGGCAACTCTTGGCTACCAGCATGAATTTAGTCCAGCTACATGCACTGATCATCTCACATATGATTTTTGTGTTCTTAGATACATACTTGAAAGAGCACATTGAAATATTCCATGGTTTTACTATTCCCCATCACTATCTCTCCTAGCTGGACAGGAGACCAAAGCCAGGTGCTGAATCAGGATACCAGAGACCAAGGGAAAGGTATAGAGAACAGTGAGGTGTGATGGTGGGTTGAGAACCAACCAGATAAAGTCAATGAAGAATTAGGACCAAATGGGTGACCAAAAACTGAAATTGATAAGTCAAGGAAACTATGTCTTGAACAAGTGGATTCTGGAAATTATAGCTCTGCAATATAGAAGTGGGACTTTTCAGAGAGCATCAATAGCCTCACCTGTGTATAGAAAAGAAACTTTTGCAGGAACCTAGCCAGTATGAGCTAGAGGTGGTTGATGGTTATTATAATGTAGCAGAGATGAAATTACCTATCTTTCCCAGTTCAGGGTATTCAAAGGAATCTTTGGCCCCAAAGTACAAGAATAAAAACTTCTCCCTCTCTCACACTCTAAATTTCCAGAGGTCTCCTGGGATAACACAAGGAAGTGGGTATTTAGTAACTAAAATATTCAGTTTTGTTATTATTATTTTATAGAAAATACACATTTAGTTAACTAATTTTTAATAATTTCTTTGCTTACCATTCTTCTTTTTTGCATATATTCTTCACACTTCTTCTTTTTCTCTTGACAGAGACCATTCTCTATCAAGAAGTAAACTTGGAAGTTGAAAAGTAGAAGGGAGTAGAAGGAAACAAAATATTTTAACTTTGTCTTATTTTTGAGAACTGAAGTACAGAATAGCTTTATATTTAGCTAGAAAAAATACATTTAAAATTTTAACTATGTACTTATACAATATACAATATGAATATTGAAATGAAAAATACCACTTCTAAAATATATGATAGGGAAATGATGAAAAAAGAATATTAGATCTATACAGTTGGAAATACAAAAGGGGAAGGGAAGTAAGAGCGTATTAAATGGCAAACACAAAATAACGTGGAAGAAATAAATTCAAATATTTTAGTAATTAAAATGCAGGAGATGATTTAAAATCATCTTTTAGAAATTCTCAGATTAGACTAAAAGTGCATCTGGGCATAGTTTATAAGAGACACCTAAAACAATACTACCCAAAGTTCTAATCCAAGGTGGCAGTGTGGGAAGATTCTGAACTCACCTTTTCTCATGGATGCAACATATCAACATCTGCATGTAAAGAAATTCCTCCTGAAGAAGAACTGACAGCTAATTGAACAGCATCTGTACAACAAAAATGATAGAGACGTTTGTAGGAGGGGTGTACCCATAGAGATGGGTAAGAGAAATGGAGACACAGTATGTTTTGCCAAAAGTTTTACTTTCGTTTTAGGTTCGAAGGATTCGTTTACAAGAAGACACCACTCGTCACACAAATGACAATTTCAACTTAATTTTAATAGAAAATCATTAAAAATAAAGAAACAGAAATGAAAAGGGAAAGAAAAGTAAAAGCATGTACACCACCAAATTGGGCCAACACCTACACCCAGACTCCAACAGAGCTGGGAAGTCCCAAAAAGAGTAATCTGGAGTCCCAGCTGGGAAAAGTCTCAGGCAGTGTGTCCACTCTGCAGGTGAGACTTCAAATTGCAGTTTAGAGGAGTCCCGCTTATAATACCAGGCTGCAAAGTGATATCATCAGTTTGCATGCAAATATGCAGCTCTGAGTTTCTTCAGCAATGCTGTTTATCTCATTTTGTGTATTATAAGAAGTTCTAGACCCCCGGGAACTTGCCAGGTCCCCAAGGCTCAAGAAATTCCATGATCCACTCCCATCTTTTTTTTTTTATTATTTTATTTATTTTTATTTATTTTTGGCTGCTTTGGGTCTTCATTGCTGTGCGGGCTTTCTCTAGTTGTGGAGAGTTGGGGCTACTCTTCATTGCAGAGTGTGTGCTTCTCATTGTGGTGGCTTCTCTTGTTGCAGAGCATGGGCTCTAGGCATGCGGGCTTCAGTAGTTGTGGTACGCAGGCTCAGTAGTTGAGGCACATGGGCTCAGTTGCTCTGAGGCATGTGGGATATTCCCAAACAAGGGATTGAACTCATGTCTCCTGCATTGGCAGGCAGATTCCCAACCACTGCACCACCAGGGAAGTCCCCCTTCTTTATCTTAAGTGCCTCTGGACTTGCTGGCGGCAGCTCACAAGCAGGCACATAGTCCAGGCAAGGTCACTAATCAGTTAGAGGCCTAATGTTGCCTCTGAAGCCTGAACAAGTCTGCTTCCATTTCAAACCTCCTAACACAGTATTGACAGGATCCCCACCCCCAACACTGTGACATGCAGTAGGGAAGCATATCACTGAAGGGCAGGCGCATAGACTTGCTTGCCCTGGGGCACAATGGAGAAACACTGGTTTAAAGGGCACCTAGACTATATGTGAGGGAAATTCACTTACCAACCCTAGAACTTCTGCCAAACGGGAAGGACACTGCTGAAACTCTCTCCAAGGTCAGAGGTGCAAGACAGCAAGATTTTTTGTATTCCCTTTTTACCTTGATATCACAGGTGGGAATGTGATCCAGGGCTCTAAGTCAGCCTGCCAAGGCCAGCTCAGTGTGCCTCAGATCCCAGTCCACACTATCTCAAGCCATCCCCCCAAGGCAGTGCTGGTGCACTGCATCTCAGGTTCCCCTGACTGTATGCACTCCAGCTCCAGCTGTCCCACCAAAGTGGTCTTGGTGCAGCCCCAGGAACCCCCCTGGCCCATGCCTGCTCCAGTTGTCTGCCAAGGCAGCTCCTGCATGGCATGCCCCAGTGCCTCCACCCCCCTGGCCCATGCCCACTTCAGCTGCAGATGGCCTGCCAAAGCCACTCAGTACATGAGGTCTACACAGGAGATCCAGAGGAATATGTTCCAAACAAAAGAACAAGATAAAACCCCAGGGGAAAAAAAAAAAACCTAATGGAACAAAATAGGCAATTTACCACATAAAGAGTGAAAAGTAATAGTCATGAAGATGCTCACTGAACTCAGGAGAAGAATGCAGAATCACAGTGAAAGTGAGAACGTCAACAAAGAGAAAATATGAGAAGAACAATCAGAGCTGAAGAACACAAGAACTAAGATGAAAAATATACTAGAGGGAATAAACAGTGGATTAGATGATACAGCAGAAAACTAGTGATCTGGAGGACAGAATAGTGGAAATCATGAAATCAGAACAGCAAAAAGAAAAACAAATTTAAAAAATGAAAACAGTTTAAGGAATCTTTAGGACAACATTAAACATACTAACATTTGCATTATAGCAGTCCCAGAAGGAGAAGAGAGATAAAAGGAGGCAGAAAAAATATTTGAAGAAATAATAGCTGAAAAATTCCCCAACCTGGAAAAGGAAACATATCTAGGTCCAGGAAACACAAAGAGTCCCACACAAGATGAACCCAAAGAGATCCACACAAAGACATATCATAATTAAAATGGAAAAAGTGAAAGATAAAAAGAAAATCTTAAAGTAAGCAAGAGAAAAACAATTAGTCACATACAAGGAAACCTCCATAAGACTATCAGCTAAGTTTTCAGCAGAAACTTTGCAGGCCAGAAGAGAGTGGCATGATATATTTAAAGTACGAAAAATAAAAAACTTACACCCAAGAATACTCTACCCAGTAAGGTTATTTAGAATTGAAGGAGAGATAGTTTCTCAGACAAGCAAAAGCTAAAGGACTTCATCACCACTAAACCAGCCTTATAATAAAAGTTAAAGTGTCTTCTCTAAGGAGAAAAGAAAAGGCCATGACTAGAGATAAGAAAATATATAGGAGAAAAGTCTCATTGGTAAAGGCAGTCGATAAGCCACTTTAAAGGCTAGTAGGAAGGCTAAAAGGCAAAAATAACTATAGCTACAAAAAGTAGGTAAGGGATACACAAAATTTTTAAATGTAAAATATGACATCAAAAACATAAATTGTAGACAGTAAGGGATTGAAACTGTAGTGCTTTTAAAATGTGCTTGAACCTAAGCAACTATTAGCTTTAAATAAGCCACTATACATATAGGACAATATATATGAACCTTATGGTAATCACAAACCAAAAACCTACATTAGATACAGGAAAAAAGGAGAAAGCACTCAAGCATGGCACTAAAGAAAATCATCAAACCACAAGAGAAGGGTTCAAGAAAAGAAGAAAGGAACAGAAAAGAACTACCAAAAAAAAAAAAAAAACAGAAAACAAGTAACAAAATGGCAATAAGTACATACTTATTAATATTTGCTCTAAATGTGAATGGACTAAATGCTCCAATAAAAAGACATATCTAAAGACACACAGACTGAAAGTAAAGGGATGGAAAAAAGATATTATATGCAAATGGAAACAGAAAGCAAGGGTAGCAATGTGTATATTAGACAAAATAGACTTTAAAATAAAAACTCTAACAAAAGAAAAAGTTGGCCATTACATAATGCAAGAAGAGGACATAACATTCATAAATATTTAGCACCCAACAATAGAAACACATAAATATATAAAGCAAATATAAACAGACATAAAGGGAGAAATTGACAGCAATATAAAATAGGAGGGGACTAACACCCACTTACATCAAGGGACAGATCATCCAGACAGAAAGTCAATAAGGAAATATTGGCCTTAAACAACATATTAGATCAGATAGAATTAATAGATAATATACAGAAACTATTTGCAAATGGTACGACAAATAATGGGTTAATATCCAAAACATTTAAACAGCTCACACAACTGTATCAAAAAAACAAAACAAAAACAAACTGATCTTTTAAAAATAGAGAACCTGAATAGACATTTTTCCAAAGAAGACATAGAGATGGCCAACAGGCACATGAAAAGATACTCAACATCTCTAATCACCAGGGAAATGCAAATTAAAACAACAGTGAGATATCACCTCACATCTGTCAGGCTATATCAAAAAGATAACAAATATCAAGTGTTGACAAGGATGTAGAGAAAAGGGAACCCCTGTGCACTGCTGTGGGAATTGTTACAGCCACTATGAAAAATAGTATGGAGTTTCCTCAAAAAATTAATAATAGAACTACTATATGATCCAGCAGTTCCACACTGGGTATTTACCTGAAGAAAATGAAAACACTAATTTGAAAAGATATATGCACCCCAATGTTTATTGCAGCATTATTTAAAATAGCCAAGAAATGGAAGCAACCTGTCTATCAATATATGAATGGATAGAGAAGATGTGGTATATATTTATAATGGAATATTACTCAGTGATACAAAGAATTAAATATTGCCATCTGTAACAACATAGATAGATCTAAAGGATATTATACTAAGTGCAGTAAGTCAGAGAAAGACAAATACCATGTGATTTCACTTATATGTGTGAAATCTAAAAAACAAAACAAATGAACAAACAAAACAGAAACAGACCAATAGATACAGAGAACAAACTAGTGTTTACCAGAGGGGAGGAGTACGGTCCCCTTCAAGGAGGGATGGTTAAAATAGGTGAAGGGCTTTAAGAGTTGCAAACTTCCAATTGTAAAATATATGTCATGGGGATGTAATGTGTAGCATAGGGAATATAGTCAATAATATTTTAATAACTTTGTATGATTACTAGACTTTTTGTGGTGATAACTAATGTATAAAAATATCAAGTCACTATGTTGTACATCTGAAACTAATATATTATGTCAATTATGTGTCAGTGAAAAAAATACTACCCCAAAAAATGGAACATAAAAATTTTGAGAATATATATCTATCCAAAAAAACAATTCAATGTGAAAAGCATTAACTGAAATCAAGAGGCACATTCATATGGATAAATAATCAATAATCCATAAAGAATTTAAAACAATCATAAACCTACATTCACCTAATAATACAGCCTCAAACTTTAAACAGAACTGCCAAATTGGACAAATACATAATCACAGTGGGACACTAAAATACTGCTTGCAAAAACTAAGTGTAACAGTTATTAAAGATATAGAATATTTGAGTAATATAACTAACACACATGCATTTGCACACACAGACAAACACACACAACAGAGAGGGTACTGACTTGGTTTTCCAACACTCTCAAAACATTTAGAAATACTGACCAGATATTATGTGCAAAATAGGCTCAATAAATTATTGAAATAGGCTGAATAAATGATTTGTATTATTTGCTAAGATACAATAAAAATAGAAATCAACAATAAAATGATAAACTTTCTTTAATACAAGTAGAATATAAAAAGCAAACTACAATATTCTTGAATTAAAAAGGAAATCTAAATAATACTGGGAAAATAGATCTATCTGATCAAGAAACTAAAGCTGTTACTCACTCTAAAAAAACAAATAAAATGGTAAGATCTCCAGATTAACCATGAAAATAAAAGATGTAGCAAAATTAATAATATTCAAATTAACGTCTTCAATATTCTTTTCTTCTCCCTCTTCTTTTTCCTTTCCTTCTCCAACTATTCAAAGCCCACATCATTAGGTGGGGCTTAGCAAGGTGAGTGGCTATGCAATGTGGGTGCTTGGGGAGAGTCATAGAGGCTCAACATAAGGAGACAGAGACCAAGCAGGGAGATGAGGTGGTCCTCACAGGGAAGGCAACCTAATATGGCCTATGAAAGACTGGGCAGGGTGAAGAGAGTGTTCATAAGAAAGCACACAAAGCAACAGCCCAGGGACAACCAGGGTATCAGAAACCAAGCAAAGTGAGAGGGGCATCCCCAGGCCTGAGGGTATAGGTTTTTAGAGATTGAGAAGAGGGAAGAGGACCTCTATATAGGGGCTATCCAGAGTGGGGCCCACAGGAGGCCAGAGGGCATCCACCTGGGGGGGTAGAGGGTAGTTGGCCCAGTAGCATGGGATGTTAGATCTGCCATATGCTGAGGAAGGAATCCTTGCATAGAGAGGGCAGTGGCAGCAGCAGCTAAGAGCAGGGCATTGGAACCTGAGCAGGGTAAGGAGGATGTTCACAGGAGGCCAGCACAAGATGTCAGAGCCAGAAAAAGTTGAGAATGTGTCTATCTAGAAGGAAGGCTCAGCACAGCATCCAGAGGCTTAAGCATATTATAGTCCACATGGTGAGTGGACTGGTACAGCATGTCAGAGCCCAAAAGGATAGAAGAAGGCTACCATGCGGGGAGTGACTCAGCCCAAGGAGGATGAATAGGGCATTCAATTGGAATGGGGAGAGGTAGGTGCAATGTTGGAGCCCAAAAGAGGTAAAGAAGGCATTCTTACACAGTACCAAGTATGGGAGAGGAGGTAAGGAGGAAAAAGGCAATGGCAGTCAAGAGAGGAATAATGGCAGCCAGCCTTCTAACTGTTGGAGAAGGGGTTTAGAAATATGAAAAGGGAAACAACTAGAAAGAACCCTAAGATGTTTGATTAGCGTTAGAGATGCCACTGTGAACTTGTTTTTATTATATAGCAATGGATATAGATATAATGTGTACATACATACATACACATAGGTCAAATAAATAGATGTAATGTGTACATACATACACATAGGTCAAACAAATTCCCTGTGTCCACTGAGAGAGTCTAGGAGCAGCTGCATCTCAATGACTAGAAGCAATCCAAGCTCCCAGATCACAGCTTCTAAGTGATGCTCCTGGGAAAAAGGAACTATAGCTTCTTGGAGAAAACAGAAAATTCCAGGACTGGGGCAGGGATGGCAATATATGAGGATAAAATGTCTAGATAAAACACCCGAAACTAAGGAAGTACACAGAGACTGATGGGGAAATGTCTAAAGGACATAGAAGTCGACTTGAAGGAGCTCTCACTGGCCAGTTTGAGTATCAAAATAAGTAATGAAATTAACAGATTATCTAATGATTAAATAATAATCTAGTGAATAAAATAGTAATCACTGAATCTAAATTATTAATACAAATGAATGAATGAATGAACTGAATATTTGATTAGGATGGGGTATTTACATAGTTTCAGAGTAGCTCCCCATAAATCATATCAATTACAAAAGAGGAATGAGTAACTTTACAAGGGAGAAGCCTGGAAGGCACCACGTTAATCAAGTCCCAGTAACGGGACAAATCCAAATTAAGCACCCACTTTCAAGGATGCAATGAGAAGAATAAGCATCATTTCAGTGATATTCCTGCCAAAGATGCACAACTTTAACCATGTGGAAACATCAAACTCAAATTGAGGAACACTCTGCAAATTACTGACAATGTTCGAAACTGTCAGCATCAAAAAATAAGTCAAGGTGGGGGCTTCCCTGGTGGCGCAGTGGTTGGGAGTCCGCCTGCCGATGCAGGGGACACGGGTTCGTGCCCCAGTCAGAGAAGATCCCACATGCCGCGGAGCGGCTGGGCCCGTGGGCCATGGCCGCTGAGCCTGCGCGTCCGGAGCCTGTGCTCCGCAACGGGAGAGGCCACAACAGTGAGAGGCCCGTGTACCGCAAAAAAAAAAAAAGTCAAGGTGGGACTGAGAAAGTATTCCAAATGGAAGAAGACTAAAGCAACATAGCAACTAAACGCAATGCATGGCTCTGGACTGGATCCTTTTGCTATAAAGCATATTTATGGGCAATGGGCAAAGCTTGAACTGGCTTTGTTGAATAGACTGCAGTAATAAGTCAGTGATAATTTCCTAATGTTGATAGTTGGATTGTTGATATATAGAAGAATGTCCTTGTTTGTAGGAAATACACACTAAGGATTTGGGGGGTGTCAAGATGGTGGAGTGGGAGGACACGGAGTTCATGTCTCCCCATGACTAGGGTACCTACCAGATGCTGGTGGGAGACCTCGACACCCAAGGAGACGGGAGGAACCCCCGAGCAACCAGGTAGGACATGGTGGGGAGTGAGCGGGGAAAAGAAGTGGAGGCCAGACAGGACCAGTGCCCCTAAGGGGTGGCTGGGAGAGCGGAGGGGTTTCCACACCTGGAGGGACCCTCGGGGGCTTAGAGGATCAAGGGGGAACACGCCTAGTGTTTCCCCTCCCCACTTGGCCCTGAGGAGCCTGCTGGGGTCCCAGGCTGGATCCTTGGCCTCCCAAGACCCGCTTTGACCACATTGGTCCTAGGGGCTTAGGAGGGAAGGGGGGCAAGAAGAGGAGAGGTGGATGAGGAAGGGCCCTCCAGGATCAGAGGATCAGGGGGGAGCGTGCCTAGTGTTTCCCCTGCCCACTCAGCCCTGGAGAGCCTGCTGGGCTCCCAGGGGCTGGTCCTCTGCCCTCTGAGGGCCCCTACGGTTGCATGGGTCCTAGGGGCATAGGAAGGAGAGAGGAAGAGGAGGAGAGGCAGACAGGGTGACCTTCCAGGACCAGAAGATCAGGAGAAGTGCAGCTGGCATTTCCCCCACCCACTTGAGCCCTGGGAAGCCTGTTGGACTTCCAGACCAGGTCCTCCACCTTCCAAGGCCTCCTCTGGTCGTGTGGGTCCTAGGGGCGTAGGAGGGAGGGATGAGGGGGAGAAGAGGAGAAGTGGATGGGGAGGGGCCCTCTGGGATCGGAGGATCGGGGGAATGTGCCTACCATTTCCCCTGCCCACCTGGGCCCCAGGGAGCCTGCTGGGCTCCCAGGCCTGGTCTTCTGCCCTCCAAGGCCCCCTCTGGCTGCATAGGTCATAGGGGCATAGGAGGGTGGGAGGAGGGGGAAGAGTAGGAGAGACAGACAGAGGGGGGGACCCTCTGAGGCCAGAGGATAAGGGGAGGTGCGACTGGGGTTTCCACCACCTACTCAGGCTCTGGGAAGCATGGTGAGTCCCAGGCTGGGGCCTCCACCCTCCAAGCCCCCCTCCAGACGCATGGGTACTAAAGGCATGGGAAGGAGGGAGGAGAGGGGAAGAGGAGGAGAGGCAGACAGTGGCGGGAGGAGACTCCGGGATCGGCGTATCAGGGGAGATATGGCTAGTTTCCCACCTGCTCAAGCCCCAGGAAGCCTGCTGGGCTTCCGGGCCTTGTCCCCTGCCTTCTGGGGCCCCCTCTGTCCATATGGGTCCTAGGGGCCTAGTGGGGGGGAAGAAGAGGAGAGGTGAACAGGGAAGGAACCTCCAGGATCAGGGGTTCAGGGAGAATGCCCCTAATATTTCTCCTGACAACTCAGGCCCTGGGGAGCCTGCTGGGGTCCCGGGCCTGGTCCTCCAACCTCTGAGGCCACAGGCACTCCTAGGCCCCACCAGCTGCACTGAGTCTAAGCCCCCCGCTGCCCACCCCCGACTGTGGGCCCTTTCCAGCTGCATGGGTCCTAAGCCTAGGTCCTGGACCCCACCTAAACCATGTCCCTGCCTAAGCCCCACTTCCTACAGCCAAGGCCTTTTCCAGTTTTTTTTTTCCTCTTTTTTGCTATTGTGGTTCTGTTATACCTTACAGTTATAGTTTCACTTATATATTTTATTTTTTCTAATATATCTGTTAGTTTTCTAATCTTATTTTACTTTTTACTCTATCTTATTGTCCTGCTCCTTTTTTTCTTTTTCTTTCTTTTTTGTTTTTTTGCCGCCCCATGCAGCTTGTGGGATTTTGGTTCATGAACCAGAGGTTGGGCCTGAGTTCCTTTGATGGGAGATCCAAGACCGAACCACTGGACTAACAGAGAACCTCAGACACCAGGGAATATTCATCGGTGTGAGGTCTCCCAGAGGTGCTCATCTCAGCACCAAGAACCGGCTCTACCTAATAGCCTACAAACTCCAGTGCTAGAAGCCTCAGGCCAGACAGGAAGATAGGAACACAACCGTATGCTAACACATATATATGGAATCTAAAAATATATGGTTCTGATGAAGTAAGGGCAGGACAAGAGTAAAGACGCAGATGTAGAGAATGGACTTGAGGAGACGGGGAGGGGGAAGGGTAAGCTGGGACAAAGTGAGAGAATAACACTGACATATATACACTACTAAATGTAAAATAGATAGGTAGTGGGAAGCAGCTGCATAGCACAGGGAAATCAGTTTGGTGCTTTTTGACCACCTAAAGGGGTATGATAGGGAGTGTGGAAGGGAGGCGCAAGAGGGAAGGGATATGGGGTAAAAACCTACAAGACCAAATAAATGAAGAGGAAATAGGCAATCTACCTAAAAAGGAACTAAGAGTAATGATAGTAAAGTTGATCTAAAATCTTGGAAATAGAATAGAGACATGGATTGCAAAATTACAAGAAATGTTTAACAAAGATCTCGAAGAAGTAAAGAACAAACAGAGATGAACTACACAATAACTGGAATGAATAATACACTAGAAGGAATCAATAACAGAATAACTGAGGCAGAAGAATGAATAAGTGAGCTAGACAGAATGGTGGAAATAACTGTCAAAGAGCAGAATAAAGAAAGAAGAATGAAAAGAATTGAAGACAATTTCAGAGACCTCTGGGACAACACTAAATGCACCCACATTCGAATTATAGGGGTCCCAGAAGAAGATGAGAAAAAGAAAGGGTATGAGAAAATATTCAAAGAGATTAGAGTCAAAAACTTCCCTAACATGGGACAGGAAATAGCCACCCAGGAAGCACAGAAAGTCCCATACAGGATAAACCCTAGGAGAAACACACCAAGACACATATTAATCAAACTAACAAAAATTAAATTCAGAGAAAAAAAATAAAAGCAGCAAGAGAAAAACAAAAAATAACATACAAGGGAAGTTGATTCCTCTTGCAGGACATACTTAAAGTGATGAAAGGGAAAAAACTACAACCAAGATTACCCCGCAAGGATCTCATCCATATTTAACAGAGAAATCAAAAGCTTTATAGACAAGCAAAAGCTAACAGAATTCAGGACCACCAAACCAACTTTACAACAAATGCTAAAGGAACTTCTCTAGGCAGGAAACACAACAGAAGAAAAAGACCCACAAAACCAAAACAATTAAGAAAATGGTAATAGGAACATGCATATTGATAATTACCTTGAATGTAAATGGATTAAATGTTCCAACCAAATGACACAGACTGGCTGAATGGATACAAAAACAAGACCCATATATGTGCTGTCGACAAGAGACCCACTTACAAGAGACCCACTTCAGACCTAGGGATACATACAGACTGAAAGTGAAGGGATGGAAAAAGATATTCCATGAGAACAGAAATCAAAAGAAAGCTGAAGTAGCAATACTTGTATCAGATAAAAGAGGCTTTAAAATAAAGACTGTTACAAGAGACAAAGAAGGACACTACATAATGATCAAGGGATCAATCCAAGAAGAAGATATAACAATTATAAATATTTATGCATCCAACACAGGAGCACCTCAATACATAAGAAAAATGCTAACAACCATAAAAGGGGAAATTGACAGTAACACAGTAATAGTGGGGGAATTTAACACCACACTTACACCAATGGACAGATCATCCAAACAGAAAATAAATAAACACAATCTTTAAATGACACAATAAACCAGATGTATTTAATTGATATTTATAGGACATGCCACCTGAAAGTGGCAGAATACACTTTCTTCTCAAGTGCACACAGAACATTCTCCAGGGCAGATCACATCTTGGGTCGCAAATCAAGCCTCAGAAAATTAAAGAAAATTGAAATCATATCAAGCATCTTTTCTCACCACAATGTTATGAGATTAGAAATCAATTACAGGAAAAAAACTATAAAAAATACAAATACATGGAGGCTAAACAGTGTGCTACTAAATAAACAAGAGATCACTGAAGATATCAAAGAGGAAAAAGAAATACATAGAAACAAATGACAATGAAAACAAAATGACACAAAACCTATGGGATGCAGCAACAGCAGTTTCATGAGGGAAGTTTATAGCAATTCAATCTCACCTCAAGAAACAAGAAAAATATCAAATAAACAATCTAACCTTACGTGTAAAGCAACTAGAGAAAGAAAAACAAACAGAACCCAAAGTTAGTAGAAGGAAAGAAATCATAAAGATCAGAGCAAAAATAAATGAAATAGAAATGAAAACAACAGTAGCAAACATCAATACAACTAAAAGCTGGTTCTCTGAGAAGATAAACAAAACTGATAAACCTTTAGAAAGACTCATGAAGAAAAAAAGGCAGAGAACTCAAATCACTAAAATTAGGAATGAAAATGGAGAAATTACAACTGACTCCACAGAAATACATAGGATCATAAGTGACGACTACAAGCAACTATATGCCAACAAAATGGACAACCTGGAAGAAAGGGACAAATTCTTGGAAAGTTACAACTTTCCAAGACTGAACCAAGAAGAATTAGAAAATATAAACAGACCAATCATAAATAATGAAATTGAAACTGTAATTATAAATCTTCCAACAAACAAAAGTCCAGGACCAGATGGCTTCACAGGTGAATTCTATCAAACATTTAGAAAAGAGCTAATAATTATCCTTCTCAAACTCTTCCCAAAAATTGCAGAGGGAGGAACTCTCCCAAATTCGTTCTACAAGGCCACCATCACCCTGATATGAAAACCAGACAAATATATCACCAAAAAGGAAAATTACAGACCAATATCACTGATGAACATAGAAGCAAAAAACCTCAACAAAATACTAGCAAACAGAATCCAATAACACATTAAAAGGATCATACACCATGATGAAGTGAGATTTATGCAAGGATTCTTTTTTTTTTAAGTTTATTTATTTATTTATGGCTGCATTGGGCATTTGTTGCTGTGCACGGGCTTTCTCTAGTTGAGGCGAGAGGGAGTTACTCTTCATTGCAGTGTGCAGGCTTCTCACTGTAGTGGCTTCTCTTGTTGTGGAGCATGGGCTCTAGGTGCATGGGCCTCAGTAGTTGTGGCACGCAGGCTCAGTAGTTGTGGCTCACAGGCTCTAGAGTACAGGCTCAGTAGTTGTGCCACATGGGGTAGTTGCTTCACAGCATGTGGGATCTTCCTGAACCAGGGCTTGAACCTGTGTCCTGTGCATTAGCAGGTGGATTCTTAACAACTGCACCACTAGGGAAGTCCCAGGATTCTTCAATATATGCAAATCAATCAATGTGATACACTATATTAACAAAAGAATTAAGGAATAAAAACCATATGATCATCTCAATAGATGCAGAAAAAGCTTTTGACAAAATTCAACACCAATTTATGATAAAAACTCTTCAGAAAGTGAGCGTAGAGGAAACATACTTCAACATAATAAAGGCCATATATGACAAACCCACAGCTAACATCATTCTCAATGGTGAAAAACTGAAAGCATTTCCTCTAAGATCAGGAACAAAACAAGGAGGTCCACTCTCACCAGTTTTATTTAACATGGATTTGGAAGTCCTAGCCAAGGCAATCAGTGAAGAAAAGAAATAAATGGAATCCAAATTGGAAAAGAAGATATAAAACTGTCACTGTTTGCAGATTACATGATACTATAAAAAGAAAATCGTAAAGATATTACCAGAAACTACTAGAGCTCATCAATTAATTTGGTAAAGTTGCAAGATACAAAATTAACACACAGAAATCTCTTGCATTCCTATTCACTAAAAAAAAAGATCAGAAACAGAAATTAAGGAAACAATCCCATTTATCATCCCATCAAAAAGAATAAAATACCTAGAAATAAACCTACGCAAGGAGGCAAAAGACCTGAACCCAGAAAACTATAAGATACTGATGAAAGAAATCAAAGGTGACAAAAACAGATGGAAAGATATCCCATGTTCTTGGACTGGAAGAATCAATATTGTGAAAATGACTCTACTACCCAAAGCAATCTACAGATTCAATGCAATCCCTATCAAATTACCAGTGACATTCTTCACAGAATTAGAACAAAAAATTTTACAATTTGTATGGAAACACAAAGGGCCCTGAATAGCTAAAGATATCATGAGAAAGAAAAATAGAGCTGGTGGAATCAGGCTCCCTGACTTCAAACTATATTACAAAGCTACAGTAATCAAAACAGTATGGTCCTGGCACAAAAACAGCAATATAGATAAATGGTAGAGGTTAGAAAGCGCAGAGATAAACCCATGCACATATGGTCACCTAATTTATGACAAGGAGACAAGAACACACAGTGGAGCAAAGACAGCCTCTTCATTCAATAAGTGGTGCTGGGAAAACTGGACAGCTACATGTAAAAGAATGCAATTAGAACACTCCCTGACACCATAAATAAAAATACAGTCAAAATGGATTAAAGACCTAAATGTAAGGCCAGACACTATAAAACTTTTAGAGAAAAACATAGGCAGAACATTTTTTGACATAAATCACAGCAAGACCTTTTTTGACCCACCTGCTAGAGTAATGAAAATAAAAACAAAAATAAACAAATGGCACCTAATGAAACTTAAAAGCTTTTACACAGCAAAGGAAACCATAAACAATATGAAAAGACAACCCTCAGAATGGGAGAAAATATTTGCAAATGAAGCAACAAAGTATTAATCTCCAAAATATGCAAACAGCTCATGGAGCTCAATATCAAAAAAACAAACAACCGAATTAAAAATGGGCAGAAGACCTAAATAGACATTTCACCAAAGAAGACATACAGATGGTCAAGAGGCACATGAAAAGATGCTCAACATCACTAATTATTAGAGAAATGCAAATCAAAACTACAGTGAGCTATTACCTCGCACTGGTTAGAATGGCCATCATCAAAAAATCTACAAACAGTAAATGCTGGAGAGGGTTTGGAGAAAAGGAAACCCTCTTGCTCTGTTGGTGGGAATGTAAATTGCTACAGCCACTGTGGAGAATAGTATGGAGGTTCCTTGAAAAACTAAAATTAGAACTACCGTATGACCTAGCAATCCCACTGCTGGGCATATACCCTGAGAAAAGCATAATTCAAAAGGACACATGTACCCCAATGTTCATTGCAGCACTATTTACAATAGCCAGGACATGGAAACAACCTAAATGTCCATTGACAGATGAATGGATAAAGAAGATGTGGTACATATATACAATGGAATATTACTCAGCTATAAAAAGAATGAAATTGGGTCATTTGTAGAGATGTGGGTGGACCTAGAGTCTGTCATACTGAGTGAAGCCAGAAAGAGAAAAACAAATATCGTATATTAATGTATATATGTGGAATCTAGAAAAATGATACAGATGAACCTATTTGCAGGGCAGGAATAGAGATGTAGATGTAGACAATGGACGTGTGGACACAGTGGGGGAAGGGGAGGGTCGGACGAATTGGGAGATTAAGACTGACATATATACACTACCACACATAAAACAGCTAGAGGGAACATGTTATAAAGCACAGGAAGCACAGCTCGGTGCTCTGTGATGACCTAGATGCATGGGATGGGGGCAGGGCATGGAAGGGAGGTCCAAGAGGGAGGGGATATAGGTATACATATAACTGATTCACTTCGTTGTACAGCAGAAATTATTAACTCCAATAAAAAATAAATAAATAAGGATTTGGCGGTGTTGGGGCCTTATGTCAGTACCTTACTATCAAATTATTCTTGTGGGGGAAAATATTTTGTACTTATTTGCAACAGTTTGAAGTTTGCTTCAAAAAGAAAAAGAAAAAGTTTAAAGATAATTGTTTCAAATAGAGATAAATGTTTTATTTCACTTTTAGAAAAATATGGGAAATGCCTGAGTAACTTTACTCTAATACCTGGATGAAGTGGATAAATTTCTAGAATATAATTTAGAGCATTCAGGTAGGCCATATAATACCAAACTCTCCTATAATGGAGCACCTAAAAATACTGGACAACATTTTAAAAAATTATTTTAAATGCATAACTAAGTTCACAAGAAGGTGGATTATCCTCAGAGAAAAAAGAAAGTAGAAATACAATATAGGGTTAGCATAAGATTGTAAGCATAAGAACATTCAAAAATGTCGATGAACAAACTATCATAATAGATTTCAGCAAGTTTCTCATATGTATGTTAGATACATTGCTGATGGAAGGATCCACATGTGAAACACAACATATTCTAAATAAGAGTAATGACTAATAAGAAAAAATTAGGTGAAATACTCCATTCAAAATGATTTTTAAATAAAAAGCAGTTAAGAATAATTTTAACAAAGTGGATGAACCTCGTAAAGAAAATAATACATTTTGTTGAAGAACATAAAACATCTAAAAAATGGAGAATGAGAATTTTCAATAATATTACACACATATCGTTTTTTTCAAATAATTTAGAATTTCAGTGCAGTCTCAATCAAATGTAAATAGAACTATTTGTGGAACTTTTCAAATTAATTATAAATTTATACAGAAGCATAAATGAGCAAGAATAAATGAGGCAAAAAATAAAATGAACAAGGTAAGACCACTTAATCTACAATTTAGCAAGAAATTCTATAAAGTTATAGTAATTTTAGAATAGTGAAATTGGCCCAGGAATAAATCTATAGATAAATGCAATAGAAAAGAGCCCCCTTAGAAGCATACACAGAATAATTGTATGATGGGGAGGCATCATGAATCAGTGGGGGAGAATTTGGACTATTTAACACATCTTGCTGAAACAATTACATATCTCTGTGTAAATAATAAAATCGTGAAATACAAAATAAAGTCCAGATGGATCAGAAACATAAATATTTTTAAAACTGAACTATTTGAGTCAAAAAGAAGACTAACTTTATGACCTTAGGTTAGAAAGATATTAATTAAATTATCCCAATAACACACATAGAACAGAAAAACATTAACAAATGTGGCTATAATCAGAATTTTAAACTTCTTCTTAATGAGAAATAACATTTACAAGGATAAGACAAACAACATATAAGTAGAACACATAAAACCAAGAATTATTTTTAAAGCTATGTAACCAAGAGAACTCCAAAATTTAAGAAGACAACAGAAAATGTGTGCAAAATGCATCAATAGACAATTTGTGGAATCCAAATAGACAACAAACATATGAAAAGATGGTAAAAATCACCCATTATTAGGAAAGTGTAAATTAAAATCATGACATTATTTTTCATCTATCAGGCCAAAATTTTAGGATCTAACAGTATTGCATATTGATGACTGTATGAAAAACAAGTTCTCAGACACATCACTGATGAGAGTAAAAATAATTACAACCATTCTGGAAGGGAATTTGATGCATCTATTAAATATGAAAATGTACATACCCAATTTCTCCACAATTCTACTTTCAGGTCTCTGGGTTAAATAAATATATATGGACAAGGAGATAGATACAAAGGTAAGTACTGCACCCGCTTAATTATAGAAAAGTAAAAGAAAGTATGCTATTTGTAATGAGGTGGATAGACCTAGAGTCTGTCATACAGAGTGAAGTAAGTCAGAAAGAGAGAGACAAATACCGTACGCTAACACATATATATGGAATTAAAAAAAAAATGTCATGAAAAACCTAGGGGTGAAACAGGAATAAAGACACAGACGTACTAGAGAATGGACTTGAGGCTATGGGGAGGGGGAAGGGTAAACGGTGACAAAGCGATAAAGAGGCATGGACATATATACACTACCAAATGTAAGGTAGATAGCTAGTGGGAAGCAGCCGCATAGCACAGGGAGATCAGCTCGGTGCTTTGTGACCGCCTGGAGGGGTGGGATAGGGAGGGTGGGAGGGAGGGAGACGCAAGCGGGAAGAGATATGGGAATATATGTATATATATAACTGAATCATTTTGTTGTGAAGCTGAAACTAACATACCATTGTAAAGCAATTATACTCCAATAAAGATGTTAAAAAAAAAAAAAAGAAAGTATGCACATGATGCAATAGGGGAATGAAATGAAGTGAAATGAAATATCATGGATTATTATTTAGTTGTTATGAGCATGAATTATATTTGTATTTATCAATATAGATAGCTCTCAAAAATATGGTTGAATAAACAAGTAAGCTCTTAAATAATATGTACAACTATTTAATGTTTTAAAAACTCAGGGGCTTCCCTGGTGGCGCAGTGGTTGGGGGTCCGCCTGCCGATGCGGGGGACGCAGGTTCGTGCCCCGGTCCTGGAGGGTCCCGTGTGTCACGGAGCGGCTGAGCCCATGAGCCATGACCGCTGAGCCTGCGCATCCGGAGCTTGTGCTCCACAGCGGGAGAGGCTGCGGCGGTGAGAGGCCCGCGTACCGCAAAAGAAAAAAACAAAAAAAAATGCTCAGAACAATAATATTTGTGTGTGTGCGTGTGTCTAAATGTACGTAAGAGAACTCCGATAAAAATAATTGTCTTCTTGGAGATTTAGTCAATATGGGTCATGATAGAGGTCAAGGTCAAAATGGAAGTTTATTTCTAAACATAACATTGTAATTTTTAAAGAAATGATCATATGTTCATATATAACTTGTGTACTTTTTCAAAACTTGAGAAAAATAAAGGCCAGAAGTGTATATAATATATGATATCCAGGCAACAAAATAAATTGAACAGAGACTAGAAGATGTGATGCTTGCTGGGAGAATATGTGCTGGAAATTATCTTATGGGCTTCTTAGGTCTTACTAATGTGAAATCTACAAGGGAGAAAAAATACATATTCTTTCTATACTGTATTTAGAAAGACTTCATTTTCCCCTTGTATCTATCATTAACACCCACCATTTATTTAAGAACAGGTTTCTAATCTTGTCAGAAAATGAGGACCATTAAATCGCCTGATGCACATGAATTGCTGCATGCCCTCAGCATGAACAGAACTTTATCAATTTGCTGACTTTAAGATGACTTCAAGATTCAAAGCTCTGATCCATAGTCTCCACTATCAAAGATGCCTCAAGGAGAAAGACAAGCTGCATCATCCATACTAACCAATCTGTGGCTTACTTGGTCTTGTCTGTCTCAGAGAGGCTTACTCCCATCTCAAGTTCACTGACTGTTTTCATTACATAGGTTCTTTTGAGGTTCTGACCTGAAGCAAGTACAAGTGGAAAGGCTCAACTATTTAAAGATGAAGTGGAAGTTCAGCCTTTAACTCCTAGGTCCAAAATTTTCTTCTGTGACCACACATGAGGGTATCGCAAATTTAAAACCTGACTACATGCCTCTCTATCATTCAGGCCACTGTAAGATTAAATGTGACACAATTGATTCAGAGAAATATTAATAACTGGATTTTTTTCACCTTAGCTTCCTAAGCTCCCAAAAAAGTTTCATCACAAGACTCATTCTCCCCTCCAGAGCTTTGAAAAACATAGATTGCATATATGCAAATGGAAAGCTTTCTGTTAAGAATTAATGACTAATACAAGAAGAAGCTCCTATCAACTCTCTAGAATCACAGTTTTCAGAAGAATGATAGAGTAGAGAAAATGGCTAAAGTCCCAAGTTAGAGTACAGACAATCTAAGTCCAAACCCAAACCATGGGACTTACATACTCCACATGGCTATAGGGAGAGTTGGGTCTGCAAAGCAGACTCTGGGATTTCTTCTCTAGCCAGGCTCTAAGACCTCAGATTACTTCCCACAGTAGATAAAACAGAAACAACGAAGCTCTTATTTCCTGAGAAGAGGATATGCCCATATGAGCTTATCACAGGTATATAGAAAGGAGAGGAGGAGCCCTGGTCCTTGTTTTTGAGCCAAAATAATGTCTGCCAAGACTTCCAGTCTCTCTCATTACCCTGAAACTTTTCTTCTCAGAGGACAAGAAGAAGCTAACAAGATCTGTCAGAAGCTGAAATTAATTGGTCCTTTTGGAGCAATTGAATCTACAAAAAAATTGACTGGTACTGGTAAGTGAATTTATAGATAAAAGATCTATACATAAAAACCAATTGAATTGAAAGCATTTTCAGAATGGTAAAGACTTCCAGAAGTCTGATGCTCCATAAAAGCAATGAGAATGCTAGCAAAAATGATCAAAATCAATTTTTTTCAGAAATCTAGAAATTAACTAAAGGCTTGTAATAATTGGAAAAGCATTTATTCAAGAAAGCCAGATGAATTTTGGTAAGAACAGTGAATCTTTGGTGTTTTAACTCATCTTTTTCCCATCCCCCTTTCCCTAGCTTCATGGTCACTTTGAAAGCCAAAAGCCTCACAACTACAGTGAAAGCCATCAACCTTACAGCCAGCAGACAGAAGAAAGTGTGTTTAGATCTCCACAACAGCCCCACCCCAAAAGATTCATCACTCTTGGATCTGTCTGGCAGCTTCCTGAAAAGCTCTATTCTCAGGTCTTCTCTTCATTTGACCTGACTTAGAACTTGCACTGTGAGAAGAGCCCTATCACTAGGGTGTTGGCTGAAAAAACAATCAGTAGCAATTATTTAACATCACAGCTACCTGAGGCAATGATACCAGTTGGGGATTATAGGAGGCTGACTTAAAAACATCAAAGGAAAAACTGAGGAATGATAAAGCTATGATATATTCCAAGGAATCTAGAAGGTCACACACAGGTACAGTTCTGGACATATGACCAAGAAAACCCTGAGAAGGCCCTACTCTTTCACCTTTGACTAATCTTAAGCCTCTGTGAAAACAGGAAGTGAAGGCTAAGGAAGAATTGTAAACTCCCTGCTGGAGTATTGAAAATATGAGCAATTTACATACAGAGCCTCTCAGTGAATGTTTGGAAGTTTATTGATTCAAGGTATTTAAAGAAATCTGTCTAATTTTTAGCTGACCACTAAGGTACCTGAGCAGACAATTAAGTGACCGCACATGACAAAAATTAGACTTAACAGGATTAGTCCAGGGAAGTCTTGAAACAAAGAGCAGAAACAATGACAAGAACAAACAATAACAAACATTTGGGGAAGGGAGGGTGGCACCAATCTAATTTCTAGAATTACCACATTGTATTATCTAAAATGTACAGTTTTCACCAACAAATTACAAGAAGTGCACCCAGGCAGGAAAGTATGGCCCATACTCAGGGGGGGAAAAGCAATCAATAAAAACTGTTCCTGCAGAAGCCCAGATGTTGAATTTACTGAACAAAGATTTTAAATCAGCTATTATAAATATGGCCAACAATGAAAGGAGATCAGGTCTAAACAATTAGAGGAGAATATGAGATATTATCTCACCAAATAGAGGAAGAAATATCCAAAATTAAAAAATACATAGAGACAGAAATTAGATTACTGGTTGCCATGGGCTAGAGGAAAGGGGGAATATTGAGTGACCAGTAATTTGTTTCTTTTCTGAGTGATGAAATGTTTTAAAATTAGATAGTAGTAATGGGTGTACAACTCTGTTAATATTCTAAAAACCACTAATTTGTACAATTTAAAAGGATAAATGTTATGATGTGTGAATTATATCTCAATAAAGATGTAATAATAAATCAATTGTGTTTCTATATAGTAGCAACAAACAATCAGAAATTAAACTTAAAAAATACTATTTGCAATGGTATCATAAACATGAAATACTTAGGGATAAATTTAACAAGATGTTTGAAAGATCAGTACATTGAAACTTCAAGCATTACTGAGGGAAGTTAAGGAAGACCTAATTTAATGATGAAGTACATTCTGTCCATGGATTGGAAAAAATCAACTCACATATATTGACAAGTGATTTTTGACAAAGGTAACAAGATAATTCAGTGGAGAAAAGATCATCTTTTCAACAAATGATGCTGGTACAATTAGATATCCATAGGGAAAAAATTGAACTTCATTCCATACACAAAAATTAACTCAAAGTGGTCATAAACCTAAATATAAAACTAACACAATAAAACTTCTATAACTAAACATATGGGAAAATTTTTGTGACTTTGAGTTAGTCAAAGATTTCTAAGATATGACACCAAAAACATGATCCATAAAAAGAGAAATTAATTAATAAATTAGATCTCATCAAAATTTTAAAGTTTTGTTCTTCAGAAGAAACTGTTAAGAGAATGAAAAGTCACAGATTGGGAGAAAATATTGTTAGTTTTATTAGCTACTTGGTAAATCCATCTTCACAGCTAGCAGTTGGTAGAATCTAGAATTCAAAGTCAAGAGTGTCTGACTGCAAAGCCCATGTTCTTCACCAAATCAGATAGGTCTCCTCCTACAGCAGTAACACTGTATCTGGCCCATGGTATACGCTTAGTAGATAATTGTTGCATGAATTATACCAATTAAGTAGGTGGGAACTCACTTGTATGTGTATTGTTAAATGAAAAAAATTCACAACCTATAAGCTGAGAACTATGTTTTTATTCGGTGAACAAAACTGAGGACTTAAGCCCAAGACACAGCATCTCAGATAACTCTGAGAGATGGCTCTGAAGAGGTAGAGGAGCCAGGATACATAGGAGTTTTTGCAACGAAGACCAGGTAGTCAGGACTTTAAAAGATTACTGTTAATTAAAGAAAATCAGATATCTCAAGTTAAGGAATTTAGCACTTTCTGTATATGGGAAGATGCAAGAGTCTGGGCTCACTGGAATCATTCCTTTGATATGTACCTCAGCTATCTGGGGCCAGTATCCTATGCTTTCTCATGGTGAGGCTCCTCAGGGTGCACTGTTGGGGGTGGCTGCAGTGGTTGACTGCTAGATAGCTGGCATCCTGTTTCTATCCTGAGTTCCCTCAAGTCTTATTGTCAGGGCAGCTGTAATGTGATGACTTGATGGCTGCAACATCCTTTGTTTACTGATATGGCAGGCAACATTTTTTTTCATTGATAGTCCCTCCCTTTGGTCATAAATTCAACCAACGTTTGGGAGACATTTCATGACCAATTGTGTACCATGTTGCTAGGAATGCTCATTCCTAAATCAGGCAAAGATTCTGTTGATATGCCACTCAGCGAGCTAATTTCTGGATAAGCCCTGTTGATAATTTAAAATTCTGTGAATCCCCTGTCTTACTACTTTTTTATGATCCAGAAAATGTTTTCCCTTGTTGCTTCTTCCCATACCTATCACACTATTACAATTATTCTATGTGTAGTTATGAATTTAATCTATTTCCTCAAGATGTTTAGCTATCATTAATTTTGTTGGAGGCCAGGTTACACTTTGGGTAATGTAAGAGACAAGAATCCTATAAAATAGGGCTTCCCTGGTGGCACAGTGGTTGAGAGTCTGCCTGCTGATGCAGGGGACACAGGTTTGTGCCCCGGTCCGGGAAGATCCCACATGCCACGGAGCGGCTGGGCCCGTGAGCCATGGCTGCTGAGCCTGCGCGTCCGGAGCCTGTGCTCCACAACGGGAGAGGCCACAACAATGAGAGGCCCATGTACCGCAAAAAAAAAAAAAAAAAAAAAAAGGATCCTATAAAATAGACAGGATATAAGTAATACAACTAATAACATTGACAAAGTCACAGTGTAGCAGGGAGACACAAAGTATAAGTAATTTGGAAATAAAGAACAAATTAAAACAATGATTAGTATAACTAGTTGTAATCTAGTTGCAATAAATCATCAAGTACACCAGACAGCCAGCTGGAGAAGCCAAATTCTGAAAGGATCAGATAGAGAGAAAAGATGCATGTTTCATCTTTGTTTACAAAGGTATACTTTATCAACTTGTTGCAGTTCATAGCATAAGAAGAAAGGTTTCTGGAAAACAAAGATTAAAAGCCAGTATATTTCAAAAGAAGTCATAAAGTTATAAATCATATTTATCAGTTCCTCATTCCACATAATTAATTAATTCCTGTTGATTTGGATGAAGTCATCACTTTCCCTATTTAAGTGATATGATCTAAAAATTATCAGAAACTTGTATCTGTCAAAAAAGTCCTTTTATGAATTTTGTTGAAGATCTCCATTTTATAAAAGCATCAGTGCAAAATAATGATTGTCTATAAAGGACAAAACTTAAAATGGCATGGTTAAAGATTTGATTACAATGCAGTTGGCAAGAAACTTGGACTTTTCTGTGACATATAACACTTTAAGATAATAACTAGAATTAGAACCAATAACATTATACCAGGACATATCAGACTTTCAGGAATTCTATATAAAGTTTGGAATATCTATATTCATGACATTTATTCATACAATACGACCTAAGGTTTATGTCCAACCGCTTAATAATGTTTCTTTAGTAATTTAACCTACCAAATAAGCCTACTTGGTTTAATATTACTCTCTGAGGGCTTCCCTGGTGGCGCAGTGGTTGAGAGTCCGCCTGCCGATGCAGGGGACGCGGGTTCATGGCCCGGTCCGGGAAGATCCTACATGCTGTGGAGTGGCTAGGCCCGTGAGCCATGGCCGCTGAGCCTGCATGTCCAGAGCCTGTGCTCTGCAACGGGAGAGGCCACAACAGTGAGAGGCCCGCGTACCACAAAAACAAAACAAAAAAAGAGCAGACCTCCAAGAAAATTTGTTCTCTTAACAGAGAGAAAATCAAACTCCAGTCTTGTACTAGCTTACTTTTAACAACAAAATTCATTTACTTAATTAAATTCAATCTAAATTTAGCTAATCCTGATCATGCATCAAACTCTTTTCTTGGGGTTCCTTTTCTGCAACCTCTCATCTCATCTCATCCTTTTCTGCAACCTCTCATAATATGTCTCCATATTAGTTTGTGCCTTATGTTTCCATCCAAAAACAACCAGCTCTAAGACAAAATTAATCTTTTCCCCTTAACAAAATATATTGCTACTCCTCATACGTTCTTTTGCTGAAAACACACATTCTACTTTTCTTGCGTACTGAAAGATTTCCTTTATTATTCCTAGTAGCTTTAATTACATATTACAAATTTAACCTTTAAAAAACTTAATCCCGGGACTTCCATGGTGCGCAGTGGTTAAGAGTCTGCCTGCCAATGCAGGGGACATGGGTTCGATCCCTGGTCTAGGAAGATCCCACATGCTGTGGAGCAACTAAGCCCATGCACCACAACTACTGAGCCTGTGTGCTGCAACTGCTGAAGCCCGTGTGCCTAGAGCCCCTGCTCAGCAACAAGAGAAGCCACCGCAATGAAAAGCTCATGTACCACAATGAAGAGTAGCCCCTGCTCACTGCAACTAGAGAAAGCCTGTGCCCAGCAACGAAGACCCAACACAGCCAAAAATAAATAAAATTATTAAAAAAGAAAACAACTTAATCCCTAGCAAAAACTGACAATCAGTAAGTGATTGTGAACTGTCTGTCATACCAGAATTTCCTGATTGGAATATCCCATAGCCTCATGAAACATATAACAATTGATTCAATGTGGTACAAGACAGGTCTAATAAACGGAAACATCTTTAGTTTCCCTGTCATAAGTAAGTAAATTTAGACCTGTTTAGCAATTTAATGTTCTAGCATCTTATTTTCTTTGGAAATGACCTAGCTAGTCAATAAACTTCCATCATTTAACTTAATTTAGCACAACTCTAGAATTTCCAGTTAACATAACTGGAGAGGTAATTTTAAGTAGACATTTTAAAAAATATAATTGTTTTTAAGGAGTTCACCCAAAAGCTCTTATCTCATTTGCATTCCATTTACTTATAAGAATTTCATCATACCAAGTTATTTATTTTTCTTGCTGACAAATTTGCAACAGATGTAACAAGATCTTATTTGACTTCTATTAAACTGAGGTACAATAAAAGTATTATACTTAATGTTGATGACTCTAAAGACGTGTATAAATTAGTTCAACAAACTTGAACTAACCTTAATACCAGATGTCAATTTAATATTGAATATTTCCCAGTTCAAGTGAACCTGAAAGTCATTTGGGTTGGGTTTTTTTATATTTAGAAATATTCAGTTTGTAAGCACTTACTGTTAAGTCAATTAAATAGAGCTCTTTTATAAATTTAATTTTGATAATATTTTCCAGAGATAGAGACATCTCATATGTATAAAGTATACACAGACATATAAACAGAGAAAACTAGAGATCTCAAGGCTTCTCTTAAAAAAAAAGTTATGAATCAGGTATTACAATATAAACTTACTAGTTTATATATAACCGTTGGGATAAATTAAAGCTGACTAAGGCTTTAGTATTTGTGGAAAAGACTTTTAAGATTTGTATTTGTCCTTGATAAAATTCTAAGGACACTAGATTTTCAGCTGAGGGAGGCTTCCCAGCAGTTTGAGTTTAAAGCTGCCACTTTTTCCCCCCTTGGTTTCAGGTTTTACCTGATTAAGAAATTAGGCTCAGTCTCAGATCCTTGTAGCTAGTTTGTATTTCTGATTTGTAGAGATATGCAAGACAAAAACAGTTGTTTTTAGCTCTCCCAAAGAACTGGTCTGTCACCTAAATGATATTAAAAGATTGATTTGCCCAACTATATTTTCTATATTGGTGAGAATATTTCTAACTAAACTGAAATTTAAGTGTTCTAGAACTTCAGGGTTTAACTTATCATGCCTTCAAAATTTGTATAAGGCATTCAACAAAGAACCTCTTTCTGAGTTCACAAGTTAAACCTGAAGCAAAATCACTAATTTTATTGTTATTAACCCCTGAATATTAGTTTCCAGTTTTACTGTATATTGTACGGTTCAGGTAACCCTATTGGTTTTCTTTGGTATGGGTAATTAATATTTTCTGAGGGACATATTTATATGCCTTATCTTATAATACCATGTAAGGCAAGCATTTCCCCATGAAACATGCTTATCTCACAATATAAATAATCAAAAGAGATGTAACCATCTCATAAAAAGCCCATATACATATATATATACACACACACACACACACACACACACACATAAATTTTTGTAAACTTTATCTTGATCCTATCAACTTTTATACCTTTGACTTTAGTTTTCATTAGGACTCAGTCAACAAGTTTTGATCTTACAGGAGGAGTCCTAGAAGTTTTTCTTTTTATCCCCTGTCCAGTTTATCTATTTTTAAATAAAAGGCTCTGGGATCCCCAGAGAGGGGTTGAGCCAAGGAACTCAGGTCCTTTTGTCAATCTTGATTAATTGGCCTGTTGTTTTTTATTAGTTATTTTTTTATTAGTAATTAGTAATTATTGGTCAGGTATCTCAGTGTAATTTTTTCAGCCCTTTATATCTATCTATCTATCTATCTATTGATCAATTGATATAGATAGATAAATAGATAGATAGATATATAGGTTTTAAACTGGGGTAAATAGAGTGGATTTGTTCGACCTTTAATGTTGGGGACCAGTAGGGGATCCCTTCTGGTCCATTTAACCTTAGGTAGTGTTATATCAAAACCTTGTGTTTTAATCTCATAAATGTCTGTTTTGCTTATCCCATTTTAAATAACCATCTAAAGATTTCTTTATTCATTTGGGATAAGTCCCTTTAAAATTTCTACCTTGTTGGGAAAAATCTCTAGACTTTCCTCACAGTTTTTTTCCTGTTAATCAACTTAGTTAACATTAATTATTCTAATGTTTTTGTTAGAATCTGTAAGACCCATTAAGGGGAAGCAGAGAATAATATAAGCCTTCCCAAACTGGTTTTTCTTGTTTGTTTTAAACTAAGCAAGTTCCCACATATTTTTGCCCTTGGGGATCCTTCCCCATGAATCCTGTGCATTCTTTCATCTTAGCACCAGAGACAGATTATATCAGTGTTATTTATTTTGAGTACCTGTCTCTCTATTTGGAGTGCTTATAACCTGCCCTTATCCATCCAACAATAAGCAGAGTACCTGGAATATAGAAAAGTTGGATGGAAGTATTTTAAACCTACTGATGAGCTGCAGAAGTCCTATATGCCTTTAAAATGAAACAGTCAAGTGTTGAGAGTATGTCTGTGCTCCCTTCTTCTTAGGATCTAAAGCGAACTGTAACTTCCAAGTATACAAGCCTTCTTTACATCCATTGAAAGCAATCCTACATACTCATTCATGTCTGCCAGACTCAGTGGCTTGCTGAAACCTGGCCCTGGCTAATAAGTAAAAAAATCTCTAAGTAATCTTGATCTGCATTTAAATGTGTAAGATTAATTGTTCATGGGTTCATAATATATACTTTAGTCATTTGTTTAATATGCTAATCTGGATCTTGTATTCTGATCCCCAGTTTTCTTTTAAGGCAAAAAATATATAAAATAAAAACACATACATATAAAATGTAAAATATAAAAATAGGGTGCAGCAGTTTGGTATGATGAAGAATAGATTGACTTGTTGGAACACTACTATATTTCATTACTTTAAAGATTCACCAATTATAAAATGAACAATTATATTATGTATCACTATAAAAGGGGAAAAAATAGCCCACAAACCACTGTCAATTAAACCAACACAATGCTTTTGTACCACTAAGAATTTTATTTTAAACTTATTGAAAGAGTTTTTTAAGAACTTATTCAAACATTCAGTCATATATCACTCTTGTATATCCATAAAGAGAAAAAATATGAGATAAATATATTGTTAAAGGATTCCAAAAGTTTCTTCTCATTCAGAATCTGGTTATTCAGAATGACTTTGCATCCCAGTTATTGATACCCTCATCCTTCCACAAAGTATTTTCATCTGTGTCATTAAGAGAACAGTGGTGTAGGACTTCTTAGGAGAGGACTACATCAGGAGCAACCTGCCGTACATTTTGATGCTGGCCTTTTCTTGATCTTACCAGAAGATGTCAGTGGAAGTTTTTTCAGACAACAACCAAATCGATTATTCCTTCCTCAAATGGTCCTTAAATGGTCTGTTGGCGAAAGTATTGAAGGCTATAGTTGCCCAGTCCTGCACCAGAAATAGCAACCAAGGGCTGCATACATAGGTAGTAAGAGCTAAGACATGAGACAGTGACTGCGGGATGCTGTTGATTAGAAGATATATCCCAGTTTCAGAGAAGTAAAATGTGCAAAAAAAAGTATGTCTTAGAGTCTTTGGATCTGTCACTTGCTATTTGTGGCATCTTGGGCAACAGGAAAAATGTTTAGAGCCCAGGATTTTGAGTGTTCTTAGCAAAACATTGTACTAGAACAGTTTCATCTTTAAAAGTACATCCTAGGGCTTCCCTGGTGGTGCAGTGGTTGAGAGTCCGCCTGCCGATGCAAGGGACACGGGTTCGTATCCCGGTCCGGGAAGATCCCACATGCCGCGGAGCGGCTGGGCCCGTGAGCCATGGCCGCTGAGCCTGTGCGTCCGGAGCCTGTGCTCCGCAACGGGAGAGGCCACAGCAGTGAGAGGCCCGCGTATCGCAAAAAAAAAAAAAAAAAAAGTACATCTTAATCTCATCCACTTGAATGTTAAAATACAGCCTATTATGGAATATTGAAAAGTTAGAATATGGAAATTCTTTCTGTCCCTTTTTACACTATACTAGTGTTAGAATATCAGGACACATTAAAATGCTGTAAGGAATGGGTAGTTATATTATTATCATTACTTACCCATGTTAATGATATATCTCTTCATTAGATGATCCAGACTTTTGAGAGTTTTACTTTCTAAACTGATGGAGGAAACACAATTTAAATATACTTTGACAATAAAATTTAATTTCTGTTCACTTCAGTAGACAGGAATTTTGGAATATTGGGGAGTATTGGGAGGGAACATCTCCCCCATTATGCTAGCTGAAATCGAGGTTGATAGAGTAATTTTCTGTCTAAAACAGATAAAACACAGCAATATATATATATATATATATATATATATATATATATATATGAATCACTTAGTAATGTGCATGAAATAATATGAACTAACATTCATTGTTATATTTAAACAATGTCCTAAAATTTCAAGTAACTTAGAACATCAGTTCAGATTCTTCATTTGCAAACAACAGAAAGCCAGTTTAGTTAACTAGCTAAAAAAGGAGGTTCTGGAGGCCTGTTGGGACTTACACAAGCTGGTGGGAAGCTGGAGCATCAGGCTTGGAAATGAAATACCTGGAAGTGGGAACATTGGCCATGCTGCTTGGGCCCACAGGACAAGGAGAGAACTCTAGGCATTTTCCAAATCTCTGCCTCTCTGAGTCATGATCCTGGTGGAAAATTTCCAATTGCTTGAGTGGAAGTCACAAGATTTCTGGGTGACAATTTGGGGGCTACTGAGAAGAAGTACTTATTTGGTATAATAGGCTCGGATTAGTGTTTTTTGGAAATAAAGAGATAAATCCCCTGGAGTGAGTGGCCCAGTTGAAGCTCTTGTACCAATCAGTCAAGGCTTCCCCAACTCTTCCCCAGCTGGGCTCCCCATACTGCTTCTGGGTCATCTCCTCTGATTGACATAGCCGAATAAGTGTGGATGGGAGACTTGAAACACCTGATCTGACTATATGACTTTACTAAGAAAAACCTCTTGCTGGCTTTTAGTTGCCTCCTGAGTAAAAATCCAAACCTTTTATCTGGCTCTTCATAGTCTCTGGAGTCAGAATGTCTATGGTTCAAATCCAGGTTCCACCAGTTTCCATCTCAATTTCTGTACCTCACTTTCATTGTCTGTGAAATGGACATAAGAGTTGCTGTGTGATTAAAAGAGTTTATACACATAATACAATCAGAGCAGGATCTGGCACAGAGTAAGGGCTTTGTAGGCATGATTATTAATCTTGTCAATATTATCTTTATCATCTTGTCAATTTTTATCTTTATTATTGTCTAGTGAATAAGGTATCCAGCTTATTCTTGTTAATAGAATTGCAGGCACCTAAAGTCCCACTGTGAAACATTGTGTATGTAATGTGTATGCATTGTGAGGGAAATAATTCCCAAGGAGGGAGACTGGGATGCTGTTAAGAAGGAAAACTAAATGTTGGATGGTGTATTAGTTCTCCAGAGAAATAGAACCAATAGGAGATCTATCTATCTATCTATCATCTATCTAGCTATCTATCATCTTATGTGTACATATATATATATGGGAAGAGAGAGAGAGAGAGATTATAAGGAATTGGTGGAGGGTAGTAGCTAATCCCAAGACCTACAGGGTACATCAGCAAGCTGGAGACCCAGAAGAGGTGATGGTTTAGTTCCAGTGTGAAGGCCAGCAGGCTCGAGACTCAAGAATAACAAATGTTTCAGTTGATGTTTCAGTTCAAGTTTGAAGACAGGGGGAATATGGTGTGCTGGTGGCTGGTATTCAGTCAGGAAAGAATTCTCTTACTTGGGGAAGGGTCAGATTTTTTGTTCTATTCAGGCCTTCAACAGATTGGTTGAGGGCATATTAGGGAGTGGTCTTCTGATTTACTTAGTCTACCAATTAAAATGTTAATCTCATCCAAAAACATCCTTTCAGAAACACCCCAAATAATGTTTGACCAAATATCTGGGCACTCCGTGGTCCAATCAAATTGACACCTAAAATTAACCATCACAGATGGCAAATCAATAAATAAACATACCGTGATTTGACTATAGTTACTTTAACAGAATATTGAAATTTATTTATATAACTCAAATTCATAAGCAGCATATAAGCATTGAAATGTCATTGTTTAAGTAAATGGGTAGGGGAATGGAATTAAAAATACTAGCTGTATCAACAACCTAGTATTTGGGTATATCATGGTTGGTGTCTCTTTGAGCTGCAATGTATACCAGTTTAAAGTTTATTTATTAGACAATTAGGGTCAGAAATCTTGTAGATCTAAATGTGCATTATTATGCATAGGGTTAATGAAGAGCACATTCCAAACTAAATTAGTAATGATGAAATTAACTAAATTAATAATTATGAAATTAATAAAAGAATAACAAAAAGCCAAAAGTGACTGGGACACTGATAAACCATATCTTTGTCCTGAATATTGCAGGGTCTCATAGGAAATGGTGCATAGTGAAGCAGAGGTTTGTAGGATTGCCAAGAGGTAAATATAAACAAAACTCTCAACTCTACCAATATGATTATCTAAATCTAGTGGATTTTCAGTAACAGTGCTTAGTGCACAAAAAAGTAAAAATCTGTGTAACTTCATTTCCAACAAGAAACAAGGAGAGAACTTGCATTTTGGCATCAGTTTGAAGCTCATCAGAGATGATATTTTTATCCACCAATGGGCAAAACAGATCTTCCACAAGCCTTTTACAGAGATTTGGGGAAGAGGTTATGAGTGGCTGAGTTGAACACACTTTATGTTTCAATATATCATTAGGGTAATTAGTTCAAGTAATGGATAATTAGTTTGAGGACTTTTGATCCATTTATACTTTCTCCGGTATTTGCTGTTTTCGTTGGTCATTAGCAAATCAAACCTCAAAGTGTGGGGGAGGTAGGTATGGGGGTAAAAGAAGGAAAAGAAAAAATTGAAAACTGAAAAGCAAATAAGAAAATGAAAGGAAAGAGCAGGGGAGGAGAGGGAAAGAGAGAAGTGGAAAGGGGAGAGGAGGAAAAGGCGGGAAGGGCAGGAGAGCAGGGGGATTTATATAACTGCATTTATATCACTGACATTATGAAGATGCCATGTAGGAATCCTAATATTGCTGCTCCCCTAAGGAAGAATCTAAGTAGGACAAGCAAGAATCACAATAGTATCCACATAGGGCAGCTCCCAGACCTTTTCCATAGGGAGCCATCTGGCGGGGGCGGGTGGTGGTAGGAAGTGGCCCACAGGTGTTTATGAGGATGGCTCCAGGCTCCCTGAAAGACTCACCCATTGACATCTTTTAGTGCAGGCCCAGCTCTGCTGGCTCCATGGAGCCCTTCTTGATTATCTTCACTGAAATAATCATTTCCTCCTGAGAACACTAAAGCACATTTTTGTTCTTCTACTCTTAGACATATCATGAGTATATTTTTAGAAATAAAACATAACCCAGAAATTTTTCCAGCATATAAATGTGTTTATATGCAAATACATGCTGACTAATACAGTTAATTTTATTTTACTTGTGACTGACTTGCTCCTATAAGCCATTTCAAATCCCTTAGGAAATGAGGTTTGTATAAATAAAAATTAATCTACATACAAAAGAAATCTTACAGAGGTGTAATAATACTTTACATAAAGTTACTCATTTAATACATTTTGTTACCTGAAATGTGAGACTGTCCTGGAAAAAACAGAACGTGATTCCCCAAATTATCTATGCTGCCACGTTTTATACTGCATGAGTTGTGTTCAGGTCTATTTTTCCCTTCCAGATTCTCAGGAAACTACCTTTAATTCTGACCATTATAATAGGAGGTTAAATGGGCAGTTTTGACCTTAACAATTGACTTGCCTGACACTCAGAGAATTAGCTCAAGGCTAATTGACAAGTCAGGTAGGATTTTAACCCAAGCCATCTATCCCAAGCCCTGTGTTTATTCCACTAACCTACAAAGTTTTGCTTGAGTGACTTTGAGAAGGTATAAAGTTAAGAGCCTCCTTTGTCACCAGTGAAGGTATTAACCTTTGAGTGAGAGCATGGTCTTGGGGAACTGAGTCTGCCAACTGTCTTCAAATTCTGAGGATGTCCCCTTGGCCATTGTGATTAAGATATACTGTGCTATATCATACCAGGAAAGTCTCCCTCTCCTGCCTGCTTTGCAAAACATTGAAGAATGCTTGTCTTGTCTGATCAAACTGTTCATAAGACATAAAGCGACCCCCAAAATTATCTTGCCCTGACTAGGCACAGTTAATTACCTACAAGTATGTATTTCCTTCTCCTGAAAATGTAGGTAATTGAAATAGATACTTTTTAAGATTCTTTCATCAGAACACAAGAAAAGTGTTTCCTAGGATTACTTTCTGGAGTTTTGAGAACAAGGGTCAAATATGAAGATAGAATCATCAGAATAATATTGCCTTTTAAGAGACAACAGTATAGCTCCTTTGAAATGTACTATGGAGGGTTCATAGCGTAATGGTTAGCTCTGGACTATTAATTTGGGTATGACTGTCCAAAAATAAAAGTAAGTTATATTTTTAATTCACAGATTATAAACCTATGTAGGGAAGAAAATGAAGTAAAATGAATAAATTTCACATCAAATTTATTTTTTTTGTCTTGCTATACACTCTTTTAGACCCTAGGAACTTAATTTATAAAAAATAATGTTCTGTGTGCCTTGGTACATTTATTCTTGCCACAGAGGTCTCTCCTCTATAGTTCACTCTCCTTTTTCTCTCTCATCAGTCTTGTTATAGCTTATGTCTATTGTTATGTTCAGACCACATTTAGATGACTTTTTGAACTAAGCACTAATGTCGCTAAGCACTTATGTAGGCTATCCTGTGAGCCAGTTCTTTAAACAGCCCCTCCAAGATTGCAAACTCACATGCCCACTGCTCTGGTTCAGGATCCCAGTGCAATTAAAGAAAAAGAAGAGACCTTTTATTCCAAAAGGCTTGATGTCTTTTGATGACGTTTTTTGATGACTGTTTTCTTTCGTATCATAATAGATATTTTCTTTTAGATGTAGCTTCTAACTGTCACTGTCATCAGACCGCTCTCTGAATTTGGTCTTTCATTGCCATTTGATTTATTTAGGGCTTTGCAGTTGTCTTTATTCCTCAGTGTAACTTGGGTCCATGGACAAGTGTGTGTCAGACACTCCATCACGTGGGGTGCAAAGATAGCAGAATCTGTGCTTAAGTTTTATCTTTGAAGAAAACAAATTATACTGGCAAGAAACATAGACTTGCAAACTCAAATAAAATTGATTCCTGATGGAAATGTGACCTTCATGAAACGGTTGTTAAGAACCGGTTGTGAAGAAATAAATGTGGTTTCTGAGCAAGTCTGACATCTAGTGGTCAATTGATATTTCTAAGCTAGCTAAAGGAGCCAGCTCTGTTCAAGTGAATTGTGATGGAACTGTTGTACAGATATGGTAAGCCTACAGACTGATGGAGTCAGTGCAATAAAGTTAAAAGGTAAGGAATGGAAAATTGTGAAGGTTACTCAGATATTTGTTATACCTGTCTATGATCAGATAACTTAAGTGACTATGGACTCAGAGACATGAGTCCAGGCAATCACTTCACAAGGAAAAGAGGGACAGAGAAAGGAAAATGTGCATGGGATTGTATGTGTTTATTGATAAAAATAATAACTACTTTACATGATACCATATGACAAGTCTTATACAAACTGCTGCAAACATCACCGTCTTCCCGGAAACCTTGAAAAATAAGTAATATGATACTTATGGCAGATGAAATTGAGAGGTTCAGTGACTTGCTGAGTTGCCCAAATTCTTATAACAAAAGTTAGTAGAGATAAATCCTTTGTCTAGAATTTATCTCTAGGATTTCCAGCTAGGCTATAATAGCCCAGCACAACATAACAGGCAGAGGAGATTAAGGGGTAATTATGGGGTAATACTATCATACTATTACTAAATATAAATAATACTGTTAATTAATATTGTTAAAATAAATAATAATAAACTATTATTATCCATAAATTGAAGACAAGTAAAAGAAAAAATAAACCTCTGCCTTAATACAGAGTTTTAAATTTTATTTATAATCAATTAGCACATTTGTGTGAATTATTTTTAAGATTTGAACCTTTTTTCCCCAGTTTTATTTTTTGTGAGATATGAATGACATATAACATTGGATTAGTTTTAGTTGTACAACATGATGCTTTGATGTAAATATACAGCGAAATAATCACCACATGTGTTTTCCTTTAGGGTGTCATAATTTGCAGCTGGAGACTATGTTAGAAGAGAAAAGACAAGCAAAGAAATCCTTACTCGCTCCACATCTCCAGTTTTCTGACCAGAGAGCAACTTTCAACATGACATGACTGCTTGGCCTTTGAGTATCACCAACGCTTCACCCTTTTAGAAGACTTGGGTGGCTTCTTGCCATGCAATACGGTTGCCAAATAGGACGGTACTCTAGATATTTTTCTGACCTAAGCCCAGCACTCAGGAAGCTCAGTGAACCCCGAAGATTTAAATTAAAAAATTACGAGGCCTAGTCAGTAAGTATGGTTGGGCCTTAAATTGCTTTGCAGGCTGATTTTTTAGTCATTCTAAAAGACTTATGACATTATTCAGTTTTCAGCTCATAATTTCTAGAAGAACTCCTCTGAATCCCATGACATCTAAGAACCCTAACCATGGCATAGAGCCCTTGTCTGAGTCAGAAAACCCTAGTCTAAATGAGCTAGAGTGAGGCTTCTAGGGGCAACGTGATTCAAAAAGACACCGAGCAAATAACTTAGAACATGTTCATAAGTGTGTAACAAAGGAGGGGTAGGTGGTGATGTGCAGAAAGGGGCTGGGGGTGGATGCCCAGACTCATTAAGCTGGCACTGCCACTGCTCACAAGTTATTTGTTGTTTAATGGTGGGCTGCTTGCTGTGGAAAGAAATGTCAAGGCAGGAAACTGGCAGGCCTGGGATCAGGAGAAGGAAAAATTTTCTCTCATCTCAAGCCAAGGTGTTTCTTCATGAGAGAGGCTGACTCTGGGCTCTGGTCAACTACCTGACTTGGGGTGGTTCCTTGTGGCTGACTGTGAAGGCTGTATGTTCAAAGAGGTGTGTGATCTGAAACCATGAGTGTCGAAGCCAGCCTGTTGCCAACAAACTAGTGAATACAACAAAAATGAAGCAGACTCACAGATACAGAGAAAAAAATAGTGGTTACAAGTGGGGAGAGGGAAAGGGGAGGGTCAATATAAGGGGTAGGGGAAGAAAAGGGGTTATTATGGGATTATATGAAATTATCTGTGTGAAACTTTTTTTTAACAACTTTATTGGAGTATAATTGCTTTACAATGGTGTGTTAGTTTCTGCTTTATAACAAAGTGAATCAGCTATACATATACATATATCCCTATATCTCCTCTCTCTTGCATCTCCCTCCCACCCGCTCTATCCCACCCCTCTAGGTGGTCAGAAAGCCCTGAGCTGATCTCCCTGTGCTATGCGGCTGCTTCCCACTAGCTATCTATTTTACATTTCGTAGTGTATATATGTCCATGCCACTCTCTCACTTCGTCCCAACTTCCCCTTCCCCTTCCCCCATCCCCAAGTCCATTCTCTACGTCTGCATCATTATTCCTGTCCTGTCCCTAGGTTCTTCATAACCATTTTTTTTAAGATTCCATATATATGTGTTGGCATACGATATTTGTTTTTCTCTTTCTGACTTACTTCACTCTGTATGACAGACTCTAGGTCCATCCACCTCACTACAAATAACTCAGTTTCATTTCTTTTTATGGCTGAGTAATATTTGATTGTATATATGTGCCACATCTTCTTTACTCATTCATCTGTCAATGGACACTTAGGTTGCCTCCATGTCCTGGCTATTGTAAATAGAGCTGCAATGAACATTGTGGTACATGACTCTTTTTGAATTATGGTTTTTTCAGGGTATATGCCCAGTAGTGGAACACCTGTGTCGTGTGGTAGTTCTATTTTTGGTTTTTTAAGGAACCTCCTTACTGTTCTCCATAGTGGTTGTATCAATTTACATTCCCAAAAACAGTACAAGAGGGTTCCCTATTCTCCACACCCTCTCCAGCATTTATTGTTTGTAGACTTTTTGGTGATGGCCATTCTGACTAGTGTGAGGTGATACCTCATTGTAGTTTTGATTTGCATTTCTCTAATGATTAGTGATGTTGAGAATTCTTCCATGTGTTTGTGGGCAGCACCTGGGATGCTGGGTGCCTGGTTGGGGGCAGGACTGCAGACCGCAGAGGGCCCTGCAGATACGCTCTCCTGGGAACTGGATCGATCGGATCCTGGAGCAACGAGGAGCAATCAGGTCTGCACAACAAGGAGTTCTGCATTGTAAAAGAAGCACTAGGACATAGGGGCTGGAGGGTGGGGACACTGCGGGAGAGCCCTGCTAGAAAGCTCCCACAAAGAACTTTCTAGGTCAACAGAATTAGGGCTCATGACCAAGACAGGGACACTGGGGAGTTACAAGCATGGGCAGTAAATGCAAATGCCAATAGGGACCCAATGGTCATATAAATGAGTATAACAGGCCCAACATGACAGACTCAGCACAAACTCCCTACGTTACCTGTTAACTGTGAGGGCCTGTTCTTTACTTCCACAGAGAAACAGTCTCCCTTTTGCTTGAAACATACGGCCCTCCCAGTCTGTTTCTCCCACTTTCAGAGACACGGGGATTATGAAATAAGACATCTGGCTTTAAATCATCTTCCCATGCTCCAGTAAGGGCTCAAATTGCGTGTTTTAAACCCTGTGAGCCACACCGAGCACTGCCGTGGGCTATGCTGGGCCACCGCTCCCAGGCGTTATCACTAAATCCCACAGCGAGGGCAGGGCCTGTGGCCTGAATGAGTTGGGGGGCAGGGAGAAGGTGCAAGGCTGACAGAGCGCTAGCAGGGGACCGGGAGGGTGTGGAAGCAGCGGGTAATCCTGGGACTGCAAACCTTCCAGGACAGAGTCTGAGCAGCGCTCCCCAGGGAGTCTATGACAGAAGCTGATAAGGATGGTTGTGACTGGAAAAGCGGTGCCACAGTCAGTCATAGAAATTTAGGAAATCCTGAATTAACAGGGCTACAAGGGTTTCTTGACTCAACTTCCTAGAGCGTCTCAAGAGCTCCGGTGAATCGTGAACTCCCAAGAGGATAATTCATACAGGAACAGAGTTTTCCCCAAATGCATGTGGCTGAAAAACCCACTGCATCTCTGGGATGAGTATTCTAGAATGCCCACTGAGAAACCCCGGGACTTCCCAAGGTATAAGAGGGGTGTGTGTGAGGGGAAAGGCACCACCTCAGCGAGAAACAGCATCTCACAAAGGTGGTGAGGGTTAGGAGGGCGCAAGAAAACCGCAGGCAGTTGGCAAGCGATGACAAGACGCTCGTTTCAGTGGTGTCTGCTCCAAAAGACAAACCAGAAACAACAAGGGCGCGACAAGTGCATCCTGAGGTGAGAGAAGCCCACAGAAGAGTCACTAGGCCTCTCCTGACTGCCTAACTTTTAAATAAAAAATTAACTCTAAATTTGCACATGATTAGGAAAACTAGAGTAAAAATATAAAGATCTATTCCCTTCCATACAGGTGGTTGCCATTAACAGTCTTTTGTGCATTTTCAGGATCAGATACACAAATGTGTATAAGTGTATATATGCGTGTTTCCATATGTACATATATACATATATAGTGTTTACAAATACAAACACTGTGGGTTTCTAAGTGGAATAATAGACATGTCCTTTTCTACACCTGCTCTTTTTCCTTTTGACCTGATGACGTATCAGGTCATCTTCCCAGTTTGCTCACAGACCTTCCCCGTTCTCCACACACGTTACTCCATACCACAGATGGATCCTAATTTCCTTCATCAGACCCCTCCTGAAGGATATCCGGGTTGTCTCTAGATTTTCCCCATTACGTAAGTATCCCTCATTGGACTTGCGGGTGCCTGACTTTATGCACACTTCTGTGCAAGGCAGAGTACTGGCAGAGGGCAGGTGCCTAGAAGTAAAAGTCTTTGGTCAAAGAGCAAGAGAGTTTTGAACTTTGATGGACGCTGCAAACCTCGCTCCATGATTGAACACATTTATTATACTTAACATAGGCAAAGTGTGCTTGTTCCCTCATCTACACCAGATGTTATCAGTCTTAAGAATTTCTGCCCATCAGAGGGGAAGAAAATCCCATGGTTTTCATCTGCATTTCCTAAAGAAGTTGGCCCCTCTTCATTTGTCTAGTAGCCAGCTGTGTTTCTTCTGAGTTGTTTGCTCATACAGGTAGAAACCATCCCCTGCCTTTTTAAAATTTGGTTATCTTGTTTCATTTATTTGTGGGTTATTCTCTATATCAACAGTAACCTTTATATGTTAATACACTACCAAACTTTTGTGTCTGTCATTTTGTTTTCTTTATGTCTTGAACTGTAGGAAAGTTTTAAATTTTCATGTAATTAAATATCTTTTACTTTATGGCTTCTGAGTTTTATGGTTTACTTAGGAAGGCTTCTGTACTCCCTACATTTACACAGAAATTCTTTCCTGTATTTTATATCTGCTTCTTGCATTTAGTTGCATTTACATCTTTTCGACTGACTAGAATTTGTGTATGCTGTGATGCAAATATATAATTTCTGTTTAAATGAATTATCAATGCTTCAATCAGTCAATTAGACAAAAAGTCAAGTTAGACTTTAAAATTGTCTAAGTTAAAATACAATTCTCAAGTAAACAGGGACCAGTTTCTGGACTTTTCCACCGATCTGTCATTCCCTCTGTCAGTGGCTTTATATGTTAATAGATCATATGTTAACATTACATTTTATTAATGTTAACATATATGTTCAAAATGTTTCATCTATCCTTTTGCAATAACTTTTTCAGGTGAACAATGAACTGACATCTAGATATTTACTAATTTTTGTGACTGTTGCGAATGGGATCTTTCCTTGTTTTTTAGTGTTATATCTGGCTTATGGGAAAGTAACTGACTTTTACATACTTAGACATACCTGATCACAATTCTGAACATGATCATTTCTAGTTTTTCCACTGATTCCTGCATTTGGAAAAAGCAGTCATTATCATCTGTGATTTTTGTTCTTTCCTTAGTAAAGGCTCCAGAACCGGCCCACCACCCCCCCGACTCTCCCCATGTTCTTCTCCTGCCTGATCCCACTTCCCCGCTGCACCTGACTCTAACCTGTCTGCGCTGCTGTAAAACACTGTCTGTTCACAGGATTGTGATGACAATAAAATGTATTCATATCTGTAAAGTGCCAAGGGCTCTGCCTACTTTATTTTATCTTGGGGTTGTCACTAGACACATCACATGCGTCCCTCTCTTTCCTAAGGCACGGACCCCACATGAAAGGGTGTCCTTGTATCTGGATATGGATTTTGTCACTTCAAGAGCTTTATCATATTAAAATTAATATCTAATACATATTAAACACTATGTGTTAGGAACATCCTAGGTGTGTTCCATAAGAACCACAAATAATATTGACAGCTAACCGTTAAGGAATAACCATTAATGCTGTTTTAATTTTAGCACACCGGATATATAAGGGGTATAAATTCTAGTAGCATTAAAAAAAAGAAAGAGTTACCAATTCTAACAGTAGCTTTTCCTTTTCAACCACTTTCCAAAATTATAGTTCTCCTTTTCTGTCTAGCAGCTTTGTATGGTTCCTTCACCGATGGAGAAGTTATCCACTGGTACTGAGAGAGAAATGATAAATATGCCATTTAAGTTACAGGTAATTTAGGAGGGTTTGATCTTCATTGGAAATTAAGATATTTTAAGTTAATAAAAGGTCTTCAATCTGCATTTCTGGGAAACTAAATTAAAGCATCACACAACATTTTCAAAAACAGAAAAGCCATTTCATTTGACTAAAAACTTAGTTTTAAGATGGCAGAAAGTACCTTGATAATTTTCTTTTAAGAAGGAAAGAAAAGCCATTAAAGAGAAATTCTTCCGAGAGAATTAAAACATGTTATATACCTCTGACTTGGCACTCCTTCCATTCTGGAGACCTTTTTTGATAACTGTTTTCATCACAGAATGATTTAAAGTAAAATAAATTGAAATTAGACTAATTATTTCCCAATGAGTGGCTATTTCCATTTAAAACCAAAAGCCAACTAATTATTGCTTTTCCCATAAAATTAAATATGAAATCTACATTATGTAATTGTACACTTATTTCCCCCTTTGTGTATTCTAATTTCTTCCTCAGAAACCTAAGATGCCATCTTGCAGACTGCCCACAGTGGCTATGATTTTGGCAGCAGCAAAGGGCAACTTTAAACATTTTGCATCTAAAGTGGCTTTGGATACCTTTGGATAGAAAGTACAGTCTGAGCCATTTTACAAAATGTGTGGCCATTTTACAAAACAGCTTGACAGTTCCTGCAAGTGTTAAACATAGAGTTACCCTATGACCCAGCAGTTCCACTACTAAATATATACCTAAGGGAAATAAATACTTATGTCTGCACAAAAGCTTGCACGTGGGCTTCCCTGGTGGCGCAGTGGTTGAGAGTCCGCCTGCCGATGCAGGGGACACGGGTTCGTGCCCCGGTCCGGGAAGATCCCACATGCCGCGGAGCAGCTGGGCCCGTGAGCCATGGCCGCTGAGCCTGCGCGTCCGGAGCCTGTGCTCCGCAACGGGAGAGGCCCGCGTACCGCAAAAAAAAAAAAAAAAAAAAAGCTTGCACGTGAATGTTCATAGAAGTATATTTCTGAAAACAAAAGGTGGAAAAAATTCAAATGTCAATCTGACAAATGAATAAACAAAATGTGGAATATCCGTACAATAGAATAGCATTCAGCTATAGAAAGGAATGATCTATTGATCCATGTTACAACATGGATGAACCATGAAAGCATTATATAAAGAAAAGCAGCCACTCTCAAAAGATCACATATTGCGTGGTCCCATTTATATGAAATGCCCATAATAGCAAATCTGTAGAGACAGAAAGGAGATTAGTGGTTGCCTAGAGCTGAGAGTGTTGAGAGAATCAAAAAACATTGTTAATGTGTAATGGGTTTCTTTGTGGGGGGACAGAAATCTAAAGTTGGATTGTTGTGATGGTTACACACGTCTTTTAGCGGTTACACTAAGAACCACTGAATTGTATACATTAAAGGGTTAAATTATGGTATGTAAATTACATCCTAATAAAGCTGTTAAAATTATAATTTTATATTTATAAATTTGAAAATTCATCCAAAATGACAAATTCTTAAAACATGCAACCTAACAAGAATAACCCAAGAAAAGAAATATCTAAAAAATCTATATCTACTTAAAAAGTTGTTTGTATAATGAAGTACCTTTACAGAAAATGATTTCCAGGGATAAATGGCTTTCCAAGTAAATTCTTCCAAATACTCAGGGAAGAAATATTGGTAATCTTACATAAATCCTTCCAGGAAACAGAAAATAATATATTGCTCAAAAATTTTATAAGGCCAACATAAGCTTCAGATCAAAACTAAAAAGAATATTACAAGAATAGAATCATAGGCCAGTTTCTCTTTTGAACATGTATGCAAAATTTGTAAACAAAAGCACAAACTGTATCCATGGTATGTAAAACAGTAATATATCACAATCAAAGTGGCTTTATTCTAGTAATGCAAGGTTGGTTTAATGTTCCCACATGAAACTGATCCCAGAAATGAATTAGAGTGGGAAAAAAAGTCATTTAAAAAAGAAGTCTTGGGAATTCCCTGGTGGCCCAGTGGTTAGGACTTGGAGCTTTCACTGCTGGGGGCCTGGGATTCAATCCCTGGTCAGGGAACTAAGATTCTGCAAGGCATGAGGCAGGGCCCCCCCAAAAATAAAAGAAAAAAAGAAGTTTCAACCAGGAGAAGCACAAGAGTGAATAAAAATAACAGATAACACCTTATGAAAAGTGGGTGAAGATTATGGAATACTTGAAACTTTTAAAACAAACAGAAATTGCTAAAGATTCAAGAGGATGTGACAAATGTTGTACATAGGCAAAAAATAAAATAAAATAAAATAAAATATACAAATGATGGGAGCCCAAAAATCCAGATACCCAAATCCCATCTCTGAAAATCCTCATTCAATGGGTTCCGGATTTCCTCTATGTTTCAAAATCTACAGGTGATTCTGATAGGATTCACAGACACAATGTAAAGCTTCTGCTTTACAGGGAATAATACCATATTATTTTGTTATTTTATAGTTATATTAACAGGCTGTACTATTCACAGATAAGTCTGATGTCAAAATGCACTCCCCACTAGGGTTAAAAAAGGAACTAGTGCTCTCTACTGCTACTTGGTGGCAGCATGCATGTATTGCAAGGGCAATTATTGTAGGAATCCAAATTAATGGAAGATTTTAGAATTGGAAGGCTACATAGAGGTCACCTAGTCAAACTTCCAACTATTATAGTTGTGAAAACTAAGGCCCATATAAATGAAATGATTTATCTCCAAAGAGGGTTAGTGAAAGAGTACAAAATAAAATATACCTCAGAACTTTTAATTTAGTGCTATTTTTATTAATCTCAATATTAGCTCAAACTTCAGTGTGACACATCTGGGATTGAAGTCTTGCTTGAATTTAGTGGTTGCGTGCCTTTTAGTAAGTTACTAAAACACTTTTAACTTCGCTTCTCACATATGTAAAATGGTGAGCCTTGACTGATATAGAGTATGAGATAGCCTAGCACTGTTTTCAACACAAACAAGTACTTAAAATTTTTTGCCTCTCATCCCTCTTAGACAACCTCTATTCCCTTAACAATAAAAGTGTCTTTCAGCTAGCAAAGCACCCCAGAGCTGACCACATTCTGGCAAGAGATATAGGATTATTTTTCTTACTGGTGGTTCTTTATATGTGATATTTGAACTGCACTGAAACATGAACTTCTCTTGTTTATACTGTATTAATGGACTTGATAGATGAATTTTAAAAAGTAATATGCAGGAATTAAGCTGCATTACTCTCAAGAAATATTATTCGATAGTGGTGGCTAGAATGATAAACAGTGTTTGGAGTCCATATTGGATGTGAACTACCTGTACTCCCATTCGTCTATTAAGAATAAATAGAATCCTTTCAAAATCTGTTTTAAAGGGCAGTTATTTTCTTCTGCCTCATTTAAGTTACCTCAAGAAAAAGACAATCTCCTGAATCCTTGTTTAAAAGGCTTTTAATATAAAGCAAATAATGATTTGCAACATTTCCCAAACTTTTCATTATCAAATTAGCTGAGGCTTCTCAACGATGATCATTTCACAATATCTCTATTTTCACCTTCTTTAAATGAATTGGCCTCATAGATGTGCCATTAAAACAGAGCTGCACCCTCAACATATTTTAAAGTTTGTATTCAAACAGTATGAAGAAAACAGGATCAGGGAATTCAGCCATAAAAGTGAATGGATTACTGATACATGCTACATCATGGATGCAACTAAGTGAAAGAAATCAGACACGAAAGGCCACATATTGTATGGTTCCATTTATACGAAATGTCCAGCAATGGCAAATCCATACACACGGAAAATATTATACATTTGTGGTTGCCAGGGATTTGGATGAGACGGAAATAGGGAATGACTGCTTAAAATGGGTGTAGGTTTCCTTTTGGGGTTATGAAAATGTTTTGCAACTAGGCAGTGGTGACAGTTTCACAGCACTGTGACAGTACTAATTTCCACTGAATGGTACAGTGAATTGTAAAATGATCAAAATGGTGAATTTTATGTTATGTTCATTTTATTACAATAAAAAAGGAGAAAGAAATAGGGAAAGACTTTGAGTTTGAGAAAGTAAGGTGAACTGGTCAAGGAAAAGACAGCTCTACTGTTCAGTTTTCTCTCAGGTCTCCCCGTGCATTAATCCTCAGCAAAAAGTAGCCTGAACTTGTAGATGACAGTCATTCAACACAGTCCAGGGAAAAGTAATAAAATAAAACCCAACTATTCTTATTTAGCACATCTATGACAGATTAACTTCCTGCTCAGCCACATGGACATTCATGAGGACGTTTCACTTTAGGTGTCCTCTAGTTCAGCACTTTACTCACAGCTCATTCACACATGTATACAACAGTATTTCTTAATTTAATGGACTCTGCAGTGCTGGTTGTGATCAGTCTCATGAAAAGAAAAGGGAAGGAGGAAAAAGCCTCCACATTGGCTTGGTGGTCTTGGGATGAAATGGATGCAGAAGACAGCTTGAGTGTCAAACTGGAAACTTTTATTTTCCTTTTCCTCTTCTTTTTATCCCATGTCCTCCTGGGCACTTTATCGTGATTTTGCTGTGTGTGCTCTCTAATAGCCAGATGCAGATTCCAGGAAAATGACATATAAATGAATATAAATAATCTAATAGTTTTAGAATTTGCTTTGGCCATACTCCTGGTCTTATTCTACTTCTTGTAGCAGTTGGCTTTAAAGAGCATTAGCTATGTATATATTAAATATAATATACATATAACCAATATTAAATATTATATTGGTGTATAAATGTAATATATTACTGTTTAAATTAATGTATAACAATTATGTTTTATATTAACATGTATTTTTGCATAGCATATATTGTACACAAAATATATGACTAATGCAATGTATTTATATTTTTAATATGTCCACAATACTAATATGATATATCATTAATATTGATTATAAAACAATTACATCATAATATATAAATATATAATTATTATTATCTGATATAATACATTATATTTAAAGTATTCTATATAACACAATACATAATGTATTATTATAAGACAAGTATATTATACAATATAAATAGTATATATTTTTAAATTATATATTACACATACAAGTATGTATAACTATCATTTTATTTATGTAGGAATCTGTTCATAACAATTGATGTAAAAATATGCAATATTTTAAATCAAGTGGGCCATAATCTCACTACCTACACATAACTACTTTTAAAATCTTGAACCCTGTCTAAATCATGCTTACATATCTCTCAACCTGTTTTTCTACACATGCACATATACACACATTTATACACAATATATATGTATACTACCAGTTTTCAGTTCAATGTATATAAATATATGATATATATAATTATATTCCTGTGTATGTATACAAATATAAATCAAAGGGCTTCCCTGGTGGCGCAGTGGTTGAAAGTCCGCCTGCCGATGCAGGGGACACAGGATCGTGCGCCGGTCCAGAAGATCCCACATGCCACGGAGCAGCTGGGCCCGTGAGACATGGCCACTGAGCCTGCGCGTCTGGAGTCTGTGCTCCGCAACGGGAGAGGCCACAACAGTGAGAGGCCCGTGTACAGCAAAAAAAAAAAAAAAAGTATGTGTATAGATATGTATTTCACATATTTATATAAATATATCATATAAATAATGTATGTGTATATAAATACATGATTATATACATACACACACACAAATAGACTTATTTAAACAAAAGAGACCTAAATATACATAGTTCTCGAAAAATAAAACTAGTTATGCCTCACTGTTTCAATAACAGATTATAGTTTTCTACTGTATGTGCTTCTGTAATTGTTATGAACAATTCCCATTTGTTGAATGTTAAGTTGTTTTAATTTTTTGCCATTATTAATGAAGCTCTGAAGAATATGGTGGGCAAGATTACTTGAAAAACTCTCCTGAAAGAAAAGAGTTAGGTATGCTAGGTTAAATGTAAACAACTTATTTTTAAGTGCAAGTCTGATTTTTGAAGTGTGCAGTCGAAATTTCCAGGACCCATGAAGGAAGGGTGGTACATGTGTGAGAGTTATAGCTATATTCAGAGTGGATTGAAGATCTTGATAGCTTAGAACAGAAGCTGGCAATCCTGTTTTTATGGAGCGAAATAGCAAATATTTTAGGCTTTGTGGACCAAAGAGGCAAAATTGAGGATATTATTTAGGTACTTAGGTAACCATTTAAAATATTACCAGTTAAAATGTGAAAATTATTCATAACTGATAGGCCATAAAAAGTAGGCAGCTCTCTGGATTTGGAATACAGGCCGTAGTTGAATGACACACCTGGTATAGAGACTTGTTTTTAAATGGCCATGACCACATGGGAGGCAGGAGGTAAGACTCCATCCCTACTGGATGGGAAGTTAGAACTAAACCTATCTATCCCTAGCTTCACCTTTAATGAAAGGGTGTGTCAGTAAAAAAAAATATCTGCTGGCAAAGGGAGACTAAGACCAAATTCTCTTGGCCTCTGTTCTGGGTAGGAAACAGGTAGGAAATCTTGAGAATTCTGAACCCCAGATCTGTGTTCACAGTGTTTGGGTTGCAAATTTATTTGTGGTCTTGCAAACAGAAGGTAAGAAATTACCTTAAAATGCTCCCAGATTGGTGGTATTCCAAACACAGAACTAAACACTCTCTGGAGAGGTAGACCTTCAACCCAGGCCTATAGCGTTCCCACAGATAAAGTTTAGCTAAACATGAGCTCATGATCTAAATTTACACAATAATGAAGAAATCAGCTACAATGGGAGAGAATCAGCAAATACAATCAATACCAGAATTAGATTCCCAAGGCCATCCATTGAATGTTGGAATGATCAGGTGCAAGGCAGAAAATATACATAAAACTAGAACTGAAACAAGGAGCAAGGATGTTTTAAAAGACTGGGTAGGATCTTTAAAACATTTTTAAAGTACATGTCATTGATAAAGCTAAAAACTCAAAGGTTGTGTAAACAGCAGATTAATCATGGAGAAGAGTGAAATTATGCTGTTTTTAAAAATATGGCAAATCAGATTTTCTGCCTAATTATATAAGTAGATTTCTCTTAAAAAATACACATATTTTAAAGACTTATTGGCTGTAAAATAACTAAAGGATATTTCAGAGGGCTTCTCGCCAAAGAAAAGTGTGAAGTAGCAAAACACAGAAAGTGGAGGGGAAAAAATGTCAATATATACATTGCTATAGGGTGAACTAAGCCTTAGGCCAGCAACTATGAGGAGGAGCTGACCCTTAGATACTTACAACTAAGCTGGAATCTTCAAAAAGTTCAACTATTTATAACTAAAAAGATTTCTTAAAATTAATAACCAAGTGTTTTAATTGACATCAGAAGAGCAAAACAATAAACCCTCAGAACATAGAAAAATTAGATAATAAAGATATGAGCAGAACTTAATAAAACAGAAAAAAGTATAAAATTGAGGTGATTTAGTAAGTCAAAAAATATTCTTTGAAAATATTTTAAAAACACACTTTGATTAAGCAAAACAAAAACAAAAGTAAATAATACACAGAAAGAATCAGGACAATGTCATAGTAGAGAGTAAAAACAGAGAATATATGAAATGCCAGTAAATTTGAACATTTATGTAAAGTGGACAGTTTCCTAGCTCCTAGAGTTTACCAAAACTGACACAAGAGGAAATTTGCAGCTGGAGTTCTTGCACCAGTAAAGGAATTAAGTCAATAGTTTACAATCTTTCACCAAGAAAATACCAGACCCACCCAGATCTTTTGGGTGGGGAATTCTATCAAACTTCTATTAAACAGATAACATCAGTATTAATAAAGAAAAACTTCTAGAGAGTAGCAAAGGAAGAATGCTCCTTTATTCATCTTATGAAGTCTATATAATCCTAATACTGAAAATACATTAGGACTGTAAGGAAAAAGAAATTTACACGTCAAATTTACTTGTAAGTATAAAAGCAAAAATTTTGATCTACGATATTAGCTACCCAAGTTCACTAGAGTAAGAAAAAGCATAAGTAAGTTAGGTCATCCAATGAATGAAAAGGTAGTTTAATGTCAAGAATATATATCAATAGATTGAAGTCACCACATTTTATTTCTTTCATCTGTCTCTTTAAAAAATGGATAAGTACTTATATTGATCTCTCTTGTACTAGGCACTGTGCTAAGTCACTTACATATTTACTCCTTTAAACCTTCTATCATCCCTGGGGGAAAGTTCTATTTTGCTTCCATTTCTTAGCTAAGACTCTAACCCCCAGGAAAGTAAAGCAACATTTGTAAGTTTTTGTGGATGGTAAGTGATGGAACCAGTACAGGAACATCCAAAGTCTGTGCTTGGAAACAGTGCCCCATGTTGACACTCACATTACAGATGAAAGGAAAGGAACCATGCACTTACCATATAGATTAAATGTCACATTACACGTTAAAGGAAGGGAACCACGCACTTACATTATAGATTAATACCCACATAACAGGTTAAAGGAAAAAGAAACATGTGCTTCTCTCAAAAGTTGTAAAGAAAGCATATCCATTTCTAAATACATTTCCCAATTTCTTTTGCTTGTTTTCTGACCTTTGTAGTGCATTCTGCCATGAGGAAAATTTTAATTCTTATATAATTAAATGTATCCTTTTTTTCTTTGAATCTTAGAAAGGTGTTCCTCATGAATAATTTATTTCAAGTCTCCCAGGTTTCTGATACTTTTACAGTTTCATTATTTTTTTACTTTTAACTAGTTGCTGTATCTAGAATTTAGTAATGATAGCCATATTCTCCCACTTTTGTTGAATAAGTTTTGCTACTGACCCAAAATGTGAATTTTATTTTAATCTCAAATCTCTTATGCTCTTGCATCTAATTTTAAGATGTTTCCTATCCCACTGGTTGTTTTGTCTATCTGAAACAAAATGCTACCTTAATTATAATGTAATTATAATATAATAAATGTAATTAGTAAACATAATACCATATATAATAAATAGCATAATATAAAATAACAAAATATAATTTACCATATAACAAGGTCAAAAGAGAACAAAACTATACAATCACTTGAAATATCCTCCAAAGATATTTTATAAAATTAAATATTCATTTCTAATTTAAAAGAAAGAGTAAAATAGGGATTGATGAATGCTTCTACAGTAAGACGAAATTATATATCTAAAAGAGAAAGAGGTAAATGATAAACTTTAGTAACACTGGCAATAAATACAGGACAAGATGAAGATGCCTGATATAATGTTAAAGAAAAAGAATTATGTAACATTGTCTTTGCAGCACTGATGAGTTCAGTGAAAAGAGAATCTCATAGAAAAGAGTATCTCGTTCTTCTTAATGTATGTACACTTGTCCACTGCATGAACATAATAGCTTATTTAACCAATATGTTACTGATCTGCAACTGGATTTCTAGGTTTCCATGGAATTTTATTATGCACAATTGTTACAAACTCTAGGACTTCCTCTTATGTTTATATCTTTTGAAAGAAACAATACCTCCGCAGATGATTTATCTGTGCTGGCTGCTAGCAGACTATGGCTACTTCTCAGTTCTTCCCTTTACATTCCTAGTCAATATGAAAACGGAAGGCAAGAAGGTCTTCTGTTTAGAGACTCTAAATATAGGTCTTGGTGATAAAGTCTTGGTGGTAAAGTCTAAAAATATCAACCCAGAACAAGTGTTTTTCCAGCTGTAACTATGTGTGATTCCCTTGGCTTTATTACTGTAGAGGATGTAATAAGACAAGACTGTAGGGTCTGCCCTCAAAGTGCTTCCAGTAAGATGAGGTAAGCCAAGTATGGTGGCATATCTAATTCAAGACAAAATATAATGGCTCCTTTTCTCTCATAGCAAAACTTCGTGGAGTGATATCGAAGTCACTGTAGGCTCTTAATTAAAGGAACACAATAAATCTTGTATTGGAAGGTGGTTATTCTGGTCTCTTTGCAGAGATGAATTGGAAATTGTCTAGAAGAAGGAAAATTAGCTTAACCAAAGTTAAACTCATAAATAATTGAGCATCTGTGGCCTATGTTTCTCTTTGATCATAATTTCTCCCAATTTATACTCCTCTTTGATACCCGATTAATCATTGTCAAAGATGCAATTAACAATGATTATTACTGTGTATTAGGTTTTGCCTGGGCCCTGAAGAAACCATCCTAAATTACGAGCTATGATTGTCACTTGATTTTCTCACAAAGAACAATCAGAACTCCTGGTCTTAAGTGGCTTGGAATGTGAAACTAAGAAGTCTCTTAGATATTATTAGAGGACCCCACAGAACCCATTGGTGAAAGTTTGGAAAACATTGGGCTTCTTAAAATTAATTCTTGTAGTGTGTTACGAAAGATGACTGAACCAAAAGGATAACAGTGTTTCTGGTTCTGTTGTTAGCGTTCTCCATGGAAACATTGCTGAAGCTTCTGGACTCAATTTCCTTCCCCATGTGTGAATGTCACTGAAAATATCCAACTCCATTCTATCCCCATATAACTTCAGAAACTAAGCAAAATGAAGACTCAAAATTCATTTCAAATAATGAAATGAAGATATAATGTAGAATGTAACTGGGAAAAAACCTGGTTTAAATTCTGGAAAGTACCAACTATGCAATTCTGGAAAAGTTGCTTAATCTTTCTTAGTCTAATTTAATGCCCATCTCACAGGATGTTATGATGATTAATTTAATATCTTTGTATAACATACAGTGTTATGTAATTTCTTCCTGTTCTTCTTGAGTAAATTCATATCTTTAAGCAACTCACTTTAGAAATAGTTACTTACTTGCTTAAATTACTCTTACCTTCTATTATCAGCTGAATTGTGTCCTGCTCAAGTTAATATGTGGAAGTCTTAACCCCCAATACCTCCTAATATGACTGTATTTAGAGATAAGGCCCTTAAATAGGTAATTGACGTAAAATGAGGTCAGATGGGTGGGCTCTATTCCAATATGACTGGTGTCCTTATAAAAAGAAAATATTAGGACACAGACATGCAGAGAGAACAAAGTAATTATTAGTAACCACGATCATGTCGTGAATGCATGGAATACGTCACCATTTGCCAACCACCGTGTCAAGTCAGCAGAAACTACAGAAATTAAGAGCTCACCGCAGAAATTCACACACCCGTGCACCAGGTAAGGGACCACAGGCAGAAGTTCACTCAGCCTTTCAGGGAGTCCCTCAGGGAGTACACGCTCTCTCCTGGGCAGGGCGAGCACAGACACTTATCAGGAGTTGTACTACTTTTAAAATGCATTGATACAACCATGTCTCACTGGATGAGTCAGCAAACGCTTTTTGTAAACCCCAAATTCTCCACACCTCCTACCTTTGGCGCGGCCCTAGTCTCAAAGCTCCCGCCCCTGCTCCTCAGGCCGCGTGCCCATGTGAGGCGAGGCTGCGTGCGGACGCACGGCGAGCGCGCAGTCGTCCTCGAGCCCCGCCCCCACGGAGTCGCCTGCCGGTTTGAACCGCATCCCCGCGCGCGGAGAACGATGGGGCTGGCGCCAAGGGCCGGCGATTCGCCGTGGGAGGTGGCGCGGGAGCGCGGCATGGAGGTGCTGGCCTAGCTGGGGCCCGTGGCCCTACGTCGTCTAGCTGCGACGCGGATCCTGCGCACGCTGCAGGGCGGTGAGCGCCCGAGGGGCCGGGAGGCGAGCCATGAGGCTAACCTCATGGCGAGCCGAGGACCCCCAGGCGGGTGTGGGCATCGTGTCCACAGCTTGCGTCCCCTAAGCCGCGCTCGGGCCATGATCACTCGGTGAAGCTGCGCGGCGACACCGCGGCCGACTTCTTCCCGCGCTGTGAGGACCTGTGCGCGCTGCAGGACTCAGTGCCTCTGCCCGCCTTGCGCCCTTCCCTGCGGGAGGGCCTGCTGGACTTAACGCCGACCGCCTCCGCAGGGTGGACTGGGCGCCGCTCCTGAGCACCCTCTGCCCCTGATCTGTATCCAGAGCTTCTTCCAGCCACGGCTGGGTGAGACAGGTTTGTAGTTCCCGCTTCCAGGGGCTCTCGTGTGGGCGCTACGAAGTGAAGTTTTAGATGGTACAAGGTGGAGGGTGGGCACTAGAACCGGTGCCCAGTTCCCGGGTGTGCGTGCAGTAGGCGGGGCGTGCGACCTAGGACTCCTGCCAGCTCGGTGACCCCGGCCTAGTGCCTTAAGGCTTCTAGGTCTCAGTGTTCTCATCTGTAGCATGGGCTTAACAGGACCCACTCTCTGTGGCGGTTACAAGGACTCACTCTGTTAATGCTTGTAGACTCTGCAATGTAGAACACTTAGCACAGTTTGGAGCATCGTTAATTGTTCCACAGATGTAACCTGGTCTGTTGAATGACTTTGCCTGGTACAGACCAAAGCGATTAGGAAATTGATATATCCCAGCTTCATTTCCTTTCCATTAAAACAGGGCTCAGGATAAAAAAATCTTTTTTTAAAAAATAAATTCGTTTAATTAATTAATTTATTTATTTGGCTGTGTTGGGTCTTCGTTTCTGTGCGAGGGCTTTCTCTGGTTGCGGCGAGCAGGGGCCACTCTTCATCGCGGTGCGCGGGCCTCTCACTGTCGCGGCCTCTCCTGTTGCGGAGCACAGGCTCCAGATGCGCAGGCTCAATGGGCCCAGTTGCTCCGCGGCATGTGGGATCTTCCCAGACCAGGGCTCGAACCGGTGTCCCCTGCATTGGCAGGCAGATTCTCAACCACTGCACCACCCGGGAAGCCCAAAAAAGTCTTTTTTTCAATAGTCGTATCATATAGTGGAAAGAGCACCGGTGTGAAGGCAGCTTAGGGTTTGAATTCCAGGGCTTATGCTGTCTGTGGCCTGTGCAGGTTACTTTTGAACTGCAATCCCCACACTTGTAAAATGACATTAAAAACCACTCTTTCTGAGGGTTCTTACAATTAATTAAGCACCTTATGTGTGTAAAGTATCCTGGCACTTGAATGAGTTGTCAGAACCAGGGGCTGCTGGAGACGATGCTTCTGCCCTAGGTAATCTCCCCTTCTACTGGGCAGCAGGTAAACACAAGCACAGTAGTCAGTGCTCTGGAAGAAGTGAGTTCTGGTGCTACAGAGTGCAAAATCTTTTTGTTTTTTAATTTAATTTTTATTCTATATTGGAGGATAGTTGATTTACAATATTGTGTTAGTTTCAGGTGTACAGTAAAGTGATTCAGTTATACATATATCCATTCCTTTTCAGATTCTTTTCCCATACAGTTTGTTACGGGATATGGAGTAGAGGTCCCTGTGCTATGCAGTAGGTCCTTGTTGATTATTTTATATATAGTCGTGTGTATATGTTAATGCCAAACTCCTAATGTATCCCTCCCCGCCATCTTTCCCCTTTGCAGAGCACAGAAACTTGGAAGGGAAAGTTCACGGTAGGCTTCTTGGAGGAAGTGCCATCCTTTCTAAGGATATGTAGAAGCTCCTGGGGTGGCAGGAGAAAGCAGTGTGTTAAAGTTTGAGAAATGTAAGAAAATATGGCAAAAGTAATGTACAGGACTGGAACTCAGGGTTTGGGAAAGAAATGAGAGTTGATACTGAGAACTTAGTGGGGCCCAACAGAAAGGCGCCTTGTTTGTCCTGTCAGAAGATTGGATGTTTATCCTGAAGGCTGTGGGAAACCCTAATAAACAATAAGATGGACTTCTGGTTTAGAGGCTCACTCGGACCTCCATGTGGAAGGCAGTTGATTGGGTGCAGCGTGAATTGTAATCTAAAGGTTCCACTTAAGTTATAAAAGGTTGGACTGCATTTTGGAGATCCGAGAGAGAATGGGTGGGGCCTGGTGACCAGTTAGAAAAGGGAGGGCAGCAAGCGTGGGTGACAGTTTACAGCTGCATCTTTTTGTGAGATACAGAGCACAGTAGGAAGGGATTGGGGGTGGCGAGAGGATCTTACTTCATCTTCAGTGCTTTAGAGGGGCCTGGTAGACGGGTCTGGGCCCAAGGTTCAGATCTGGGCTTTTTGGGAGGACAGGTGTTTGAAGGCATGTGAGATACTTAGGTTACCCACAAGACGATACAAAGAATCATAGGTCTGAGAGTTTTTTAAGTGAGTGTATATATATATATATATATATATATATACATTTTTAAATTTTATTTATTTATTTATGGCTGTGTTGGGTCTTCATTTCTATGCGACGGCTTTCTCTAGTTGTGGCAAGTGTGGGCCACTCTTTATCGCAGTGCGTGGGCCTCTCTTAAGTGAGTATATTTGAGGATGTTTATAAGCTGAGAGAAAGTAGCCAGCAGAGGAAGGCTGTGAAGATTTAGGAGAGGAAATGATTGTTCATTTGTTTTCAAAAAGCTGAATACTTATCGTGTGCCTGGCCTTTTTCTAGGATCTGGGGTTCACACCATGTGTTATCTCTTCTGCAAGGACAGTTCAACTCATCCCCTAGTGAAGAGAAATCAGATTTTTCTTTGCATCCCATTCAGGTGTAGGAACTGTTCCATACCTCTGAAGGGACTTTACTTAACCAGAGTAATAAGTTAGAAATCAAAAGAAATTAGAGCTGGAAGGGACCTTAAAGACCACAGTACTTAATTTTGCCTAATATTTTACATTGATTGTAAGAAAAATTTATTGCAGAGCCCATTCTCTTCAGAGTTCCTGCACTGAACTTTCTTTATGTCTTGCATCCAGTGGGTCCAGCTTGTAGATTTGGCCTCTTCCTAAATTTGCTTCTTCATCCACATTGCATTTTGCCCGGACTATGGCAGAAGCTCCTGGGTGGTTTCGCGGCCCCTGGACTCAGTTCCTCTAAGTTCATCTGCCTACTGGGGTTGAGTGATCTTCTAACATGAAAAGATACGCCTAAAATAATGCTGCTAATGGCTTGCCCACACAGAGTTAGTGCATACTAGCCGCCCAGTCTGTGCTCTGCCCAGAGGCGTGTAGTCTGAACTGTGCTCTACCGAGCCTCCTGGGGCTCTTTGGCCCTGAGGAAGGGGAGCTTTTTGTGATCACTCCCTTTATCTAATTGGTCCTTCAGCAGCAGGGTGCCTTTCTCTAATCAGCGGAGGCACCCTTACTCAGCCAGTGGTAGCCCCGGGCCTCATCACCTGTGGGATACAAGCCATGCTCTCTCCCAGGCTTGATTCGACCGACATCTCTATTTTCTGTCCCTTCTCACACTTGGACCCCTGGCCTTTAGTCATCGCCACCTGCAGTATTTACAGTGACCAGCAGGAGTCAGGCTTGAGTGTCTTTGCACAGGTGCTCCCTCTGCAGTTAATGCACCTCCTCCTGCAACTCTGCATAGCCTCATCTTTCTTGATTGTACTTCAGGTTTATCATGAAGCCGTCGCTTAGACATAACTTTTTGCCTCCATAGGAACCTCTGTTCATAAAGGTTATGGTTCTTTATATCATGTGATTGAAATTTTGAGTTTATACATGTCCCTCCTTAATGAGGCGTTAAGGGCAGGAGTCGTTTCTAATCCTTAGCACAGAGCAGATGTGTTTTTTCTTTTTAGCTGCTTTTTAACGGTGATAAAATGTATGGTTTAAATCACTCATTTTACAATAATTTTGCTTTAGGTTTTGACAGAAATAGTTTCCAGAAGTTGTGTTCCTGCAATAAGAAATAAAGATGTGACCTTCCAGTTGTGTAAAGCTCTTAGATGCTGTGTAAGTGCGTCAGGTGCGCTAAGGAACCTGGAGCTAAGTGGGCTAGTTGTGAGAGAGAGAGACGTAACTATGTTAACAAAGGTGGTAAGCCTTCATTGTGTCCTGCCAACATTTGATAGTTGCTTTTGGGGCAAACTAAAGGGGTAAAATTTTAAACTGTTCCTCCCCATTAAAGGGATTGAATAAATCGGCCACTTTGGGGCACCAGTGTCTTGCGAATTGTCCAATTGGAGATGGTGGTTTAGAAAGTGAGTTTCAGTCTTGTTTAAGTCTCTTCCCATCAGACTGGTCTCGTGATTTCCTACACACCATGTTACTTCCTGTCTGCCTTTTCTTGGTGTTGTTCATGCCTGGATCACATGTACCATGGAAGTTTGTCATGCTGGATACTGTCAGAATTAATCTTACTTAAGTTTGTGTTAAGCCACAAACCACATGTTTTGTATATTTTCTGTTTTTTGTGTTTGTCTATATTTTTATGGTTTCTCTTCAAGAAATATTATGGGAAGGGAAATAGCAAGATGTAAAGAGCAAAAAAGTCATCATGATCTTTAAATTGTTAGAATATGTATCTGCAATCATAATTATAATGCACTGTGGTATGTGTTCAAATAGGAAATATATGTAACGTCCCGTAGGAGCAGCAAACTCAGTGGTGTTGGTGAGGGTGTGTCATGGAAGTAATCACAAAGCAGGTGACTGTTGGTTGGGGTCCTGAAACATTAGTGTGTGTTCCCTGTGTCCAGTAGTGGTCTGGAGGGGTCAGGAAGCCTGCCTTTCAATTTGGGGGAACAGAGGGTTTGAGGTCCTCCCTCTTCTATTGCTCTAGTATACTGCATAGCAGCTAATAAAATACTGGGTTTATAGTTGACATTTAAATCGCTGATTGATCATCAAGATTGGCATGTATCATTGGAAATGAAAATCGGAAGAGTCTTATGCTCTTTAGGTTTTTCTTTTTTTTCCTTTGTCTCAAAAGTATGTAGTACTTTACTGCGTGGTTGGGAAGAAAGTTTGCAGTATGCAGTGTATTCAGTTTTAGTACCTAAATAGAATTAAACTGTTGCTGTAAACTGGAATAACACTTTGTTACTGACAAGTTTTAGAATGCATCAGTTCATCAATTACCTGTTTGGGAAGATTGCAGTTAATGATTTTAAGAATGTGGCTATAGGGCTTCCCTTGTGGCGCAGTGGTTGAGAGTCCGCCTGCCAATGCAGGGGATGTGGGTTCGTGCCCCGGTCTGGGAAGATCCCACATGCCACGGAGCAGCTGGGCCCATGAGCCATGGCTGAAAAAGAATGTGGCTATAAACTTCCAGTTGACTCAAGAAAAGCAAATAAATCAAGATTGACAAATGTATAGGCTCTTCATCTTATTGTGTGTGTGTGTTTTTATTTTCCTTTTAGTTATTTGTCAAGGTATAAAGAACTCTATCACTCTTAAGACAGTAAACTTCACGGGGTATAATCTGACATGGCAGGGAGCAGATCACATGGCCTAGATCTTAAAGGTGATTTTATGTTTAAACTTTCATGAAAACATGTGATTGAAGCAGATTAACATATTAATACAGATGGCAGTTAATTTTTGTCTTTTAATACATGTGAGTGCAGCTTCTGTTTTGTTGAAAGAATCTGACCAAATGGTAATGTGAATTGCTGTTGCATAAAGTATAGTGTTGAATCCCCAGTCTTTGCACTTGAGTTTAACAACTCTGTGGTTTTCTATCTTCTTCCTGAGACACTATCTCAGGTCCATCCTTGTCACACAGAGTGGTAAATTAGAGAACGATTAATATCACCATTTACAGAAGTGAGACTGAAATCTCAAGCATCCTGAACATAGGAACTGAAGGGGCCTCTCAGCAGTTCACAGTTATTAATTACCAAGCCAGTCGGCTGAATTCTGCTCAGTTTTCTCTGTAGCAGAGCCTTCCAGGTCCTTCTTTTGAGCTTATTTATTTTTATACACAATTCTGTGTGGTTACTGTACATAATACTAAATAGTTGTATTAACTGGGTTTAACTGGTGATGTATTTACATCAAGATCTAACTTCGTTTTGTTGATATCTTTTTAGGGGCTTGCCATTCATCAAAGCTCGTGATGTATGTAATCAGTTGCTGGTGTGTAGCTATCATATTTATGATATGTAGGGCTTGAATTGGGAGAGGTGGATGGTCATTCTTATTGCTTTTTAAACTGACAGAGCCTTACAAGAAGCATTTCCCTCTCTGAAATAAATCCATGTAAAACATGTTTGGTCGCTCTCCCAATGCAACTGTGTAGTTGTGTGGATTTGGCACACAACTGGCAGCCTTGTGGTTGTCTGTAAACAAGGAAGCCTGTTCTCCAGTCCGCACATCAGCTGTTACCCAGTGAAATGAACTTGACTGCCATTTCTGACCCCTCACATGGAGCTGTCATACTCAAGAATGTTCATATGTTTTCAAGAAACGTTGTTTGAGGGCTATATGTACAAATTCCTGATCGAAAAGCCAATATAAAGCAACATCTCCCAAACCTCTGCTCTCTCACCAAGGCCACACACATTCCCTCGCTTCTGGCCTCATGGCAAGCTAATACTGTCAGTATCAGATTCTCCTTCCCAGTGGTTCTAGGAGACTGCATAGTTGCTCTGTGAAAGACACCACTGCTGAGGTTGAGAGAAGAGCATCTTGGGTGTCAGTGCTGCCCTTGCATGCCCAGAGAGAGAGGTGTGCACCTCGTTCTCCTGTTAGGGTTTTCCTATGCTGCAGGTTTGCTGCTTGTTGTCAAAATGATGTCCTAGTGACTTGTCTTCTGCATAGTTACATAATCCCAGCACACTTCTTTATGATCTGTAGAATTTTGTGGGGTTGTGGCCAAGTCAGGTTTTAAATGTTTGGAAATGTCCAATTGAACAACATTGCAGTGGCAGTGAAGCTTGACGGGAGAATTGTATTACTGTTACCCTAGTTTTGGCTTAAGGGTGATGAGAAGATGAAATTTTGATGGGTCAGTTTTAGTTATGTATGTGTATGTGATTTACTTTTTAAAATTCTAACATCTATTATACACAGCTTAGATATGTTGACTTTCTGATTATTCTTCTGATTATCAGTCCCTTTACTGATGTATTTTCCTCCAAAAAACTACATTTTCTTCCAGACTGTTTTTGTCTGATAGTGAAAAATAAATTTTTCATTTGCAGTCTAAAGTTGATCTGAGAAAAAATGGTTACCTTGGATCTTCCCTTGGCTTCTGTGAAAGAAACTTAATAAAATAATATGGGCAATTCCCATTACTAATCTTAACCATGTACAACAGAGGTCTGTACAGTAACATAGCAAAAATAAGTTACTGTACTTTTACTTAGTCATTGCCTGTTTTAGACTAAGGAGCAGTGAGAGACGTTTATGAATAATGATACCTCAGATCACTTTTGTTAAATGTCCTCTAATATTTGCATATTTGGTATCTGGCTTGTGTTGTCTTTTACACAATCTTGTCTTCTTTCTTTGCACTGTAGTTTAACAACTCTGTGGTTTCCTATCTTCTTCTTGTGACACTCAGGTTCATCAGAATTTCCTGTGACTGTGACAGTAGAGAGTCCTTCCTCCTCAGAAACTGAAGAGGTCGATGATTCCTCAGAAAGTGTTTAGGAAGAGCCAGAGAAAATTTGTTTGAAACAAGAAGCATTGCCGGTACAAAGGTATCACTTTAAAGCTATAGAGAAGATTATTTTTCAAACGGAAGGCTAATTGCAACACGGCACAGCTTGTGTGAGGGTTCTGTTTTCTCCTCCCATCTGCATTGTATCCCCTTGAATGGTTAAGCTTAGACCAAGGTGAATGGTGGACATTTGAACTCTAAGAAATAAAAATCAAAACATGTCGTTAGCAATATATTTTCCTTTCCTTAGAAGCTTAGTATATTAGATTTAGGGAGAACCTTAGTGATCATACGATAAAGAAATTGAGTTCTGAATGAATATAGTCAGCTGATTCAGTGCTCTTGTTTTACAGATGAGAAAATTGACAGTTCTAGTTGAACTCTCTTTTTACAAGAGGAAAATATGGCCTCATTTTAAATAAAAGTAAAGTTGAAAAAAGTTTTGATGTTGATATTCTCCTTTCCTAAACTAAAAAAATATCAAGAAGCTACATTCCATTACCAAACAAACCTGACCTCTAATGTCATTCCATACTATTGTTTGTATGGACAGAAAAGAAAAATGGATTTTCATAAGAAATTTTTGCACCTAAAAAATAATACATTTATTTTATTTCAACTTTAATGAAGAGCTGAACATTTCTAGTAAATAAAGGAACACCATTTGGGGGGGACCTTGTCTTTGTGCTACAAAGTCCCATGTTTAATTTTTTAAAATTATTTAATATGATTTTCTTTTCGTATGGAACTTGTCCGGTTTCAGAACTAATTATCCCATTATTGTAGGACTATGGGAATTAACTCTTTGATTTTCAAAAGAGAAAGTTAGATTTTATTTTTTTAATTAAAATTAATGATAATATAGAGAAATTTTAAGAAAAAAACTTAGAAAATTATGAAATGTTAGAGTAGGAGAAATTTATAGTTCATGTAGAGTTACCCCCTTTCATTTTATAAATGAGCACCTACAATTTGTAGCACGTAAGTGGTTTATTAGTAAATGGCAGAGTACGACAAGACCCTAGAGCATCTAACCCGCATTCCTTGTCATTTTAGATGTGTTGTATTCATTTCCTTCACGAGTAGACCAGGAGATTGTATTTCTAATAGCAATGATAGATACTGGGGAAGACCAAGAAGTTTACACACTGGGACCACAGAATAGCAGATTCAGAATGCACTGAGAACCCTTTCAGCTCTTCTCCGTTTTGACAAGACACTACAAGGATGGTATCAAAGTGTTTAATTATATAAGCCCACAACAATCAAGAGATTTCAACATAGTTTTGAAAGACAGAAGACAAGTGGAAGAGTGTGAAACCGAAGCAGTAGAACAGAGGAAAAGCATCATCTAGAATATGCACAGGGACCACCTGCAACTGAGGAGGATTCTGACCCCACCTGCAGAAGTAGCCCCATGCTCAGATGCGCATGTAGGAGAGAGGGTGGAGTTAGTTAAAAGTGTGACTGAAATAGGGGAGCTCATTGAAGGGTTGTGTTTGGAGGAGCAGACTCCCAGCCCCGCCCTCACGCTCCTGAAATGAGATGCTTTCATTTTGAAAACAGTGAAACTGGCGAGAACTAGGGCAGCTAGTGTGAGTTTTTACACCCTAGAAAATTGTGTTTGGGGGGGATCCTATTACAGTTACTCCCCGCTTTTTCCTGCATAAGAAACCAATCAATCGTTGACTTCAGGGAGCTTTCTGCACTCATTCTTAAATAGAAAATAACTGTCATTTGCCTGATAGTTGAGTAAAGCTTCCAACATGAGAGGGGGAAAAAGAGTGAAAACATATCCTAGTAGGACCAGGGACAATTAAGGGAACAAAATAATTTAAGAAAAAACCCTAATTAGTATCCTGAGAGAGGTTTAAAAAGAGCTAGCAACTATAAAATAAGATTAGGGTGTTAATTAAAAAGAGAATGGTCAGAAAGCAAGAGAGGTCTCTTGGAAATGAAAATATGGTTGCTGAAATAAATTCAGTAGGAATCTAAAAAATTTCTCATTATATAAAAAAGAAAGACACAATGGAAAATGTAATAGCAATAAGTTAGAGAGGCTGCATCTGGGAGATGCAACATGTTACTATTAGAAACTCCAGACCCAGAAAAAAAATGGAGGAAAGATGTCAAAGGGCAACAAAATTCCCCACAGCTGAAAGTAGACATCAGACCTCAGATTGAAAATAGTTACTCATGTTTTGAGCGAGATGAACAAGAATAGACTCACACCTAGGCACCCTTCATTGTGAAACTTTAAAATACTGAAAAAATAAATTAACATAGAATAAAATACTGACAGGATACATCCATTCCAGAGAGAAAAATACTGGTCACCTAAAAAAAAAAAAGTAAAAATCTGACTTTATCATACTTGTCCTCAGCACCATGGATCCTGGAAAGCATTAGAAAGATACCTCCAAAGTTTCTCAGACACATAATTTTCACCCTAGGGGTTTGTATCCAGCCAAACTATCAGTCATAAGTGGAGACTGAAGAAGATATTTTGTACACAAAGAAATTTGAAAAATTGACCTCCTGTGCTACATCTTAAGCTATTTATAGAAATAATCCAGCAAAATGAGGCAATAAACCAAGAAGGAAGGTAATAGGCGATTCAGCGCAGAGAGCAACTAGTCTAGATTGGATAGGCTTCTATTGATTGTGTGATTGAGAGCTTAGAAACACCTTGAGGCATATTGTACTTACTAGGTATTAGGCACTGTTGGAAGGGAGGAGGGAGAGGAAGAGGAGAAGGAACTTGAACTCCAGAGGACAAAAGGCTATACTGACGTAAACATGAAGCAAACTAAGCTATGGTTGATTTTTAACGTCCTATTGGTGAGGAAGAGAAGAATCCACTTAAACTTGACACTATAGATGTCCCCCTTTTCAGTGACACACAGGGGTAATGACCACCTATCTAATTTGTTGTCCAAACCAGAACTTGTCCAAACTCCTTACACTTCAATAGTGTAAGGAGGCGCTCTAATATTGTAACATATTGTAACATCAGGACAACAGGTATAAACTGGAACAGCCCAAGGCGGCTTGGGGTATGTGGTCACCCTGCACAAGGGCAGTGACACTGACACAGTATGGAACGAGGTGTAGTCTGTACACAGAGACAGTACATCTGCAGTGGGCAATATTAATTTCATTGTAATAATGGCAATACTGTCTTGGCTTGCAGCTTTTATTGTCAACTTGCATGTAATAACAAATAACTAACCTAAATTATACTTAGTATGTATTTGCATTAACTTGGTATGTACTGAAATGTACTAGTATGTACTTAGTATATATTAGGCTCTAAGTGTTTTTGCATATATTAATTCATTTAATCCGCTGTATAGCCTTATGATGTTGATGCTAATATCATTCCCACTTTTGTGAAAAGGAAGCTAAGACAGGGTAGGAACTTGCCCAGGCTGTACCTAAATTAGGGTTGGATCGAGGCTTTGAGTTTAGGTTCTCTGCCTGTTGTCTTAAACCTTACTGCCTACTGGCTCTCAAATAACAGAAGACTTAACTGCACATAGAACAGAATATAAATTTCAACTTTGACAATGTAAAAGCTAGGTTTGGAAGGTAGACAGGAGGTAGAAAAAAGGGAAGATGGTATGAATGTCCTCATTTTACAAAGCGTGACGTTGAGAGAGTTTATAGTTGATCAACAATGTAGGTTTTTAAGTATATCACTACAAGTCAAAGAGATCATGAACAGTGGAATAACTAATGATGACATAACTTTACTGAGCAGTGTGGACATAGGAAGAGTGTAGAGGAACTAAACCCTTACTTAGTAAAATAGAAAGTGAACAGATAATGCGTCCAATTTAGTCAGAAAATGGTCATGTAAGAGTATTACTTGGAAATGGAGAAGAATTCAAAATAACAACAGTTGGACCTCCCTGGTGTCGCAGTGGTTAATAATCTGCCTTCCAAGGCAGGGGACACGGGTTTGAGCCCTGGTCCGGGAAGATCCCACAGGCCGCAGAGCAACGAAGCCTGTGTGCCACAACTACGGAGCCTGCGCTCTAGAGCCTGTAAGCCAGAACTACTGAGCCCACGTGCCACAACTACTGAAGCCCGCCCGCCTAGATCCTGTGCTTCACGACAAGAGAAGCCACTGCAATGAAGAGTAGCCCCCGCTCACCGCAACTAGGGAAAGCCAGCACGCAGCAACGAAGACCCAACTCAGCCAAAAAAAAATAAATAATAATAAAATAACAATAGTTGATGTAAACCTCATAAAAAAGGAAATCCAAACAGCCAGTAAACACAGAAAAGTGTACGACTTCATTAAGTAATAAGAGAAAAGTGAGTCAAAACCAATGAAACTACATGCCAATCAGTTTGACAAGTACATAAATAAAGTGTGGTACTATCAGGTATTGTAGACCTGGAGTACTATGGGAATCCTCTACCCTGCTTACACTGGAGTATAAATCAACACAACTACTTTGGAAAGCATTTAGCACTCTCCATTAACTGAAGGTATATAAATAGCCTGTGAGCCAGCAGCCCTCACCCCCGCCCTGTGTAAATGCACCAGAGTAACCGGTACAGCAGGATTCCTGTCCATGATTTGCATTAGCACAAACTGAAAACAAACCAAATGTCCATTAAGAGTCAAAAATTTAATAAATTATGTGTATTCGTACAGTGGGAAAACTATCAAGCAATAAAATTGAATGAACTAGAGCTACAGGCTGCAATGTGGATGAATTTTTTAAACCAATGTTGAGTGAAAGAAATAAGATAGAAAAGATTTCATATACTATGATCATCTACATAAAGTTAGATGTTGACGAAACTAAACTCTTTTGTTACGGATGCATGCAGGTTAAAGGAAAGGATTGTCAAGAAATGAGGATGGTGTTTAACTGGGAAGAGAGAAGGAGATTGTGATGGGAAAAGGATATGGGGGGGGTTTGAGATGCTGACAAGTATCAATACTTTCAGATTCGAGTAGTGTTTATGTAAGTATTCTCTTTTTATTTGTCACATTGACAGTTTTGTTCTGTGCACTTCTCAGTACGCATATCTTATTTTATAATTAAAAACCTGAGTAAAGAATTGGTCGCTTCTTGAGTGCTGGATGTGGGAGTGGGATGAGACTATTTCATTTTAAGCCCTTCACTACTGTTTGCGTTCACATGTTATTCATTCAGCATTAATTGAACATATGCTGTGTACCAAGCACTCTTCTAATTTTATATGTGTTTTAACTCATGTAATCCTCACAAGAACTCTGTGATATGGGAGCTTATCTCCATTTTATAGATAAGGAAGTTGAGACCTAGAGTTATAGAACTTGTCCAAGGTTATATAGCTAATGGGTAGTGCCAGGCCCATTTGCCTCAGAGAATCTGAATTTTTACAATATAATCTAGAAGAGAAATTTAATTGCTAATTATAAGAAAAAAAATTGCACATTAAAGAAGATGACAAGTTTTCATCTATCCAGTTAGAGAAAAACACACAGTCTGTCTTTCACACACGTACATCTTGTATTGGCAGGGATTTTCCTTATTAAGCAATTATTTATTGACCGTCTACGTTGTGCTAGGCACAGGTGCTGGGGATAAACACTTAATAAAATACACCCCCTATCTTCAAATAACTTGCACTCTACGTGAGGAAGTAAGCCAACAGTTGTAGTAGAGGTTATATACCAAGTGATACATCGCTGATGGCAGTATAAAATCTCAAATCTTTTGGAAAGAAGTTTGGAGATAGCTACCTCAGAGCCTTCAAAATGTTCATTTGCTTTGATCTCAATCTCATTTTTATGGATTTATTGTAAGAACGTATTCTCAATACGGAAAAAAGCTTTCATGCATAAAAACGGTTATTGTCTGATAATATTGAAAAGTTGGAAAGAATTTAAATGTGTAAAATGGTTAACCAGTAAACCCACTCAGTGGAATATTTTGTAGCCCACACAAAAAAAATCAAGGTTATGAATCTCCTGATTATATGAGAAATGATTGATTTCAATGTTAAATGGAGAAAAGTTGAACATAAAATTTGATATCCAATATGATGGGAGCTTTGTCCCAGAAAAATCACCCTAGCCGGTGTACAGAAGGGAGGAAGGAGAGCAGATGACAGGAAGGAAAATTATTCCAAAGCCTTATCATTAGTCTTACTTAAGTAATAGAATATCAAGCAATTTTACTTTCTAACTTTTTCATTCCAAATTTCCATGTAAGGGACATGAATTATGAATACTTTGTAGGAGGACGGTACACTTTTTCACAAAAATTTAACACTGTGTTCTAATTCCCTCCATTAGAGGGAGAAACTGTTGCATGTAATTGCACTTTGATGTGCTATTTAGAACCAGTCAGGAATTTTAGTCTACTTTTCTCTGACTGTGGTGAGGGTTTTTTGTTTGTTTGCTTATTTGTTTAGGATTTCTTTGAAATCAGTTTTAGAAGATTGATTAAACCATCATATTAAAAGTAGAGGAATTTTGCAATTTTTTTTCCTTTTTCCCCATTGAAAACTTGACTGGCTTTAGTAATGAAACATTAAAGAATTTGAAGTTCTTAGACTCTCAATTTTTTAAACATGTTCTGAATATAAAAATATATGTTCATTGAGCAAATGTTTGTAAACAATGAACAGCTTCTTGAAGGAAATAGAAGCCACCTCTGCATGTACACACACCTAATCTGCTCTTTTGTCTTAAAAAAGTATCAAAAATATTTTGCCATGTCACTATATACTCTTCTACATCAGAGAATTTGATTAAGTTTATGCATCATCTCCCAGGAAAAACGCACAGATATATTACGAATGTAGAACTCCTGAAGCCCATTCATTAACTCTGGTTGAGACCTCTTGTCATTCTTTTCTTAGTGGCTTCATAGCACATTCCTTCAGACGGTGAGCTGTTTTTCTTTAAGCCAGTCCCAATTTGGAGGCTCTTAGCTTTCTTCTAGGGTTTGGTTATAAACAATCTTATGATATCATGTTGGTAGATAAATCTTTGCCCACATCTCTGATTTCCTTAGGGTAAACTCCTGATGTAGGATTGTTGTTAGGTACCAAGAGCTACTCTCCAGAAAGTGATACCAGTTCCTCTCCCAATGATGGCATATAATAGAGTTCCTCATTCTTTAAGTGATTGTTCAAAGCAGTTAAAAGGTATAAATATACCGTACTGTTTTCATAAGTATAGGAATTCTGGTTGTTTATCGCTGCATAAGAAACCACCCCGAAACAGTGGCCTAAAACAATGACTAGTCATTTATTTTGTTCACGAACCTGGAGGTTGAGTAGGATATTGATTCTTTTACTACACTCTTACTGACTGAAAACAATACCTATTTGACTAGCTCACAGTTCTGCAGGTCAGAAGTCCAGGCACAGCGTGACTGGGTTTCCTGCTCAGATACACACGGGAACATGTGGGTTCCCTCCTGAGAGTGTTAAAGCACGTGAAATTTAAGTGTAAGACATTGAGCCCCAAACGTTGGATGTTCACCATAGTTTGTGTGGGTCACAGAGCTGAAATCAAGATGTCAGTCAGGCTGTGTTAGCATCCAGAGTCTCTGGGAAAGAATGCCTCCAGGCTTCTTCGGCTTGTTGGCATAATTCAGATTCTGCAGTTGCAGGACAGAGGTCCCCATTTCCTTGCTGGCTGTCAGTCGGGGGACAGTCTCAGCTCCTAGAGGCCTCTCGCTTGCCTTCCCTGCTGCAGCATTTGACTTCTTCAGAGCCAGCAATGGAGAGTCTCCCTCTTGTCCCTTTTGTACTTCAATTCAGGAAGAGTTCAGGTCCTTTTCATGGGGTGCCTGAGTAGGCCATATCCACCTAGAATAATCTCCCTATCTTAAAAAAATCAACTGATTTTGAACCTTAATTCCGTCTGCAAAATCCCTTCACTGCAGCACCTAGATTTAGAGGTTGATTGGATAAGTGGAAGGTTTGTGTACTTCAGTAAGTAGGAGTCTTAGGGGCTCTGTTAGAATTCTGCCTATTGCAAGCAGTGTCCCCACTTCACGGACCGAAGTGTCTTATTTCCTGAAACTCCTAAGGGAGTTTATCAGTGTTCATTTTATTTCAGTGACCTTGGTGAATGGGAAGACTACCACCTCCGTGAGCAGGAATGGCACCCAGCGTCCTGAGTCCACAGTGTGGCTCTGCTACTTAGTGGTGTGACCTTGGCTGTGCTGCTCTACTTACTCTACTTCTCTGCCTCTGTTTCCCTCATCTGTAAAATAACATGGAGTTAGTGATTGTTCTTTCCTCGTACGGTTTGTTTTTTTTTAAAATAAATTAATTTTATTTATCTATTTTTGGCTGCGCTGGGTGTTTGATACTGCTCTCGGGCTTTCTCTACTTGCGTCGAGTGGGGGCTACTCTTCGTAGTGGTGTGCGGGCTTCTCATCGCGGTGGTTTCTCTTGTTGCGGAGCACGGGCTCTAGGCGCGCAGGCTTCAGTAGTTGTGGCACGCGGGCTCAGTAGTTGTGACTCGGGGGCTCTAGAGCGTAGGTTCAGTAGTCGTGGCACACGGGCTTAGTTGCTCCGAGGCACGTGGGATCTCTCCGGACCAGGGCTCAAACCCGTGTCCCCTGCACTGGCAGGCGGATTCTTAACCACTGCCCCATCAGGGAAGCCCCCTCTTAGGGTTTTGATAATTAGATTTAATGCCCAGGGAACTCCAGGAACAGTGCTTGACTGTAAATTGCTTTAAAAGTGATTACTTTTGGAGCTTCCCTGGTGGTGCAGTGGTTGACAGTCCGCCTGCCTGCCGATGCAGGGGACACGGGTTCATGCCCGATCTGGGGAAGATCCCACTTGCCGTGGAGTGGCTGGGCCCGTCAGCCATGGCCGCTGAGCCTGCGCGTCCGGAGCCTGTGCTCCGCAACGGGAGAGGCCACAACAGTGAGAGGCCCGTGTACCGCAATAAAAAAAAAAAAAGTGATTACTTTTTAAAAAAATTCTTTTGAATCTGCAGTTAATGCAATTCAGGTGTGTTAAGCATGTTCATTAATAGGACTTCCTACTATAAAGAGACCCACAAATAAAAATAGAACTTTTCTTTCTTGTTCTTAACTATTTCTGACTTGCTATGTTATACACATATATGCCTTTTATGATGGGCTGCCACAAATTTATGTTGGAAAAAGTGGAATTTAAATAAATCTTTACTATGTTAATTTGATAGATTTTGATAATTCATTTCACTAGCATGGTATGATATTACCAGTAGCAGACTAAAATCTGAGTTCACTTCTGGTTCTGCCCCTAAATCCTGATGAGTCCTATAGCTGGAAAGGCTTTTGGATATTATACTACGAATTAGTTATAACATTTACTCTGTTTGTTTAGGAAAAACTGGAGGAGTGCCTAAAGCAGTTAAAGGAGGAAAGACTAATAAGACTTAAGGCTGATAAATGAGTCAATAAAGTAAACAATTTCTTATACTTTTGGGAGTGTTTTGGTTTTATTTCGATTTGATTTTAATCCATATACACATAGTTTGTAAACTTTAAAACTGTAATATGTTGCAAATTGGTTGTATCATATGGACTTTTGCATTTACTGGTATTTAGTGATCATATGATCTATATTCCAGAAAGCATGTTTTTAAAAATGTGAAAATCTCGTTTTGTGTGTGTGTGTGTGTGTGTGCGCGCGCTTTCTTATGACATTAGCTTATGTTCTGTTCATGATTCTTTGATTCAAGAAAGCACTTTTTGTGCATATACTATATATACAGTAGCATAAAAGACATAATGAGACTCTCCTGGCAATGAATTAGGAAAGTGAATCATTTAAATAAATTTAAGATATTGGAAAACTTCTAAGAATGTAATGAAAGATAAAATTATATACTATAAGAATTACATCAGGTAATGTGCATGAAAGCAGGGCATAATCTAAAAAGTTCTATCTAAATATACTTTATCAGAGGTTGAGCGTAGGGAGGAATTTTTCAAAGTGCATCCACTGGATTGGCGGACACTCATTCAATAAATGGTGAGCACCTGCTTATATAAGGCAAAAGGGGCATCATGAACATAACAGCCTTTCTGAGAAGTACTGGAGTTGAGCTTATAGGGGGCTTTAAGTGCATAGGTGATGAGCGGAAGGGGAAGAGTGCACGGGAGTGAACATTTTGAAGGAGCCAAAGAAAACATTGGTGATCGTACATTTAATAAATTGGGTTTGGTATGATTTAGGACTTTTAAACGTAAGCATTAGATATTTTGCTCGCTAAAGTTAATTCTTAACATCCAGCAGAGTTGTAATATGTTTTGTTCAGATCAGATTCTATAATTTACTTTCTAATTTAAGGGAAACTTAAAGCAGGTAATTTTCTAATGTGGAATGAGGCTCCATTATGAATTGAACCAGTTAGAAATGTGATCTTTTGTGAAAGATCGTTAATAAAACGATAACTTTGGTTTATTTATATACCACCTAAGTGTTATATAGGAAACTTTGTTGGGTGCCTGGGGGTTTTGGTTATTATGTGATATGGTCTCTGTCTTTACTGGTGGAGAGTTAGCTTAATTACAGATTAATTACATTTTGAGTGTTTTAGTTTTGTTCCTTGAAACTAGGCAAGACTACTTTTGATGACAATGAGAAAAAAATCATGTCAGACATTTTCCGTCTTCTTTTATAGCTGGAACATGAAAATGCCCAGTTAAGAAATATAAATTTCTCTTTGTCTGAAGCCCTTCATGTCCACTCATTGACAAGCATGATCCTGGATGATGAAGGTGTTTTGGGCAGCATTGAGAATTCTTTTCAGAAGAATTCTTTTCAGAAGAATTTCTTGGATCTCCTTAAATATGCTGGGTTAGTTCATTTTCTCTTCATGGCGTTCTTCTCTTTCCAACTATAATGGTAGTTTGCTGAGGAACTGGAGCAATTTTCATCACTTACGTGGCCTTATTTAGCCAAATTTAGTGTAATTATAGGTAATATAGTTGACGTTTTAAAAGGAGGAATTAAATTTTTTAAGAAATGCAAATAGGGGAGCCTGCTTTGGTAGAGTGGGGAGCCTATTATAAAAGAGTAACCTGTAGACAGAGTAATTAGTAGGTACAGTTTTTTGTACAGACTAAATTGAAGGCAGTTTTCATTGAAAATATTCGGGAATGGATAAGAATTTTCCTATCTTTCATTTACTTTGCTTGTTTGATAAGTTTGAATTAAAGTTATTTTTGTCTTAGACATAAAAATTATTATTAATCTGCAGGGAAGATATAGGTCAGTGGTTCTCAACCGTGAGCAATTTTGCTGAAAGAGGGGAGTGGAGATTGATAGTTGATGGAGTGGTGTTTTGTCAGTGAATGAGTTGGTGTTGGGAAAGGAAGGAACAAACACATTCTTGGAAACTGGAGGAAAGGTGGTAAAGAAGTGTGGGAATGGAGGTGTGACTGGCAGTGGACGGGGTGCATGGTACATGTTGAAGCTGCTAGTGAGACAGTGGGATGTCTCCTAGAGGATGAATCTGGAAAGGGCTGAGAATTTGGGGGAGAGAGAGGCTTGTAGTCTGGAGTAGGATGTTGGCTTTTAAGATTTTAGAAGTATTTCATGATTGTAGGTCTGGGGAAATCTAAACTGCTCTTCTGTAATTATAATAACCTTTGTCTTTTCTCCTTTCCTCCTCTGGTCCAGGCTTGGGCAGCTGACCACAATGGCTGGTATAGATCAGTCAGATTTTCATTTACTAGGTCGTCCCCAGATGAATTCTACTGTTAGTAGCCCACCTAAAGAAGAAAAGAAGGCACTTGAAGAAGAAAAATCAGAATCAAAGCAGAGTGCCCCAGGACCAACGCAAAATCTCCAAGTAAGTGGAGAGGACAGCACTTAAGGATTCTAAGAGTGATTAGCAAAAAGGAAATGACCAAGTCAGAGAGAAAATAATAATGGTCAGTCTCTAATAGTTCATATGCTCGGGAGCTAGAAGACTCTGGAGTCCTCTCCAAATCTGAGATTAGTAAATGTGGACCCGTTTCATGATACTGTATTGTTGTACATAAGAAAACTGGAAGTTCTTTAGAAAATGTATGAGTTAAAGCAAACTCTCCTTAATGAAGAAAGAAAACATTACAGAAAATATCCCAAATTTTAAATTGTATAAATGTCTGTTCTATTCATATTTTATCTAGGTTTCTATTTGTATGCAGTCAGCTTAACAATGAAGGAACACTAATGGAGGTACACGTACTGATACAATTTTTAAAGTAAGTAATCTTGACATAGCTGATACGTAAGATATTACAGTGACTCACCTGGTCATGGGAATGGGAGGGGAAACCTGTCAGCTTTTCCTCCAGCCTCACTTGGAGCCCCCTTCGCCCAGCTCAGCCAATCTCAGACTGGTCTTGGGAACTGACAGTCTGGTCACAAACTATATTATATACTGTTTACATGTGCCTGGAGGATAGCAAAGAAATTAATTTTCTTACAGAGTAGGGTTTTATTTTTAGTGAGGGAAAGGAAATGGATAATAACTACCCCAGTCACCAAAGTCTGAAAATGTAGCGGACATAGCCTTGGATATAGCTAGGTTAAGCTGAGAATCACTTGGCAGGATATAATTAGAGAAAAACTGGCTCTGAAATCTTCTGAATAATCAATTGACTGTGTTAATAATAAGATCACAGAGTAACATTGAAGTTTTGAACTCTACTTTTTAATGGTTGGCTTTGTTCATCACCGAATTTTTGTCTTGTCTTTTGTTTTTCCCTCCAGTTTCAGAAAATTACAGGTGATGCTGGGATTCCTTTGCCTGTCGACTCCTTCCATGTCCCAGTCTCTACTCAGGAGGCCTTAGAAACTTCCAAAGACAACCTGGGGGTCGCAGTCACAGAGCAGCGGCAGGAGTCTTTTGAAGATTTCATTGCTAGAACATATTCTCCTTCAGCAGACGTCATTTCTGGAACTGGAAGTCAAAGAAAAGAAGAGGAATTACTTAGAAATAGCAGGTCTTCTTCAGAGAAAATGACCAGAGCATAATATACCAAAAACTACTCTGCTAAGAAACAACCTGGGAAGGACCTGCATTCTTGCTCTGACTCACCTGTAAAGCAGAAAAGCAAAGGAATTGGGCAAAATAATTCTTTGCTTAATGAACCAATTAGAAGTGAGTCTTCGAAAAAACACATTTCTGTTAAGAAAGAGAGTACAATAGTGACTGTTTCTTCAAAGACAACTAAAAGTAAACTCAGTCTACTAGAACATTCTGAAAGTGATACTCTTGGATCTGATTGTGAATTTCCAGAAAGCATCCATATTCCATCACGCCTAACATAGGTCTAAATCTTTTAAAATCTTTTAAAATTATGTTTTTGCCTTCAAATTTTAATAAATTACTTATGTTTTTATTATAGCATATGGTGTTTTAAAATACTTGACTGGAAGCCATTAGAGAAAGATTTGTCTATACTTTTTTATTATAATGGAAGTTTTGGTGTATTTTTCCTTGTGACAGTTTGCACCATTCATTCAGCTGGTGTTTACTGAGGGCTTCATATGTACAGTCCTTTTCTGGGTGCTATTGCTTTCAGCAGTGAACAAAATAAAGCTTTTACTCTCCTGGAACTAACACTCTGTGGTGGGAGAAAACATAAACAACAAAACAGGGTAAGGGGTAAAAAGAGATGGGAATAATAAATGGAATAGTTTTACCATTTGGTTAACTGTCAAACTATTATAAATCGTATGGCCAGAAGCCATTGACATATTTTAATTCACAATAACCAGAGAGCATCAAACAATTTACCAAGGCGCTTAACCATGTTTATGGATTACAGCAACACTATGAGGTAGGGAACTATTACCATCCCCACTTATAGATGAGGAGTCTGAGGAGACATTTTGTGAGTTGCCCAGAATTACACAGCTGTAAGTAAGTGGGAAGCTGGGATGTGACCAGAACCCATGCTCTTTTTTTTTATGTATGGACTTTATTATGTTTCATTTGTTTCTGATTTATGTGATTTTTTTAAAGATTTTTTTTGATGTCGACTATTTTTAAAGTCTTTATGGAATTTGTTACAGTATTGCTTCTGTTTTATGTTTTGGTTTTTTGGCCACAAGGCATGTGGGATCTTAGCTCCCCAACCAGGGATCGAACCCTCACCCCCTCCATTGGAAGGCAAAGTCTTAACCACCGGACCACTAGGGAAGTCCCCCTTCTGTGGTGATTTTTATGGCAGTTTTTTAAAATTTTATTTTTTATTGACGTATAGTAGAATTACAGTGTTGTGTTAATTACTGCTGCACAGAAAAGTGATTCAGTTATACATTTATATACATTCTTTTTCATATTCTTTTCCATTATGGTTTATCACAGGATATTGAATATAGTTCCCTGTGCTATACAGTAGGACCTTTTTGGGTTTTTTTAAATACATCCACTTTTTAAAAAAATAAATGTATTTATTTTATTTTTGGCTGTGTTGGGTCTTCATTGCTACACGCGGGCTTTCTGTAGTTGCGGTGAGCGGGGGCTACTCTTCTATGCGGTGTGCAGGCTTCTCATTGTGGTGGCTTCTCGTTGCAGAGCACAGGCTCTAGGTGCATGGAGTTCAGTAGTTGTGGCACACAGGCTTCAGTAGTTGTGACTTGCAGGCTCTAGAGCGCAGGCTCAGTAGTTGTGGCAAAATAGTCAATAATTTAATACTGAATGGAGAATTAAGGACTCTAGAGCTAACCTTTGGAGAAAAGTAAGAACCGAAAAGATAAGATTTGGAACACTCATTATTCCTGTTTTCATATAACAGGGTTTCTTGTCATCCAACTATTCGTTATCTACATCCTAAGGTGTCTATAGATTCCAGCCCTTCTAAGTCAGCAAATTGCTCATCCTGTTTCAGCAAATTGCTCACTGATGGATTCATAACATAAACATAATACCGTATAATAGAAATAAAATTCAACTTTAAAGTGAAATTCTGAATTTTAAAGATATAATATCATGAAGCCATTGTAAATAATACCAGAGATCTGCTTGGTTAAACATACAAAGCCATTGATAAATGAGGATGTGTAGTTAACAATTTAAAAAGATACAATAGAAGTAAAAGAAAAAACAATTGAGTATCAAATAATTAAGAGAAGGCCTTGGAAAATAGTTGAATTTTTACCAGAATTAGCCTGTTTGAGCTGCTAACATTGAACATGCAGTGAAGGACAGTTTACTGTCCCATAAACCAGTTTTGCTGAAATAATCACTCAAAACAAAATGTAATTCTTTTTTTTAATTGTGGCACTTGTGCGTAATTAAAATTTAACCTAAATTTTACTGGCTATAAGAGAAAATATACTGGATTCGTTTATATAATAACATATTTTGACATAAATTTCAAATGAAAATTATTTTCAAACGTATTTTCAATTACTCTTCAGTCACTATTTACAGATGATTTTAAGTATATGGATTTTTTTTTTCATGTACAAATCATCCTTGAAAAATAAGGATTCTTTTACTTGAGTAGGACGTATCTTAATCCGGAGATCAGATCTAGGTCCAATAGACAAAATTTTAAAACTTAAAATTTTCTAATAGTAAAAGGCACTTAAAAGGTTAAAACCTCCTAACAGACCAGCATTCCGACTATAGAATCAGCCGATTTATGGGTAGTGAACATTTTGTTATCAAAATACTCACCCACAGCTGAGTGAGCCTATAGCATGGATACATGGTAGATTTCTGTACCAGAAATTGGATGAGCTTGTGTGTGGATCTCCTTCCAAATGCTAAGATTTCAAGGGCTTAACTGAGACCAGAACAGCATTTTCCAAAGTTGCTAGAAACAGAGAGTCCTTTAAAATGTTCCACTGACAAAGGGTTGTAGAGCCAAATAAAGTTGAAAAACACTTCAGACCAAACTCTACTTAACAGTGAAATTCACAGAGCACATTATAGCTCATTCCACATCTCAAAAGTCCTGCAGTCACGAAACATGTTTAAATTTACTGAACCCAGGATTTCTCAAGTTTATTTTACTACAAAATCCTTTTTCTTACTTTTTTTTTCTTTTTTGTTGACTTCACATTCACTAATGTCCCATGGGAGCATAGGTGATATTCAAAATATTTAACAAACTTCAAGTGAAGGCACTAAACAATCAGAAGGCTGTCTGACTAATTAGACTGACCCTAAAACTAGTGTTCTTTGGATCACTATTTAGAGGAAAAATCTGGTTTAAAACTGAGATTTTAATTGATAATCTAATGCCATCAATCTGCAAAGTTGCCTTAATTAGTAGGGGTTTTTTTTTCTTTTTTTTTGGTTACAGTTGCTGGACTTAAAATGTAGCTGATATAATGTAAATCATTTCAAAAAGGTCAAATGTATGATGTCACATGTTCTCTAGCATCAAATCCATTTCACTAAGTCTAAAATAATCTCTTTCAAGAGACACAATATTTTTTTAACCCTGGAAGGTTCGGTTCTAACCTTAAAATAACTTAAAGACACTTTTCAAAACTAAACTAAAAATTAAAAAAGTAAATAATAAGTAGAAAAAGGCAAGAGCTAAAGTAAGAGACATTTTCACTGGCCATTAAAAAAATTCTCTTCTTAAATCTGATTTTTAAAAATTAATAGAAAAGACTGGCAATTAACTTATTTTCCCTGGTGACTACTGCCTGTTTGGGGTGATACAAACATTCACCTAGATAACTGTGATTTAGGAGTAATAAGAATTATATTTTTGGTCTCTGTCCCAGTTTCTGCCACAGAGTTTCTAAAACCCTTGGGATTTCCTAAGTGATGAGATGATAATGGTGTCTTTTGTTATGTTAACAAGGTGATCTTTGGAAAGCACCTAAGGATGGGAGCAGGCAGCCTGTGGAGCCAACCTTGTGATTAGAGGTTGGAACTTTCAGTCCCACCCCCTTGCCCTCAGGGCAGGGAAGAGCCACTCAAGATTGAGCTCAATCGCCCATGGCCAATGAGTTATTCAGTCACACGTGTGTACTGAAGCCTCCATAAACCCCCAAGGACAGGGTTCAGGGAGCCTCCCAGTTGGTGAGCACATGGAGATTTGGGGAGAGTGGGCTCCATGCTTTCTCCCCATACCTCGTCCTATACATGTTCTCTATCTGGCTGTTGCTTTTATCATTTTATAATACACCGGTTAATCTAGTTAATAGAATATTTCTGTGAGTTCTATGAGTCACTTGAGCAAATTAATTAAAGCTAAGAAGGGGGTTGTTGGAACCTCTGACCTGTGGTACAAGGGTCAGAAGCACAGGTGACAACATATACTTGGTGACTGGCACCTGAAGTGTGTGTGTGCATTCCTGCTGGACTGAGCCCTCAACATGTGAGATCTGATGCTATCTACAGGTAGATAGTGCCAGAATTGAGTTGAATTATAGGACACCCAGCCGTTTGAGCACTGCTACGCTCTCTCATTGGAAATGGGGTGCTCAGGACCACTTAATGCTTTCCAGGCTCTGGCTTCTGTGAATTCATGACAACAGTAACCTCTGAAACATACACATGTACCTTTGCCACAAAACACTTCTGATAGACACATAAGAAATTAATAAAAGTTGCTAAAAAGGGGGGTAAGGGACCTAACGTTGTTTGGATGAGGGGCAAAAATATTCCAGAAGGAATTACTACTACTATTTATCTTTTGATAGTATGTGAGTTTTAAATATGTGATCTCATTAGATTTTCCAAATACAAATAAACAAGATAATTATCATTTTTTAAAAAAAGGCTGAAGAAAATGTAGTTTTATATACTTCAGGAAAAAGAAAATCGAGGGAGGATTTGATTATAGTGTTCAGTAGGCCAAGAAATGTGAATAAATAAAGAATTACTATAAAGGGGCCAGAAAAATGATTTAGGAGACAAGACTTTAGGAGACACTTTCTGATAAGCAGAGCAGTAACTCTTCCCATTTCCTTTGTTTTTGGCCACGAATGGTTAAAGGCTCCTGTGAGAGGGCTACAAGGGGACTAGTGTCCACATCAAGTGGATAGCTTAGATCCTGATACCAACTACTGGAAATTATCCAGGGCCCAGGAAAGAAGTACTGGTAAGCTGCAGTTGCCAGCACGGTGCTTGGTAGATGTAAATATTTGTGGGTCCGCTAAATTAATGGTAAGACTATAATTCATAATATCTTGCACACAAACTAGATTGGTAAGTTTTCAGTGGATGACTTTATTACCATTCCGAACTCAGTTAGATGGAACAGTACTCCTCAATGATTGAGAAATCAATCTTCCTCAAACTTCATGTATCACCATCTGCAAACATTGCTCTCTGTCACAGATTACCTGCCTTCAGCTATGGATGACACAGTGAGATGCATTTCATTCTCCTCTTCCTGGACACACAGAACAATGACCTTTTCTCACCTCCCTTGGAGCCAGGCAGAGGTCAAGTTTTTGCATTCTTGTTGAAAGGGTATGGGTCTACCACTTTCAGGCCTGGCCAGGAGATATTATGCATGATTGCCCATGTTCCCTTCTGCTGTAGTTTAGGTAGTCATGCATTTAAGACAACACCTCAAGGTGGAGGGGGCATGGGTTCCTGATTCACTACTTGAAAGCAATCTGCTAAGAATGAACCACCTAATTCACACTGGTCTCTGACAAGAGAAATAAACATTTATTAAGTTAAGACACTTGGCTTTCAGGAGTGTTTGTTAGACTACCTAGCATCAATTACCTTGAGTAATTCATTGCTAAACTGGTACACTGGTAATAACCATGGACTAGTGATGAGTCTACTTAATTCCAATCCTCTCCATTTCTCATTGCTGATTTACTCTATACTCACCAGAAATTATTTTTCATAGGACTTCTTGATGACCATGTCAGTCTAGAATTATCCATAGTACCTCTATGTCTATCTCTTCCTCCAATTCAACTTCCCAGTAGGGGACCTGGCATTACCCCTCTGTGTAGATACAACCATGGAGGATCAGGTCCTAACGAGATCATATCTAGAAGGGCCCTGTTCTGCAAGGTTAATGGTTTATTTTGCTATACCTTGGATTCATATGTTAGTTTAAAATAAAAAGTGACATGATTTTTGAAGGTTGAAGCTGAGTGGCTGAACCAAATTTCTATAATCAAGTTAACATATATTTTCCCCCTGAGTCTGTACTAGGTCATTTCTTAAAAATTATTTTTTCTATCCTATGAATCTGTATGTTTACATGAGCATTAGCTATTATTCCCAACGTCTATGTTATGGACGGAAAATAGGGTTCTTCTCGTGTCCCAACTCAAATCAAACAGTAAAGCATTGTTTATATTATACAAGGTTTACATTGCACAGGACTGTTTATATTCTACAAGGATCCTGAGGTCATGTCTAGACCCAATGGGAAAAAATGTCATAATAGATTAGTAAGGACTGTAATGAAGATGGAAGGGGAAAGTGGTGGCATATGTGCTAGGCATTTATTTCCCCAACTGAGGTCATTTCCTTGTCATGTACAGTAAAAAATCACAATGCTACTGTAGTTGCTCATGTGCTGCAATCCACTGCCCACCCATCCACCCATCTAACATTTTTGAGGACTTAACCTGTGCCAAGGACTCTACTCTCTGCCTGAAAGGCAAGTGAAAAATACAACCCAGGTCTTTCCTGAAGGAGCACATAAAGGAAGACTGATCTCTGAATAGTAAGTAACACAAGATAATGGCTGAATGGGTGGTGTCTTTTATCGTGTACTTGCAGGATAGAAAGCAGAGAGAAAAATAGCTCCAAAGAGTTGGACAGTTATATTATCATTGATTTTCGAGTGACCACCAATTAAAGGGCATGCTTAGCAGCTAGAAATGAGGACCTCATTAGATGACTACAAGAGCCAGACACTTTCAAAACTTTCCCCTAAACTCTCAGTTCCATTTTCATTTCATGAAGAGACAGCTTGGGAAGTCAGAGGTCACGCTCTTGTATGTCCACAACAGGGATGATTTAAGGCACCGGTAAGCTCCTGCTGAGCTGCCACCTAAGGTCATACGACTGTGAATCATGTCGGGATATAATGACTTGGGCAACATTCTTTCCTGCAAATACGTACAAGATGGATGGTGAATAGTATTGAAGTATAATATATGGTGCCGATCATGAATTTAAATTCCCTCAGAAATGGAGGAGAAACAATTAGCAAAGGGCATTCTTGACTTCGTTGAGCAGCAATGCCTCTCTGACTCCTGAGACACTCATTTTCAGCAGTCAGGCCACAAGATGTGTCTTCAATTTCTGCAAAATCTAGTTCTAGCTAGATTTTGGGAACTAATGGGAACATGATCCTAATGGATGTCTCATGTTTCTCATGCAGCGTGGCTGTGGAATTTTATGGGATGGAGTCAACAAAAAAGACAGGTCCTTTTTTACAGCATTCTTTATATCTGTTCAATCTTGTCACTACCATTGTGTCCTACTAAAAGGACATTTCAGGGACTGTGTGAGGCCTGGTACAGTGCGTTTTTATAGTCAGAGTGGGTCAGCGGATGGAGAATCACATGAGAGAAAACAAGAGGATGAGGTGCTATTCCCGGCTCCGGCTTCACCTCAGAGAATGACCTTGGCAGAAGCACTTAACCTCACTTTGAATCTTTGAACCTCAGTTTTCTCATCTGTGAAATGAGGAAAGAACATCTGCCCCTTTGCTCCCTCTCAGGATTGTTGGAGGATTAAACAGATCAGGGCTATAACCTGAAGTACGGTGAACTCATGAGGAAAAAAATTAGACATCACTTAACTGTATAATATTCTTTTTAATCATTACTAATTTCCAAAGGTGAAGAAAACCTTGTTAAAAAAATATGTAAGCTGACTGTTTTTCTGGAAACAAAATAAAGGCTCAACTAGCAACCCTGCATTAAAAAAGAGAACCTGAAATTCACATTCCAAATCTACTTCGAGACAGAAAGACCCCCAAATTCCTTCCAGTTTCCTAAGATTTTTCCACTATAATTTTTTTTCGTTATTGTCTTCTTCATAAAACGTTAGTTATATTTTGGGGTTTTGCTATTGCATAGTTTAGCATATATAAGGAAATCGTCTTTCCAATTCACTAATAAAAAAGGGAGTACAGGAGAGAAGAAGGAAGAGAGGGAAGGAGGAAGGAATAAACAGAGAACAAACCCACGTGGCTAAAAGAAACTGACCTGAGAAGACAAAACAATTCATAATTTAAAATACTATATAATACAAATGAAGTTAAAGATGTGTTTGCCCAGAAGAGGACTGACTTGAAGTAAACTGATATGATTTTCTGGATAACACCCTGTATTTCCCTGCTTTAGTGAAACAGTCAGTCATAGAAGAGCTCTATCTACAGGGAAATTATGAAAGAAATAATCTTCATTTCTCCATGATTCTTTAAAACCAAATTGGACTTTATTCCTTCTTATTTCTCTCTCAAACTCCACTCCTCGACATAGAAAATAGCATTCTGGAATGACTTAGAATTAGAGATCAGTCAATATTTCATGATTTTAAGGTTCTTCATTATGAAAAATGTGAATTTGGGCCCAATAATCCTAATCCTAGCTTTTCCTTTAGTTCTATAGTTCTATCAGGCCATGTTGTTAGAGCACTGTTTACACTTATTGCCAATAGTCTCTGGATTGGAGGTCAAACTGTTACTTACCTTCTTCAGCATACCCTTCAATGATTAAATGCCCCCAAGGACTTTTAAGAATCATTTTCATCTTGTAAATATTTTTTAATTGACATCTTAACTTTATAGTTGCTTCCCCTGTGAGGGAAAGAGACTAGGGTGATGGAGGGTTTTTGCTTCTTACTTTCTATTTTTTCAAGGACTTATTACTTTTTAAATTAAAATCAAGGAACCAGCACAAGAATGCTAGTAAGGTATAAGTGAGATGTAATGCTTGGTGTGCATAAGGGTTCAATAGTCCACTGCGAGAGTGCAGCCTTTTGAACAACCTCAGTGATAAGTGGGAACCACTTGTCCAAGACTATTTTATTTAAGATGCAATACTCATTTCTATCCCCTTCAATACATTTTAAGTACCCCAAGCTAGAATAATGGGGCTACAGGTGCAAGAAGAATATTATACCAAACAGGGGCAATATAAAAAAACATTACAATCAAATTTTCCTTATTAAAAATATAAGTCAAAAACCTAAATACAATATTATTCTACAGAGTTTTAAGGTATATTAAAAACATTGTGATAGGATGTTTCAAAAATTATGGTACAATCCCCTTCTGACACCCTCATTCCTGAGTCACCACTTCAGCAGGACTGGGTTTGGCATACTCAACCCACATGATGAGACAATAGCAAAAGAGCTTGATGGCTCAGTTGCCGAGGACTAGCCCACTAGGTTCTGAAGACAAGTGGACCAGGTGCTCCCACTGTCCATGCCAACCACCAAACCTGTGAGTGAGGCTGTCTCAGACCAGCTCTCACTCAGCTGATCCATCAGTTGACTAAAACTGCATGAAGGAGCCCAGATAAAACCAAAAGTAAAACACTACCCAGATGAATCCAGTCCCAAATGGCCAAGTAATTGCTATTTTAAGCCACTAAGTTTTTTGTTGTTGTTGTTTTGTTTTTTATATCTTTATTGGAGTATAATTTCTTTACAATGGTGTGTTAGTTTCTGCTTTATAACAAAGTGAATCAGTTATACATATACATATGTTCCCATATCTCTTCCCTCTTGTGTCTCCCTCCCTCCCACCCTCCCTATCCCACCCCTCTAGGTGGTCACAAAGCACCAAGCTGATCTCCCTAAGCCACTAAGTTTTGAGGTGGTTTGTAATACAGCAAAAGCTAATCTATACTATAATACAATTTGGTCAAGTGGGTTTATCCTTGAGAATGCAAGGTTGGTTCAGTATCAGCCAGTCAAATCATGTGATTCACTGTATTAGTTACATAAAAGGAGAAAATCATATCATCATTCTTTTTAGATAGAAGAGATAAAAAGCATCCCATGAGGTTCAAAATCTATTGGGTAGGGTAAATTTTATAAAACTAGATCCAAATAATAACTATCTTTCCTTGATAAAGGCTATATACCAAAAATACATGGCACATGTATATACTAACAAAAATTATTATACTACTAATTTTTTTTAAAAATTAGCATTTCCTTTAAGGAGAGAATTGAGATAAAGATTTCTAACATTACTGGTCTATTGGAACCAACCTTTTTGGAGCTGTGTATTGAGAGAAATAGAAAGAGAGAGAAGGTTTAGAAGAATATAGATAAAAATGTCATATTTATAGATTGTTTTGATTATGTATTTCATTGGAAACAAAGGGAAATCAATAAGCTATTAAATCTAAGAAAAGAGCTCAACATAGGGGCTGGAAAAAAATTAATACACCAAAATCAATTGTGTTCCTCCATAGCATCAATATCTAGATACAATACAAGATGAATTTACCATAGTAACAAAACCTATAGAGAGTATGGGGTTTCACCTAATAAATTATGCAGAAAATCTTCATAATGAAAACTTTACTAGAGGACACATGAGTAAAAGAAATATATATCACAGGTATGGATGAGATGACTTACTATAATAATATAAATGTTCTTATATTAATCTATAAAATTAAATGCAACTGTAATAAAAGGCCAAGCTCTTTTTTTTTGAGGGACAGCATAAAAAAGTGATTCTAAAATGTATCTGGGGGAATTCCCTGGTGGTGCAGTGGTTGAAAATCCACCTGCCAATGGAGGGAACATGGGTTCAATCCCTGGTCCAGGAAGATCCCACATGCCACGGAGCAACTAAGCTGGTGCACCACAACTGCTGAGCCTGCACTCTAGAGCCCACGAGCCACAACTACTGAAGCCCACGAGCCTGGAGCCTGTGCTCCGCAACAAGGGAAGCCACTGCAATGAGAAGCCTGTGCACCACAACAAAGAGTAGCCTCCTGCGCCACGCCTCGCTGCAACTAGACAAAGCTCACACGCAGCAATGAAGACCCAAACGCAGCCAAAAAAAAACGAAAAGAAAAAAAAAGAGCAGATTGCTCTATCTCCTATAAAAACATTAAAATAAAATAAATGTATCTGGAAGAATAAAGTTCTCCATACAGCTAAGGTAGTTTTGAAAAATAAGCTCAAAATGGAGAATGTGCCCTATACATTAAGATATATTGGGAAGTCATGATAGATAAGAACTGTGTGATGCCCTTGGAAGAAACGGCAAACAAGAAAACAAATCAAACAGGTGGCCTAGAAATAGAGCTATATACAGATAGGAAGTTGGCACATGAAAGAGATGGAATCATAGTCCAATGGAGGAAGTTGAATTATAGGTCTTGGGGAAACAGTCTCATTTTAAAAAGAGATATGAGACTGGATCTTAACCTAGTGATATCACTTATGTTGTACCCAGTCCTATATAGCTCACCTAATCTTCACAAAAAAATCCACAAGGCATAAACTATTATCCTCATTTTACAGGTGGAAAAACTGAGGTATGAGAGATAAAATGACTAGCCTAAGAAGTACATGGTGGAGCTGGAACTTAAACCCCACAGAAATCATTCTATTAACCATTATGTTATATAATTCCACCTAATGTACAAAACTAAAATACAATAGTTTTAATATCTAAATGTGAAAAATAAAATCTAGAGAGAATAAAAGAAATTGCAAGGTAATATATTTGTGATTTCAGGGTAAGAGATGAAATAGATCTTTGAAAAATAAAGAAGCATACATTGTATGAAGCAAAAGTGATGAATTTAACTATATTAAAATTATAAATTTATTAATATAAAAAATCTGATTTAAAAAAATGGGCAGAAGAGCTGAATAGACATTTTTCCAAAGAAAACATACAGATGGCCAACAGGCACATGAAAAGATGCTCAACATCACTAGCCATCAGGGAAATGCAAATCAAAACCACAATGAGAGATCACCTCACACATGTCAGAATGGCTATCATAAAAAAGAACAAAACAAACAAGCCTTGGCGAGGATGTGGAGAAAAGGGAACCCTGGTACACTGTTGGTGGGAATGTTAACTGATGTAGCCACTAGAGGGGTGGGATAGGGAGGGTGGGAGGGAGACACAAGAGGAAGAAGATATGGGGACATATGTATATGTATAGCTGACTCACTTTGTTATAAAGCAGAAACTAACACACCATTGTAAAGCAACTATACTCCAATAAAGATGTTAATAAAAACAAAAACAAAACAGAACAACCATATAATCCAGTAATTCCACTCCTGCATATATATCTGAAGAAAACAGAAACACTGATTTGAAAAGATGCATGCACCCACATCCAGTGTTTATAACAGCATTGTTTACAATAGCCAAGATATGGAAGCAACCTAAGTGTCCATCAACAGATGAATGAATAAAGAATTCGTGCCATATATACACAATGGAACACTGCTCAGCCATAAAAAATGATTAAATTGTGCCATTTGCAACAACATAGGTGGACCTGGAGGGTATTATGCTTAGTGAAATAAGTCAGACAAAGACAAATACTGTAATGATATCACTTATAAGTAGAATCTAAAAAATAAGACAAATGAATGGATACAACAAAACAGAAACAGATTCACAGATATAGAAAACAATCTAGTGGTTACCAGTGGGGAGAGGGAAGCGAGAGGGGCAAGAGACAGACTGGGAATTAGAAAGTGCAGACAACTTATGTATAAAATAAATGAGATACAAGGATATATTGTAGGGCATGGGGAATATAGCCAATATTTTATAATAAGTTTCAATGGAGCATAATCCATAAAAATATTGAATCACCATGTTGTACACCTGAAATTAACATAATATTGTAAATCAATTATACTTTAATAAAAAATTAGAATTTTATGTACAATAAAGGATACCAAAGTCAGACTGAAAAACAGTTGATGGGTAGAAGACATATACATTATCTAAAACCCAATAAAGGACTCAACATCTGAATACAAAAACTTCTACATCTCTAAAGACACAGAATACTCAATAGAAAAATGAGCGAAGGTCATGATAGGCAATTCATAGAATGGAAAACATGAATAGCAAGAAAGTATATGAAGACCTAACTTTTCTAGAATCAGAGCAATGCAGAATTAAAACACCTTACTTCATATGAATCCACACATGCCAAATTTCCAGAAGTTAAAATGCAAATTATGCTGTGGAGCAACTACGCCTGCGCACCACAACTACTGAGCCTGCGCTCTAGAGCCTGGGAGCCACAACTACTGAGCCCGTGCACCTAGAGCCTGTGCTCCGCAACAAGAGAAGCCACTGCAATGAGAAGCCTGCGCACCGCAACGAAGAGTAGACCCCGCTCGCTGCAACTAGAGAGAGCCTGAGTGTAGCAACGAAGACCCAATGCAGCCAAAAATAAATAACTTAATTTTTAAAAATGCAGATTAACAGCATGTGGTGACAAAGGATATGGCAAGAGAGAAATTCCAAATATTGCTGGTGAGGGGAAAATGGTACAGCTATTCTGGGGAGGAATCTGTGAAATAAGGCATATATATGACTTCTACCTCAGCCATTCCACGGCTGCACTGTTACTCTGCACTGTTACTCAAGGGGACATGTGGAAAGAGTGTATTAATGCTTTATGGCGGACATAAAGTGTTGAAAATAGCCTAAGTATGTATCACCAGGGTAATGGATAAGCAAAACATGGTATTAACATATGGTGGACTATTAGACAGTGGCCAGAAGCAATAATTTCTATGGAGCAACACAGACACATTTTAAAACAATACTTTTGTGTAGAAAAAATAAAAGAATAGGATGTGATTTTTAGTCGATACTACTTTTGCAAAAATTAGAAAATACAAAACAATTCGGTATTTCAAATATATACATATGTTTAAAATAACTATGAAAGGTGAGTTGGGAAATTACATATTAAATGGCCCAAATGGTGCTATATAGGGGAAAATAAAGGAAATAAATCTGGCAGAGGAACGTCGGGGCCAAAACCAATCTTAAAAGTATTAGAAAATAGAGTGACCATACACACTGATGATAGAGTGACATGAACTGAGGCATATGGTCCCTTTTGAGTAAATGCCTTAAATACAAACTAAAAAAATAATGTCATAAGATTTACAAGCACTATAAAAATATTTAGCATTATTGCAGTAGATAGTAGAAATATATAACCTTTCAACTTAAATAAAAACAAGACTGATGAAATATCATCTTTGTTCCCATGTCATCCATGCTAAGGAAGAAATAATAAATCAGCTTTTAAGATAGAATTTTTTACAATGAGAGATAAAAAACAAACAAAAAGAAACCCTAACTGTTTATCCCATGAAGGGAGAAAAAAACAATTTGAAAAGTCAGAGTAGAACTCTCTGAGGACAATATTTAACATCAATTTTTGTAAAACAGAATTTTAAGAAGCTGGTTTTGAATTGTTTATAGAGTTTCTAATTAGCATGCTGAGGAAATACAGGGTCCATCTTAATGAAGAAGCAAATAAGAAGTTCTGACTCTTAAAATTCTAGAGTAGGTGCGTGCAGGTGTGCTGGTGTGTATGTGTGTGTGTGTGCACATTTGCTGTGTGTTTTCAATAAACTCAAGAGTACATTAAGGGTGTATGTTATTACATTGTAACAATTCTTGAGCAAGTCTAACTGAAGGTCAGTAGCAAACAAGTAGATGCCGCTTGGGTGGCCCCCCAAACTCTCAGGTAATGCGCAGATCTGGCTTGGCAATCACGTTCTGCTTTTAGACATAATGCATTTTTAAGTTCTTGTTAGCATTGAAAGACTAACTTGAATATTCTGCAACTGATGAAATGGACAACAGAGCAGTAACCTAGAGTTTACAAGTATTTGGGGCAGTAAAACTTTAGTTCTAGATTTAACTTGGATTTTAGTCCTAATTTAACTTGGATTTTCTACAACGCATTTTTTTTCTATAAACTGGAGGTATATACCACCATAATCCTAAAAAACCTGTGACTTTGGGCTTCTGGGGTCTAAGCCTTCTCTCTAAGTGACTGAAAGGTACAACTGGATATTAGACCTGTCTAAAAATTGTCCTTTTCTGTCCTCACATACAAGGGTTCAGCTTGATTTTTGGATAGCTGTCATTAAAAAAAAAAAAATGTGCAAAGAGCTAATGCCTTTTGCTACAAGACAAAACAATTTCTCCTGGACATGCAGTAATAGGAGGCAATGCCATGTGTTGGAAGCATGCACATATTTTATGATAGATATTAATCTGGAGGTTAACAGCTAGGTGCTCTGGTTGAAGTAGTTTATTTCAAACATACATATAATGTTAACCCACTTTGTAACAAAGTCTTCAACATTTCATATGCAAATTCATTTTTCTTTCTAGTTTAAGCCCAAGGAAATCCCCATAAATCTTGTCTCCAAAGAGAAAATATAAAGAATTCATAAGATTAAAGAGTTCTTATCAATTGTATAAAAAACTAGAAATGTACTAACTAGACAAAAATGTAGACGTCTAAGAGAACGTCCAACAAATAGAAAAGTAGAGGACTGCACTGAGATTGCAATACTGAGAAAAATACATTATTTCTAAATGAAAAAGTAAAAGGAGATAGAATAAATTAAAGCCAGAAGAAAAATTTAAAACCTACAAAAATACGAGTCAATACAAAGTTAAAAACCCATTAATTTTACTATATACCCAAAGGCTTCACAAAAGATCTCATGAATATCACAAATTAAAATAAAACAAACAAAAGCCAGAAATATTGTTTTCCCCAAATTGTACTACTACCTGCTTATTGCTTCAGTGGTAAGAAGAAAAATTATCTTCAAATAGTTAAATTGTATACCTACTTACATTTTAACTCTTAGGTGGATCTTGTTATATAATATATATGATCTTTAAAGAAAACTTGTTGATTGTTTATTTTGGCATCTGTTAGGAAATTCCTATTTAATTAGATAAATCTCCTTAGATAACTCTTAAATAAAAATAGATGCAAATATAGTATGTTTCATATCATTCATTTTAGACCTCTAAGAGTTGGAAAAGCTCAACCTGGAGAAGAAACTAGTTTTATTGAGGGAAGAAACTACTTTCCAGTTTAGAAGAGGAGGGATTATCCCATTTCTGTAGAGGAAGCAATCAGGAAGATACAAAAAGAATGATCCTTGCCTAGTGCTAAGGCCAGAACTACTGTGAATATTGTACCAGATCTTGTAAAAACAGCCACTGTGCTGGCACTCACAGGCCTGGGTCATGGTGTGTTCAACAATAAAACTTTGTTCCAAAGGATGGAACTCCTTTGGGCCAAAAAGCTTTCACCTGCCTTATTCCATTAACCTCACTGTTTTGTTATGGGAAATGTGTTTATTTTTTGAAATGACATTGAAATATATCCTTAAAAGAACACTTTAGGTCTCAACAAGATTCTCTTCTCTTTCAGCCAACACATTACCTTTTAGAAATCAACAGTCTACTTCTTTCTTTAAATCATCACATTTCAAAGCTGTAGCAGCTAATAAATGTCAATATAATTTTTCCAAAACTGCCGTCTCCCTAAATTTCTATGCTGTCTTCTTTATCCTGTCTTTTCAAGGTAAAGGTATCTTTCCAGTTTTCTTAGCATTATCAGGATTATGGATTTTGTTCATTGTTAAAGTTTGTTATTTATGGACATAAGTTAATGTAAATGCAAAAATATCTCGTATTATTCACAAGCTGGCTGACTTAAATCACTCGCTCTTAAAGCAACTTTACTGCTCTCCAATCTGTTCAAATGCACGGAAATATAAATTCAGGATGATGTGGCTTTTCTGCAATGCTTTCTTTTCAGGCTGCAGTCTACATGACAGCGTTATACCCTATCCTTGCTGCTGTTGTTGTTCAATCTATAAAATCTCTCTTGAAGACCCCCAAAACAGCTTGTAATTTAAACTTTTACTTTTGGTGACTCACTGTTTTCAAATTGCCATCTCTGACCATATCCCCCTTCCAGGGGAATTTATGCAGACTCTTAACCCATAATTGCTTTACTCTTTACCTCTATTTCTGGGTTCTTAAATTAACTGTTACATCAGTGTTCTTCATTACTCAAATTATTTTTTCTTAAGAACTTTTCCTGGAAGTAAGTTCATGCTATTTTTGACAAGCAAACATTTGACTTCTGAAAGAATTCTTATGGAAATGGGTTTATATCCCAAATGCACCACCAAAAATCTTTGTGACCTTGCATAAACGTCCCTTACCATTTCAGGTGCTATCTTTGCTTGACTCCAAAGGGAACTGATTAAAACTATGAGCATCTAGCTGTTATGCACTTCTGTCTCAGTTTGGTCAATGAAACTCTCAAAAATCCATCAGATTTTCATTATTTTTATCATTAGCCTGTTTGTGTAAAATAAGTTACCATTTATGGAGCCAGTGTTCTCCTTTATTCCGGCATCCAATCATTGTAAATATTTCTCGTGGACACATTCTTAGAAGGCCTATGAATAACCTGGCCTCTTACTGATTCTCCCTTTTGGAGTCTTACTAGTCAGACTTCCCCAATAACTTTCAGAGAGCGTTTTCCCCCTTTCCGGGTCTTCTTTTTGACTTCTATACGCCATAGAACTTTCCAAAGTCATCACACCAATACTAATATTACCACATACCCTCCAAAAAGCTCCAAGCTGTTTATGCCTATTCATTAAGTTAATACTTTATCAAAACTTGTCCAACTGAGTAGTTTTAGCACAGATATTTTACACATTTTAGCACAGACATGCTCTGTTTAAGGCTGACAGATCCATTAGGAATTAACTTTCTGGTACATTTTCCCTCTGACATTTTCCTCACAACTGGGTTTCCTCATAACTGAACCATCAGTTATCTCTTGCCTATAGAAAGGCAGATAAGAGAAAAGAAAGCTAAGTGAGAAAAGATATGTAAATAGACTAGCACAATATTGGACACATAATAAGTATTCAATAAATGATAGCAAGTATTCTTACCCTTATCCTCACATTAGTTTATATGTATTAAAAACTGATTACTGGACTCAACTCTTACTTCCATTTCTCATTAGATCCTCACAGAAACCCTGGAGGAAGCGAGGTTTTATCCCCATTTTACAGGTTGGGAGACTGCAGCCTAGAGGGCTTAAGTACCTTAAGTGAATTCATATAGTCAAGAAATAAGCCTATATTTGTCACAATCACTTGCCCATGCTTTGACGTGACACCATCACCCATCATTTACCCAGCTTCACCAAGGTACTACTAAATTTTTTACTCTTATTCTCCTCTCTTTGCTTCATACTGCCATTGTCACCAGCCCAGTCAAATTCACTTTTAATTTTCCAATGTTAATGAAGGGAGTAGAAGGTGGAAATTGAGGTTAAAGGAGGAAACTTTAATGTTATTCAAGGATGACTTCATCTTAACTTCCAGCCTTCGTCTACCCATTCTCTGCTCCAGTCACATGCAGAGTATTTGCTATCTCTTCCATAAGTCTTGACTTTTCTTGTCTTTATGCCACTTTTCTTTTCTCCATTTGCAATGAATCTCCCTTTCCCTTGGTTCTTCACCATTTCTTACTCCATACTCTCCATTAAAATTCAAATCTACCTTTAAAGCCCAACTCATATACCAGTTCTGTCCTGCAGTCTCCTGGATCTGCCAAGTCAGAACTAACCACTTGCTCCTCCGTGCTCCTGCAATGGCAATGATGTTAGAAGGGTGAGTGATTTTACAGCTCGCTCACCACCTGTGGGAAATATGTCCTATTTGCCCTTCCACATCCTTTCTCCACCCAACTCTATATGGATGGCTTGCATGGCCTATCTTAGTAAGTGTCCTTGCTCTGGCTTCTGTTTGGCTCACCAATGAAGAGTACCAATAGAAGATTGTAGGGAATGAAGGAGGGGAGTGAAGTTAGGGTATTAATTCTTGCCAAATTGCTGGGAGTTGGCTGCATCCCCCAACTAACGTATAGTGCTTCTCTGTGGGGCATCACAGCATCTTTGGGGAGGACTCTCTCTCCAGCAAGGCTTCCTTTCTCTTTCATCTCCTATAAAATAGCCACACTTTTACTGAACCCAGGGCACTACACTATCTCTTGGTTCTCTACCTTGGGCTCAACTTATCCTTATTGATGTACCCCTGATTTCCTGCTGAGACCCTGTCTGATGAACTTCGTAATATGCTCTTCTAAGTTGTTAATTTTACAAACCACATTATTACACTTATTAGAAGAATGTCTTCAGGATGTGGCAGTAAGCTCTGATTGATGATAATGGTAAACAGCTAGAATTTATGGAACATAAAGTATGCTTTGGTTACTCTCTTGAGTACACCGTGTGCATTATTCTAATTAATTAAAATCACTATTAGCTAAGCAAGGCACACAGATGCTAAGAGGTTCCCAGAAGTAACTTGCTCATGGTCACTCCAGTGTCTCAGTAGTGTTTAGGACTCAGATCTGTCCAAAGCCTAAACCTTAAGTTCTAGGTCTAAGCAGTGGGTCTCAAACTTGAGTATGCATCAGCATCACCAAGACAGCTTGCTGAAACAGGTAGTGGGCCCCACCCCCAGAGTGTCCGAGTCTGTAGGTCTGGAGCAGGGCCCAAGACTTTCACTTCTAAAAATTCCTATGTGCAGCTGATGTGCTGATCTGGGTACCAGACTTTGAGAACCGCTAGTCCAGGCATTTTAGGTCCAGAATTTCAGGTGTTAGAATAATTTTCTGGTGATAAATTGTCGGAAAAAAAAAAAAAAAGCACTGCATTTTCCTGTTTGTAAGGAGGTAATACATTCAATCTTAAAGAGTCAATAATGGGGCTAAGTATTTAAGAAAGAAGAGTTATTCTCCAGGAAGATGGGAGGAGATGGACATTCTAAGGACAGGAATGCCCTTTCAGGAAACTTGCAAAGGGAACAGAAAAATAACATAGTAAGATTCTGCTATCCAGTGTTCACAGAACATGAGTGGGATACTCTTGACTGTAAAATGGGAAGCCAACTTTTGCTCACCATATACATACCTTATTCAGTACAAATGTTTATTAAGAATCTCCAAAAGCTAGACACTAGGCATCAGGGCTACACTGATAGAGCAGATAAAGTGCCTGGCCTCAGGGAGCTTGTGCTTCAGATGATGTACATCAGCTAGATACACCGAATGATGGATACTATATTGGGTTCACACTTCGTCTCAAGAAAAAAATATATCCATAGACGTGATCCAGGAGTCAAATGGCAAAAGACCTAGCCTCAAAGTGAGTGTTAATTTCATTAAATGGCAGGTAAAAATTATTTTATATGCCGAGATAGGCTCTGCTTAAAAGACACACTATTCCTCCAAACGTATTATACAAGCCAGCTTATAAACCTGTGACTTTTTCTAGGAGAAATGTTGCCTTCTTTCCCAAGAAGGGAGCAGTAGGGGTCGGGGTGGAAATAGTTTCATCATCAGAGGCACAGTCTCACTACTACTGCTCAGCTCCAATTCGCAACCTTCTGAATGGTTTCCAGACTAAGTAATTTAGCAAAGTGATGAAGAAAAAATGGCCCATTAATCTTATGATGCGTGTTATAACTTAACTCTGGGTTTAGCATAGGAAAAATATTATTTGCATTGATTAGAAATATGCTTTATGGCTGCATATATTATTCACTCTGAACATTCTAAAATTATTAGCTGGGTTGACATGATGAACTACACAGGAGTACTTCTAGATGGCATCTCAATGTCATCTGTTACTCACATCATATAGGTCTAGGAATCAATATGTATTTTACTCAATATGAGATCTTATTCCAAATACCAAAATATGCCTGTTTTTATTCAATGGTTATCATCATGAAACTACCAGCTAAACATCATTTAGAAAATTCAAAGCAAGTAAATTACTGTATTAACTGTCCAACTATGATTATGACTTTCCTCCACTTATAGCTGAACCTAATATAATGATCTGGTCAGTCTGATTGGAGGATTTATTCATTAATTTACTCAAATGTTCTGAGGTATATTTTGAAGGACTTAAATTATGGTCTGGTTTGTAGGATCCAACAGTAAGGGTGCAGGTTTATCTCCTACAAGCTCTGTGACCTTGCCCAAGTGACTTAGCATCTCTGAGCCTCACTTTCCTAATCTGTAAAATGGAAACAATAATAGAACCCAAGTTGTAAAGCTGAAGGAAAAAAAGTAATATGGTAATGTATTTTGGCACAAAAGAGCAGTTACGCTGATGGTCATTATTTGTGAATACTGTTGCTAAGATTATTGAAAACCTGTTGTGTGTTAGGTGCTGTTCAAGGACTAGAATTTTAAGACTGTTCTTCACCTTTATCCCAGTTTTACCTGCAAAGTTCTGCCATGCACTGGAAAAACATACTGGTATTTCTCGGGAAGGGGACCACTCAGGTGACATTTTTGTTTCACCAGGTATATAAAGTATACAAAGGTTATAGTATATCTTTTAAGTCCTTTGGACGTCTAGTTATCTTTTACTAGAATGATTCTAGTAGATCCTGATAGATACCTGAGACAAGGTCAGGTCAGTGGTGTTGGTACCTTTTCTGGCTTAAGAGCATAGGGCAGAAACACATGAAGAGAGGTCTTCCTTTTCCACTCCTGTTACTAAGAACCCTCTCGAATAATGACAATCTGAAACAGATCACTACATTGTTGCATGTTGTAGAATCAAAGCAGTGTACAAAGCAAAGAGCACTGGCCTCCATTATACGTGCATTTCACTTGAGATTCACTTTTCTAGACCGTGGAGAAAGCAGATGTTCCAACACTTTCCAGGTACTGGAATATTACAATCTGGCCATCTCCACCACTGCATGTTTGATCACACTGTTCCCTGCAAATGGAATGCTGTTCCATCAAGGTCAGATTGACCAGTGCAAATACCTGATTTTATCGTACGGTCAGAACCAAATTAACTTACTGAAATTCTGCCCAGCTCAGGGTCTACCTTCTCTGTGAAACCTCCTGCGAGATCCCAAGTTACAAACAACTCTATCTTCTTCAGAAGACATTGTATACTATATAAATAGTAATTTACATATAAATATATGTATATGTGTGTGTGTTTCTTTGTTACATTAAGTTATAACTTCTGTGGTTTCTCTTCTTAACTAAACTGGACCCCCTTATCATCACAGTGGCCATGTACATCATTGTATCCTCCAAAAAATCCAGATAATAATATCATGGATTCAGTATATAGTTGTTTAATAGAAAACAATTAACTAACCACTGCAGAATACTAGTGTCTCTCAAGGTGTGTTCAGTGGATCATAAATCCTATGAGACAGTCCATGAAGGAAAAGATTTCAAATAAATTTGGGATCTGTTGTCCACTACATCTCCTTATCAGAGACTCAATTCACAAGACTCGTAAAAAGCTCTGTAGCAAAGAAACTGTTGACTTAGTTTGACCCAGTATTTCTCTTACAAGAGTATCAGTTCTGGAGGTCAAGGACATTTTCCACCTCTAATACAACATCTCTACTGCCTAGTAGAGTGCCTGGCACTTAGTAGACACCTAATAAATATTTGAATAAGTTTCAACATACATTCCCCTTTTAAGCTATAGAAGAAAAACACAGTATATAGTAGATTTTGATTTACTTGGGGAGAATAATAATATGAATAGATAAATTTACACAAGTCATTTTAAAGTATATATATTTGATAATACTTTTTTCCACAAATCTACACAATTGCACATTTAGTGGTGATAGTAAACGAACTACATTTGCTTCTGAAAACTTGCTAAGAAGGATGGCTACTAAAAACTACAACTTGAACCCAAAACAATTGATTTAGTTCATCGGTCCCCACTCCTTAGCAGTTTTAATATAGAAGAAAATAGACGCATATATTTCTTTTCTGCCATAATATGACATCATATAAGGAATGCTATTTTATTAGCTAGAAATAAGATTTGCTTTTGTTATTTCAGCACATTTGATCACATAAGAATAATTCTAGATTTTTTCCCCTCCTGTGACTCTCACCGCATCCCCATCTAAAATAGACTTTGGAGATTTAGATCAAATGTCGTATCAATTGTCCTAGACTGCTTACTATGTGCTTTCACTATAGATTTTAATGTCAATAGAGAAAGGAGAAGGAAAAGTCAGAGGGAAATGAAACAGGTGTATGCAACACCCCTCTCTACTACCGACATTTCTCAGAATTCTGGGAGAAGTTGCATCTATAAGTGGAAAGTGGAACTCATGGTGGTTGAACTTCTCATGACGAATTTTTTTCACTACTGAAGAAAAATATGTTTGATTTTACCGTAACTGAAAAGTTCTCCTGTTTCTACTTCTGAGGTTTGCCCTCAAGACTACTGTTTACCTAATGGAAGTGACTCCTATGCATGCAGGAAAAAGTGCACCATTTGAAGGAAAAGCTAAAGGAGTGATATTCAGGTAGCTCCTCATTCCACCAATGAAAACATACACATAGATTTTCCACTTTACACCTCATTTTCCACCTTATTTTCATGATTTTGAAATGAATATGTAGGGTCTGATGAGTCTGTCAATAGTCTATAATTATTAGTGTTATTAAAATAGAATACAAATGATAAGCCATATGTAAAAATGCTGTGTGAATAAACTGCTATACCCCAAATAATACAAATGAGTGAATGGCAGTAATTGCTAAGAGGGATTAACAACATAAAGGATATTAAAAAAATGATGACCGTATTTCATATTTATGTGTCTTTTTCTCTCTCACTCTTTTTTTTTTTTTTTTGCGGTACGCGGGCCTCTCACTGTTGTGGACTCTCCCGTTGCGGAGCACAGGCTCCGGACGCGCAAGCTCAGCGGCCATGGCTCACGGGCCCAGCCACTCCGCGGCATGTGGGATCTTCCCGGACCGGGGCACGAACCCGCGCCCCCTGCATCAGCAGGCAGAACACTCAACCACTGCGCCACCAGGGAAGCCCTTCTCTCTCACTCTTACTCAACTCCTAAATAACTAACAGAATATGCTCACAAATGGTAAGCATGTTTTGGATGTTCGATGCGTGTTTGTGGGAAAGAACAAAAAAAAACTGCCTCAATTAGGTCAAATATCATACAAGAGATGAATGAGATTAGAGATGGGATTGGGATTTGTGTTAGTTACTCAATAGCTAACCAATCACAGATATGACAGTGTAGTGCAATATGCAAATATACTTTTAAACAACTTCTCTTAAGTTATCTACTGTCTGTAAAGACAATCACACTCAACTGCTCTGCACTTAACCCCAGAGCTTCTGAGTTAGAATCTGTTAGAAATAGGTACACGTTTCATTGCTTTGGCAACATTTACATGGCTCTGCATCAGGCAATACAACTGCTAAGATCACACTCTGGGAATTCAGGAAAGGCTAGTGTCCAGTTCTGGTCGTCCTACCACCCAACTGTGATCTAGGGTAAATTCCTGATAAAAGCTACCATCATCATCATCATGACCGATCAAGAACATATTGCCACATGGAAATTCAACACTCCCTGGGCCATTCACAACTTTCCTTTAAAGGACTCATATTCTATGTGGGGTCTTAACGCCTTCAAATAACAGAAAATACAAGTCTTTAGGCCTTTTTTTCTGTAGCTAATTTTGGCATCTTTCACCTCTGTCCACTTAAGTGTTGGTTTAGCATATTCTTGTCACACAAAGAAGCTACTTCCCAAAGAGAGGAACAATGTGTCAAGTGACAAAGACATTGAGTGAAGTCTTTCACATCCTAGATTGTCCACGGTACAGCTCAGCTGGTCTCTGGGTTGGAAGGCCTGGGTCTACTTTGCTCGTCTGTTACAGGGGAAGGGACACGGTCCTTAGCATGTGGTCTGTGAAACAGAGGCAGCTGCGGGTAGAATTATAACACAAGCAGAACTGGCTTCAATTCTTCCTTCTTAGGTCTTTTTCTTCTTGTTCAGCTGTTCAAGGAACTTGCCTGCCCTCTGTCCCTGCCAGGACGATGTGACATCTGCCTGGATAAGTAGGTCACCATTGTATATCAGGAAAGGTCTTATTTGTAATCATCAGGAACCAGATACGGCTAATTTGAGCAGAAAAGGAAACTTTTGGAAGTTTATGGTTAGGTCTCAGTAACTAGAAGCAGACTAAACAACCGAAAGCCAAGGCTATGCTATTGCAATTATAGGATCAGGCCAAAGTGATGTTATAAGTCCTAGCTGGCCTTGCTACCAAGCAGGAACAGGAAACAGGAGGTTGACCCAGCACTGCTGGCCTTGCTTCTTTACATCGTTTATTTGTCATTCAAAATCCAAGAGAGGGGTGCAGTTGGCCAACCCAAGGTCGCCCGACTGTTTTCCATCTGTAAGGGAGACTGAGCATGTGAGTAAACAGTGTATCTGACATGTTCAGCTTGTATAATGAGAGGAAGGCTCTGTTTCTCACCAAGACCCACAAAGTGGAAAATTCCCCAAAGAGAAAGGAATTTCAGATCAGATGCTTGGAAAGTTAAAAACAACAACAACAAACAAATGCAGATGTGGAATTAAAGACATGGAGTCATTAAGAACCTATATATGGAGTGATTCAGACCTGAGTTCACATCTGGAGCAAGCTACTCAATCTTGCTGAGCTTCAATTTTCTTTAAAGGAAACAACGTGGAAGATGATATCCACATGTAACTTGTGGTACACATGAAGGAGGGTAGTACAGTATATGATGCCAGGCACATCCTATGCATTTTCTAAAACTACTAGTAGTACTATTATTATTGTTACTTATTATACAATTTATTGTAGAAATTAACAGGGAGAGTATTAATAAATGTTAATACAGTGCTAAGTGTCACATTTATGATCTCAACTAATTATCTGTTGATTCAACAAACATTCCACATATCAGAAAATAACCTGTTAGTATATACATATATATATATATATATTTTTTTTTTTACAGAAGAAAAGAAACCCTGAGGCTTAGAAAGTGTAAACAATGTACCAAAAGTCACTCATTTAAGAGGTAATGGAATATTATTCAGCCTTAAAAAATGAAGGAGATCCTTTCATTTGTGACAATATAGATGAAACAGGAGTGCATTATGCTGATGAAATAAGCCAGACAGGATAAATACGAATGATATCATTTATATATGGAATCTAAAAAGAAAAAAAGCCACACTCATAGAAACAGAGTAGAAAACTGGTTGCCAGGGGCTGGGGTGTGGGTGGGGAAAAGAGGGGAAGACTGGTAAAAGGGTACAAACTTTCAGCTGCAGGATGAATAAGGTCTGAGGATCTACTGTATAACATAGTTACTACAGTCAATAATACTCTATTGTATAACAAACATTTTCTGAGAGAATAGAACTTAAGTGTTCTCACCACAAAAAGAAAAAAAGGAAAAAGGTGTCATGAGCTGTTAGATGTATTAGTTAACGTGATGGGAAGGATCCTTTTACAACGCATATGTATGTCAAATCATCATGATATACTCTTTGACTATCTTACAATTTTGTCAATTATACCTCAATAAAACAGAAAAAAAAAGAGGTAATAAAGATGAGACTCCAATCCAGGATTATCCAGCTCAAAAAACTACACTCTTAACCATTACAATATAGTATCCATCCATATGTTGTAACTGTAAAATGCTTAACACAAAGGAAACGTTAAATAAATGGTATTTATTCTAACTCTAATGCTTACTAGATATTAGTTATGTGGTATGCTTTACTTCTAACTACAAGGGTATAAGGTGCAAATTCTTGCTACAGAACATAAAAGCCCCTGTGGTACCCTGTAGGATAAACACAGTACCTGTAAATCTCTCAACCCAGAGTCTCCTCAAGTTGGAGGTCTTTACCCCCTTTATAATGTGGGAATAATGCCCTTCCCACATTTGCACTGGGCATGAAAATCCATACTTCCAGGTGTATACTGAACCTCCACTTAGCTCCTCGTCACCTTGGAATCACCAGACCAAAGATCATTTATTCCATTAATATAAATGATGTAGGGATAGAAGTACAGAATATACAGAGAGTGTTGGAGGAATCCAAACAACAAGTCCTCCACTCTCAAAACAAATTTTAGAGTTCCAAAAGTAAAGAGCAATGTTTGGAAATAAAACTAAAAATGAAACTAACATCTACAATTAGCCAAGTATTTATTATGGGCCAGGCTACTTACTAGGCACTTGATAAACATTACAGCTCATCTTCCTGCAGTCCTTCAAAGCATATAATATTGTTTCTATTTCATAGAGAAGAAAATTGTATCTAAGCAGGTTACTGATTAGCCCAAGACCACAGGGCTAGGCTGTAAGAAAAGAAGGCCAAGTTTCAGTGGTCAAAATGGTGATGGATGTTATAACTAGAAGATTACGGCTAGTCGAATAAAAATATTCAAAACGGTCCTAATGTATTATTAGGATTTCTTCAGAATAACTTGGGTGCCTTAGTGAATACAGTAGTGGTAGGCACTACAGTCTCTTTAATTTGCTAATCATACAAATCTACTTTAATATTCTTGGTGACAAGGAGCTAACTACTGATAAGACAGCTTCTTCAGTTTTGGGGCTACTCCAGGGTGAAATGCCGGAACGTCTTACTGCCTGCAATGTTACCTAGTTCTACCAGGGGGAATAAAGCAGAACAAGTAGCCACTGTTCTTGACAAATGGATACAGTTTCAGTTTTTCAAAATGTGACTGTCAGATTCATTCATTGTATCAGATAGATCTGTCAAATGGCTTTGCCCATTTACTAATGGATGGCAGGCACACTGCAGACACACGTTGGGTCAAAGGATTGAATGTCACCTCATTGATACTGTCATCAATATAATTTGTATTGGCATTTTGTCTCACCCTGACTTTAAGGACTATGTGAGGAGATCCAAGTCTCCAGACCATGGACTGATCACCTCTGCTTGACACAGTATTCTCTGCTCATTTCCAGAGGGGACCGAGGATGAGCTCTTGTACTTCTGAGTCTATTCACCCTACCTGGCAACACATACTAGCTGGGCTGATTGGATCAAGCAGGAGCCCCAGAGTTTAAATTTCCAGCTGCATTGGAGGAAACAGAGGCTATGCCCCAATCCCATAACCCCTCACTTCTTACTGCTAGCCTATCCTAGGCTGTTCTTGCTGATAGGAGTACTTCATGCTAAAAATTAATTTTGCTTACCTGATGGCAGTCACACAACCTCAAATGCCATTTTAATAAATAAGGCAACCACCAATGGAGTGTGATTTAGGGTTTTTCTTCTGTAGACCCTGCCTACCCTATAAAATCTCCCATTACTGCATCATGGAGACTATGATCCCTTTCCGAGGGAATAGATTCTTTCCAACCATAAGATGAAATAAGAACTTACATTTCCATACTGCCCAAAAGGAAATAAATTGATTACAAAATGCAGGAGAATGACTGATTTTCCACATTTGTTGTGTTCATTAAAGGGTTTTTGAATAGACTTGACAGTATTAAAGAAGTTCAACACACACAAAATAAAAATTAATAAATGAAGAGAAAAAAATTGCATTGACAACAAACAAAATAAACACACTGATATATAAAAGGTTGTTATACATCGATGAAAAATGGATGTCATAAAGTCACAAACTAAAAAGTATTAACAGCCAATAAAGATATGAAAATATGTTCAACCTTGCTATTATTATCAAAGAAATACAAATAAAATAATTCAGGTGTCATATTTTACTGACTAGAATGACAAAGTTCTAAAAAACTTAGTAATACTGGTATTGATATTGATAATGCTGGTACTGATGAGTGTGTGTAAGAAACCACACTGGATGTTAAATTCTTGGTAGAAATAAAAAGCACGGTAACCTTTCTGGAAGACAATATGTCAGTGTGTACCAGAACTGACAACCAGCCATTCAAGTTCTAGAAGTCCATTCTAAGGAAATAAACAAATGCTCAAAGACATATGAACAAGGATGCTTGTCTCATTGTTTAGCAAAGCAAAACAGGAATAATCTAAATGTTGAACAGTAGGGACTGGTTAAATAAATAATAGAATGCTGTTCAACCATTAAAAATGATGCTGCAGATTTTTATTAGGTGATGAGTAATCATACTTATATTACTAAATAAAAATGTTATAGAACTGTTTTGTAGTTTGATATAATAATTAAAGGTATTTTATACTTGCATTGTATTTATATGCACCTCATCACAAAAAAGTTTCAAAAGACACCCTCAAAAATGTTACAGAGATGACTTATCAGAAATGGGATTTTGAGTTATTTTTCCTTTTTTCTTTAAATCCTTTCAATTTTGGAGTTTCTGCAATGAACCTGTATTATTTTTACAATTAAAAATATTTAAATTTACAACAAAAGGATCTAAATTTCTCCAGTTTTCCATTTATTTTCCACCTTGGCTCAGGATATTTCTGTAAAAAAAAAAAAACAAAAAAATCAGCTTATTTTCTCTTTTGTATCAATCTAAATTTACTTTTCATAAGTTAACTATTTTAGTCTGGCAAAAGTTTCACACAGGAAAATTGTTAAGGTCTGAGTATTCTATTACCTTTAAAAGCACTGGAAACTTGGAAATTATTTCTTTCAGAATTTTCATATAATACTGAAAGGCGGGGGGGGGGTAGCAAAGTGAAGGGAAATAGATAGTAGTAGTCAACTTCAATTAAGAAAAAGCAACAAGAGGCAGTTTGTACTCTTTTGATACGGCAGAAGCCCCATGTGTCAACTCATGCTAAAAAATGTATATATAGACACACATATATATGTTTGTGTGTATTATATGTATATGTGACACACACACATAATTAATCCACAGTCTTAGGCTAATCACTCATTGTGGCAGAAACAACGAGCTGTTGACTACACTTTAATTAGCCTGTAGAGGCATCACTAGGACCAAGATAGGAACAACATTCTCCATCTCCGCTTGCATCTGGGTATGGTTCTATCCCAAAGAATGTGACCAGAGGTGACCTGAAGAGTTTACGTCTGAAGGATAACGAGTTGATAATTGTAGCTTGCAGCTTCCTCTCTCCTTTCCTTTTTAGGACAAACGTAGAGCCACTTGATGAAGGTGGTGGGTCCCTGAATAACTGAGCAGAAAACTGACCCTCAGACCACCAAAGTCCATACTACACTCCTGAGTGAGTGAGAAATGAACTGTCCATGTGTTGCTCCACTGAGGTTTAAGGTTTATTATTTAGTGTTTAACTAACGCATTTTTTTCTTTAAACCTCAGTTGCCTTCTCTGTAAAATAGTCTTTGAAAAGGATCCACTGTAAGTTTTTTCCATTGCTTATGTTTTTATCTTAGTTTTTAATTCTCAGAAACATTGCGCGCATTTTACCTTTTAAGTTAGTAAGTCTACTTTTTTTCCCACAAAGACGGGTTCTTCAAGTTATGGAGAAGTCATAGCAGACTGTTGCTTCAGTTTAAGATACGCATTCACATATGAGATGAGAAGGGTGAGGACCCAGAGAAACGCCTTTGACAGAGGGGAGTGAGAGCTTACTGAAGAATGTTTAGTAATAAAGAATTCAGATCGGAGAAACGGATGGGTTACATCTAACAGATTTGCTCAAAGGAATTCTGGAAAGGCAAATATGTGAAAATGTATAGCAAAGACATGAAATGCCTTTTGGTCCCTAAATGGATTTCATTTCAAAGACGTGCATATTGCAAATACATGTACCATAACACTTCTCTGTCAACTTCTAGAATTTTCTAAAGCCTGACAGAACATCTGCAGAGAGAGGATGTCATTCCAAGATAATCGACTGCAAGTTACTAAATTAAGATAAAAATGTCTTTAACCTTGAACAGTTTTTAAAGAGATTTTAGAAGAAAGGAGCCCTCTAGGGGGTTGTATAACTATATAATTGTACCCTTTCTAAAAGGCTATTTACAGATACATAATGTTTCCCCTCCATTCTTTAAAGTAAAATATAGGATAAAAAAAATAGTTTGGGGATAATATTTGTTTGGGACAGCAGGCACTGCTAATCAGTACCACTCTCTCCTTATTCCTTACTATCAGAGCCCTGGTTTAGGAGACCCCATTATCCTTAAGGCTAAGGTGGCCAGTTTAAAATCCGAGCTGATGAGATCTAAGTGCAAGTCTGCTGACCATCTGTGGTAAAAAATTTGCTCTCTGAGTTAGACACTGCCTTTTTTTTCTTACTTAATTTCTTTTTTTTTTCCTCTTCTTTCTTCCTGCCCAAATTGTTGGAACACTATTGGAGATTCTGGGGTCACTTTGAAGCTATGTGGACATGCTAGAGATGTGGAAGCTGGAAGAGCGAAGCAACCCAGTCCCCTGGTGATGCCCTTCAGCAGCTGGACTAACGCTAGAGGGACTATCTCCAAACTTCCTGCTACCCGTGGAAAGTAAGGTAAATCACTCATTCACTTTCTGTTACCTACTAACTGATCCAGAACTCTAACCTCAGGGTTCTAGAACCCTTCTCAGTATCCCATAGTCATACTCATGTTCCGGACTCCTGATCATCAGACTTGCTTATAGCAGATGTATGGGGAGGGCGGGCTCTTCTGGAAGCCCTGATAGTTCCTCCCCTACCCCCACCACACACAAATAATGATCTTTATGTCCACTCATCCTTCTATCTACACTCAGAGGCCAGGGCCCCCAGGAAGGCTTCACTGACAACCCTTTACTCCTCTCTACATGCAGAAAGGGTAGAGGTGTGGGCTCTGGAATCAGACTTCCTAGACTTGAATTCTTAATCTGTTACTTACCAGTTTAGGACATGGGCAAAGTAGTTACCTTCTCTGGACACCCCTGTAAAAGAGAAACACTAAGTAGCACCTATGTACCTTACTGAAAGGATTAAATGAGCAAATGCAGGTAAAGTTCTTATAATTTTTTCTTGGGTCAATCAATTCTAGCTGCTATTGTTACCTTTGACTAATTTAGGGCAGAGTCCCTTTGCCCTCCTTTGGTTCTCTGGGCCCATCTCATTCACAACACACACAACCGCATACTGCAGAGTTTTGAAAGGTGGTTCTCAAAATGTGGTCCCTGGGCCAGCAATATCAGCCACACCTGGGAACTGGTTAGAACTCTGGCACTGGAGCCCAGCAATCTGTGTTTTAACAATATTCCCAGGCAAATCTGATGCACACTAAAGGTTGACGACAACTGAGAACATCTGTCTCAGACTCTCCTGGAGGCATTCACCAAAAATAGAGTTACAGGACCTTACACCTGACCAGCTGGAGAAGGGCTCTAGTAATTGCCCTGGTTATCATGCTTGTCATGATTTTTCAGCACATAAATGTTTGAGAATCACTGCCATTTTGAATGTGTGTTTCACTTGTCTGTTTTTCCAGTGGACTTTACTTCCTTGCAAGGAAGGTTTGTGAAGATTTGTTGCTGTTGTTTGCATTATTAGTTTTATTATGCTAATTCTAGAATCTCTGGTGCATAGTGCACTCTCAGGCAGGAAGTATGGCTCATTAAAACAGGTATCCCAAAAGTCCTAGTAGAACTTCAAGATTAATTCCTTCAGGAAGAGGTAAAATTGTCATTAGATGCAGATGATATGATACTATATATAGAAAACCCTAAAGACTCTACATGAAAACTACTACAACTGATAAACGAATTCAGCAAGGTAGCAGAATACAAGATTAACATACAGAAATTGGTTGCATTTCTTTATACCAACAATGAAATATCGGAAAGGGAATGTAAAAAAACAATGCCTTTTAAAATCACAACCCTCAAAATAAAATACTTAGGAATAAACCTCACCAAGAAGGCAAAAGACTTATACGCTGAGAACTGTAAGACATTAATAAAGGAAAGTGAAGATGATTCAAAGCAATGGAAAGACATCTCATGTTCTTGGGTTGGAGGAATTAGTATTGTTAAAATGCTCATACCACCCAAAGCAATCTACAGATTTAATGCGATCCCTATCAAATTACCCATGACATTTTTCACGCAATTAGAACAAATAATCCTAAAATTCATACAGAACCATAAAAGACCCAGAATTGCCAAAGCAATCCTGAAGAAAAAGAACAACGTTGGAGGCATAGCCACCCCAGACTCAGACAGTACTCCAAAGTCACAGTAATCAAAACAGCGTGGTATTGGCACAAAAACAGACATATGGATCAATGGAACAGAATACAGAGCCCAGAAATAAACCCACACACCTCAGTTAATCTTTGACAATTAATCTTTGACAAAGGAGGCAAGAATATATAATAGGAAAGAGACAGTCTCTTCCGCAAGTGGTGTTGGTAAAGTTGGACAGCCTTATATAAACCAGTGAAGTTAGAACACATCCTTTCACCATACACGAAAATAAACTCAAAATGTCTTAAAGACTTAAACATAAGACATGACACCATAAAACTTCTAGAAGAGAACACAGGCAAAATATTCTCTGACATAAATCATACCAATGTTTTCTTAGGTCAGTCTCCCAAGACAATAGAAATAAAAATGAAAATAAAGGGGACCGAATCAAACTTACAAGCTTTTGCACAGCAAAGGAAACCATAAACAAAATGAAAAGACAACCTACAGAATGGGAGAAAATATTTGCAAATGATGCGACCAGCAAGGGCTTAATTTCCAAAATATACAAACAGCTCATACAACTTGATGACAATAAAAGCAAACAACCCAATCAAAAAAATAGGCAGAAGACTTAAAGAGACATTTCTCCAAAGAAGAAATACAGATGGCCAATAGGCACATGAAAAGATGCTCAACACTGCCAATTATTAAAGAAATGCAAATCAAAACTACCATGAGGTACCACCTCACACCAGTCAGAATGGCCATCATTAAAAAGTCTACAAATAACATATGCTGGAGAGGGTGTGCAGAAAAGGGAACCCTCCTACAACACTGTTGGTGGGAATGTAAGTTGGTGCAGCCACTGTGGAAAACAGTATGGAGGTTCCTCAGAAAACTAAAAATAGACCTACCATATGATCCAGCAATCCCACTCCTGGGCGTATATCCAGACCAAACTATAATTCAAAAAGACACATTCACCCTGATCTTCACAGCAGCAATATTCACAATAGCCAAGATATGGAAACAACCTAAATGTCCATCAACAGACGAATGGATAAAGACGATGTGGTACGTATATACAATGAAATACTACTCAGCCATAAAAAAAAGAATGAAATAATGCCATTTGCAGCAGCAACATGGATGCAACTAGAGATTATCATACTAAGCAAAGTAAGTCAGAAAGAGAAAGACAAATACCATGATACCACTTATATGTGGAATCTAAAATATGACACAAATGAACCTATCTATGAAACAGAATCAGAGACATAGAGAATAGACTGGTGGCTGCCAAGGGGGAAGCAGGTGGGAGAGGGATGAACTGGGAGTTTGGGATTAGCAGATGCAAACTGGTATATATAGATTGGCTCAACAACAAGGTCCTACTATATAGCACAGGGAACTATATTCAATATCCTGTGATAAACCATAATGGAAAAGAATATGAAAAAGAATGTATATACATATGTATAACAGAGTCACTTTGCTGTACAGCAGTAATTAACACAACGCTGTAAACCAAGTATACTTCAATAAAAAATAAGTTAATTAAATTTTTAAAAAGATTAATTCCTTCAGAAGAAGAAGTACTACACATTCACAAAAAAAGCACCCTTTGAAAGTTTAAATTTTTGAATTTCTTTGCCACTTCCTTAGTTTTGATCATCTTGGACAATATATTTTTAATATTGACTTTTAAAAAGAATTGTGTTTCAGTGTTTGCTATCCTTAGAGAGACAGAAACAGATAAGTACAACTAAATACTTATTTTTCAAAAGTCTCAAAAGTATAAGGGAAATGAAAGTAATTATATCTTCAAATGATTTTGGGGTATGTTTCTAATTTCATACTTCTGATGCGATTAAAGATTAAAACTGTATTAAGACATTTGAGACATGCCGCATTGGTATTAAATGAATTTAATTTCGTGTAAAGTGGTAGAAATATTTTCTTCAGCAAACATACCTGCAGATATAAAATCACAACCATAAATCTACAAAAAAGCGAGCAACTGAACGAAATCTGATTGGTTATTTCCCTGCAGTATGGATCTGCTAATAATTTAATTTACTACTTGCTAACAGAAGCCAAAATTTAAATATACATATATATATATATGTGTGTATATATATATATATCTCTCTTCAATTTTAAATCATTCATATATATGAACAAGTATACATACACATATATAACAATTGTTCATATATATATAGATAGATAGACAGATAGATAGATAGATAGATATACAATTTAAATTAAAGAAAGTACATCTGGTGGCCTATATTTTCCCCCCGATTCCTAAAGAACACCATATTCTATTCTAGGCAGTGGAATGTCAATCCACCTTAAGGGTTGTTCAATGAGCATATCTGAGAAACCACTGGTTTAGCCAATGATGTACTTATTGAGGGAGGCCCTAGTGCCACTGTCAAGAGCTTATCCACAGGAGAGATAAGAAGGTACTTGTTTGGTTTGTGAAAAGAAGGAGTAGTGAGGAATGGCAGGTAGCTGCAGGCTGATGACACGTGATGTCCATATATATGTAGAACCAACACGCCCATAATTGTACCCATTTTCCATACCCAAATCCAAAGTCTTTATATCATTAATCCCAGGCAAAAATGGTAAGATTCATGTGTGTTACTATCCCACGGCTTCAAGATGCCTATAAACTCATATGAGTATGTCTTAGTTTTATCAGTGGAGGACAAACCAGGCTTCTATCACCAAGCCCCATTCCATAACAGGAATTATGGAATTCCTGTATGTAACAGGACGGGTTACAAAAGCACCTAAGATCCCGTTGTCAGTACATGACGGAAATGAGTTCAAATCTAGCCTGTCTGACTTGTTCTTAATCACTAAGGTATGAAATTAAGCATGTTGCCCTTTGCCTGATTCTCCTTCTGAGGCCTGAATATTTCACTTAGCTGAGTGCAGAAGAGAGAAAATTCTCTCTCCTTGACCCAACTTGGCATCAATATCCAACTCCCCTTCTCAAAATGGGTTGCTTCAACGAGTAGCAATGAATGCCGGGTCGTGGACCAGTCACCTTGATGACTAAGAGTCAGACACTAGGGAAAGAAAATGCTCTGTGACAAACCTACCCTTGTACAGAAACAAGACAGAAATGGGGGGACAGGGCAGAAGATAATGGAATAAGGCATAGGAAAAATAGCACCTGGCATCGTGATAGTAATAATAATAATAGTAGTAGTAGTAGTAATAGTAATAATAATAGACTTTACTATGCTCTAGGCATTGTATTAAGTGCTTGGTGTAAGTGACTTCATTTTAACATTGAAAACAAGTCTATGGGGATGAAATATTATTAACATCATTTTATAGGCAGGAGTATTGAGGTTCAGGTAATCAGGTAAATTGCCCAAGCTCATATGGTTAGCAAGTGGAAAGCAGAGATTTGAACCAGCACCTACACTCCTAACCATTACGCTATAACCATTATGCTGAAGACATAAGAATTCCAATGGTCTTTCCCCATAACCCACTCCTGCACTCCAGACTTAAATAGTCCAAGATCAAGAGAGAGCAAGCTTGGAGTTGCCACACTTCAGTGAGTGTCAATCATTTCAAAACAGTGTATTTGCTAACAAGATGCAGTTCCTGTGATAATCTTCTCAACCAGGTATCAAGAAACAGGCAGCAAAGATTCAAGTAACAGTATGTTCCTACTTACGAGGAAGGTGGGACAGCATAGTTGACACTGGGCTTAACTGTTCTGGAAAACATGGTCCCAGTAGGCATACACGCTGGTACATTTTCCCCACCTACCAAATACAAAAGAAGTATTTCATTTCCATGTTGCTCTTCAAAGTTCCACCTCATTCGTGCCTGTCATTCATCCTCTGGCCTCTTCCTGTCTCCATTTCTGTACAGAAAGGTGCTGAGTCTCTGCTCTCGGATACGAAAAGGGTGTGTTAGGAGAGGGAGCCAAGGTACCTCAAAGTCTTTTTTTTTTTCATCTTAATTCTATTATGCCAACTCCACTGAACTTAATTAGAGTGAATACAGAATTACACAATTACCCTCTGTTCTATTCTTCAGATGTTATATTTTGATAAAATTTACGACATGCTGCTCTCCCCTTGAACACCAGATGAACACTAGAAATGGATGTGTGTTGACATAAAATCTGTTATAATTACAATTAAAGTATAGCTTACATAATGATAGTGTTAACATAAAATTACAGATGTGTAGAGACAACGTGGTCATGCATTTTTTAGTATAAGTACATGCTTAGACCAATATCTGTTAGCGGAATGAAGATGGAAGAGAATTTTGGTTAAGCCACAAAGGCTGTTTAAGGACTTGCAGATAGCTAAGGGGAACTCAAAGACCAGTAAGATAATATTTCCCCTGCCATGTTTTCAATTGCAAAGTGAAGGGAAGATGTGAAAGTAAGTACCCCTATGGAAATTACAAGACAAGTACATTTTTTTCCTTGAATACCTGGGTAAACGCTTAAATTCTAATGTATATCAGTGATGCAAATTTTCAACTGAGTTTGATAAATCATCAAATAATAATTATACATATATGTATATAAAACTGCATGGAACTAGACAGTTCAGAATTACTTCTAATTAAAGAGGTACCCTATGACAACTAACTTAAACCTTACAAAATATGGTTCCAAGTACCCTATCAGAGTGAAAAGTAGGAGACTGAAATGTTTATTGTAAATGTTTGTAGTCATGGTGTCTTAACTAAAACTACTGTGTCACAAATACTATTAAAATAATTGTGACATTTTATTCACTTTTACTGCAAACAACAAAACAAACTATAGGTATTTTTTCATTTCAGGTAATTATTTTAGCTAACAGTTATTAAATGTTTTGAGAAGACAGACTGCTAACTGCATTACTTCATTTTATCTTTAAAACAGCGCTTCCATGTAATTATTCTTAATATCTCCATTGTATTAAAGTGTATCTCTAGTTTAGACCTTTCTTCAGAACTGCAGACTTGTGTATCCAACTGTGTACTCAGCATCTCTACTTGGACGTCACGAAAACATCTCAAATCTTATACCTCCAAAACTGGTCTTTAATCCCGCAAACATGCTCTACCCCAAACTTTTTCCATCTTAGGTGACAGTAACCACACCTTTCCCGTTCCCCAGGCCCTAAATCTCGAATTCACCCTTGACCCCCTCTTCCTTTCCATTCTTGCTTTCAATCTACCACGAAATGCTGTCACAACCTTCCCAATGTGCCACTTCTGAGAATTACCAGCCGCTAGCAGCCTGGTGCAGGCCACCAACATAGACCTCGAGGATCCTGTAGTCGCCTCCCAAGATTCTCCCTGACTCCACTCTCTCCCCACATCCTCAAGACCACAGATAGAGTTATGCTTTTCAAACAAGAGACAGTTCATGCCACACCTCGGCTAAAATCCTGCCCCTGGCTGCCTACATTTAGAGTAAAAGACACAATGCATGTGATGGCCTCCCAGGACTTACACAATCCATCCCATCACATATCTGATCTCCAGCCCTCCTGCTGTCTCTTCCTCTCCACTGACTAAGTCAGCCAGGGTGGCCTCCTTGATATTCCTCCAAGCTGCCCGGCATATTTCTGCCTTAGAGTTTTGGGACTGGTTATTCTTGCTCCCAGGGAGTGGTCTCCCCCTCATACATTCTGACAACTCCCTCACTTCAAGTCTTTGCTCAAATGTCAACTTATAAAATCCACCCTGACTACCCTATTTAAAATCAGAACCTACCTGTACACTCCTCCAGCACTCCCAACCCAAGCCTCTTCAGTGAGCTTCACATCCTTTTCCTTATCCCGTAGCGCCCATCAACCTGTGACAAAGCATAGAATTTATTTATAACATCCGTTTCCACACGAGAGTGTAAGGAGGGAGAAAGCATGCAAGAAGGAGCACGCAGGCAAAGGCTCTTGTCTAATTTATTCATTGATACGTCCAAGCATAGAGAACAGGAAGATGCTTGATAAACAGTCCTGAAAAAGATACAGATGAGGAAACTAGTAGTAAAGCTCAGAAAGTTTAAGCAACTTCCTCAAGGTTCTAGTGCTAGAAGAGGGTCACAGTAGAATTCACACTTGGGGATGTCTAACTTCAAATCTCTTAGCCTCTCTGCTATCTTTTTTTTTTTTTTTTTCTTTGCGGTACGCAGGTCTCTCACTGCTGCGGCCTCTCCCGTTGCGGAGCACAGGCTCCGGACGCGCAGACTCAGCAGCCATGGCTCACAGGCCCAGCCGCTCCGCGGCATATGGGATCTTCCCGGACTGGGTCACGAACCCATGTCCCCTGCATCGGCAGGTGGACTCTCAACCACTGCGCCACTAGGGAAGCCCTTCTCTGCTATCTTAAGTCCATGCAATTCAGGATTTGTTTTAATCAGTGCCATGGAAATTCTCACTCTGTTCTCTGTCTAGATTTATATATATATTCTCCATTTAAACAAAGGAAACAGAAGAGGGGAATTCATCATGGGTTATTGCGGTAGTTTTACAGCAATTTTAGCAATAATGACATTTAGGTAATAGTGATATTTAATGATAGCATAATAATAATAAAATAATAGCTCTTAAATGTACTGAAGACGAATCGCATGCTAAACTCGGTGCTAAAATATTTCCATGTATAGTTTGTGCAAAATCCTTATGAATATTCTATCAGATGAGCTTTATGTGTAACTCCACCAGGCATACTTCTCTTATTCCGCTTTCAAAGATAAGGAAATTGATGAGAGGTGTGGTAACCATTTGATCAAGATGAGACTGGTAATAAGTTGTGAGTATGAATTTAAATTCAGGTCTAACTCCAGAATTTGATTCTCAATCCATACATGAAAATTCTGATAATTCCTTTGATAAGGGTATGTTCTCTCCTGGAAAACATCCCCCATTATGTCTGCCTGTGCTCATACCTTCAGAACACAGTCAAGTTTGAAACATGATAAAAATGTTTAAATAGTGTGCTTTAATAAATGGAAATATCTTCATCTAAACAATAACACAAAAAGGCAGGCTGAGCCCTTTGAAGTGGCTTCGTTGCTATCCTCCATCCAGAACAAGAGAAGGAATCAACAGCTGCAGAGTAAAGAAAGCATGAAACCCAGAGATGGAGGATTCTGTAAATGACCAATTACAAGACTATTAAGCCACACTTTCATAGCAAGAGGCAAAATATTCCATTAAACTGAAAATTCTTCTACCCCTCACTCCAAGGCCCACACACATTAATGCTGCATTTATTAGGATGTATTTCCTGTGCTCTATCAACTTGACTTTCAGCAACTGTATTAATACAGTCCTTTCGCTTTGCACATATATCTGAATGATGGATTCCATTACTGGAGTTTTGTAGAAAGAGTGGAGTGACTGAAGTAAAGTTTGGGAAGAGCCATCATAATCCATAATGATGGGCACTGAATCAGGACAAGAAGAAACCTCTCATTTATTTGAATGAAAATTCTACTATATATTTATTGCCTCTGTACAGGGCCATCTGTTGAATAATGGAAAACAAGCATCTTTCATTTGCAGGTAGGATTTGTGTGCTCAAGTTTCGATGGGCCTGCAGAATTAATCTTGTTTTAGAAATGAAATAAAATGTAATTTCTTACAGTAAGTAGATGTGGTTAAGCAACTGGCAACTTTGATGTCTTTAAATCACTGCAGTTTCAGGGTAGGCAAATCTATAATTATTTCAAGCACTTCTTTACTGGTGCAACAATTGAGCAGTGTACATAGTGGTCAACAACCTGGGCATTGTCAGACGACTCTAAGTTTGAATCTAGACTTTGCCACTCACCAGCTATGTGACTTTCAGCTATGAGAAGCACTTTCTTCAGCTTTACAGTGTGGATTATTATATGCCCTTTGCAGAACTACTGTAAGAACTAAATGTATATGGGCACAGTGGCTCATAGTAAGGGCTCAAATTAGTACTGTGGTCACTAGTAGTAGTATTGAAAAGAAATTATAACTTCTATTCTCATAAAGTGGGATACGTGTCCCTTTATCATTGTAATTTCATATCATTTTACTTTTGACCTTATAATTTAATAGCTTGATCCAAGAAACATTTAGCAGTAAATATAATTGAAAGAAGATTACCTGTCAAACATGAAATACTGTAGTATCAAGTGTGCTGGCACAATACTCTTCTCAGATAATTAACCTGTAAATATGTTATTGTCTTCTTTTTAATTAAGCACATTGAACATATATATTTACTGTGCCAATTGGCGAGAGGTCCATTAATTAATCAGTCTAACTATATGTTGCATAAATGTCTTCTAAACATAATCGTATATGTATTTTATTTGTTGGGAAAATGTGTTTGAGATTGTTCTTTTCTGCCTATTTAAAGTAAAAGAAGGTGAGAAGTAGAGTTAGGCTTAATGTACTTTGTACTCCATTATGCCATGAAAATGCTTCTGTGCCCTGGAGACAACAACACAAGATTTGCTTTAATGACAAGAATCAAGTATGTTCTAAAGCTTCCAGGTAGGAGGCGTAGAGGTTGCAGTTTATATCAGAAGTATTTGCTCTCTCTCTCAACTGCGTCTAGATGGGAAAGATGCGGTCACAAATGCTTCAAGGTGATACAGTAAATGTTGGAAAGAGGCGGGTAGGAGGCAGAGTTTTGAATACTCAAACCTGAGCTAGAAGGATTTTATTTAAAGAAAATAGAGGATATTACTTTTCACTTAAGGAATGCCAGTCAGCAAACCTGACATTAATGTAGGAAATTAGCTCTTTCAGCTATGATGCTTTCAAATGCACATTACTGAAAACAAATTCAAAATAGTCAAAGGAAATTTAAAAACAAAAACCAAACAACAACAACCTCAACAAACAAGTACTAGAAGTTCAGGGATGCAGCCATATTCAGATACAGTTGGATCTGGAAGTTCCAGAGTATCAGCAGGGTTCCAGCTCTCTCTCCATCGCTCAGCCCTGCTTACCTCTGCAAGACTTTATTTTACAGAAAGTCTCTTCTTGTGCTGGATGGTCACTGGGAGTCCCAGAGTCATATCTCCCCAGCTTAGAAATTCCAGAGAGAAAAGACAATTCTTCCATTTTTCTCTGAGACAAAAGTCCTGGGGAGGAGTCTGATAGCCTTAGCCGAGGTCAGATGCCTACCCATGAGCCAATCACCTGCTTTACTGGAGTTCAGTCCCTGGGCGACTCATCCCCGGGCCGTGAGGAGGCAGGATGGCATTATCTGGCAGTTCTCCAAGAAAAGCCTGCTGTTTTTGTAAGATGAAAGGGGAGAGGACATGGATAATGAAACCTGTATCTGCTTCTGTAAAATCCACAGAATCTTACTCCCTGCGCTGTGTCGATGACCATGCAGTAAGCTGACCCAGGAGGTCATTTTTCCCACAACAGTCTTTATATATATGACTAAGGAACACACTGGTAAAAGAATATGGGAGAAAGTCTGAGTATGACAAGTCAGCTAGACTGATATTAACTAAAAAAGCTGTGTGAAAATATCCTTAAAAAGTTGCCCCCAACTCACTCAAAGTCCAAAGTTGGAGCTGGAAATACAATGTCATGGAGTTTGGATAAGAACAGGTTTTCTCCAAGCTGAACTATGACACAGAGATTAGAGACTTCTAGAAACTATACTTTTTCAAAGAAAAAACATCACATGAGAAAAATGAGGCCTAGAAAAATTAAATGACTTAAGCTAATTAATGGCAGGACTGAGACTAGAGTATACTTTGTGTAATTGGCTATAGTCTTTTTTTGTTTTGTTTTGTTTTTGTTATCACTTCAGAACGAGACAAACTTAAAGAAAGGAAACACAACCAAAACTCAGTGGTTGGAAAAGAGATGGATGTGAACGCCCACTTGTTTCTTACGTATAAAGTTACCCTTCGCAGTGTTTTGGAGGAGAAAACGCTGGCTCTTCCCAACGTCGGTTACATACACAAAGATTCCAAAGACAAGGCAAGTGCTTTGCCAACAAAGTAACTAGAACCAGCTCAGGCTTCCCCGCGCCGGGTCCTACGTTCCACGGTCAGAACCACCAACTGTATCCCCCCGGGTAACAAGGTGATTCAGAAAAGCTGGCGCCTTCAGAGAAGGGAGAAAACTTAGCCGGGAAGAGAGGAGAAAACTTGCTCAGCTTCTTGCTGGGGTCTGAAACGATCCCAATAGAGTCCTTAAACCCCTCAGGTTTCCCCAGTCAAGCACCCTCGCCTCCAACCTGGGCCACCCCAGATCTGACTATCAGACGACAGAAGTCTGCGGACGCACGGAGAGCTGACCACCCCACGAGAGGGACCTACGCGCGGCCGCGCCCACTCACCCGCCGCTCCCCGGGAGACGGGAGACCAGCCCGGGGTCCAAGTCCTGGGCGTGGCAGACTCGCCCCTCTCCGGGCCCGGCTCCAGCTCACCTCGGCGCGGCCCGCCGGGGCGCCGCCGTCTTGACCACAAAGGGGGCCTCGCGCCGGAGGCCCCTGAGCGGGCGCCCTGAGCGGAGCCGGAGCGCCGGGTAGGCCCAGGTCGGCGCCCTACGTCCCCCGCGCGCTCGCGCCCCGTCCACGAGCGACGAGAGTCCCGCACGCAGCGCCCGACCCAGGCTTCCGCGGAACCGGCGCCCCGCGCAGCCCGCACCGCGGCTCAGGCGGCGCCGAGGGCGGCCCGGGCGGAAGAGCGGGCGCGGGGCACGCGCTCGGTAACCTGGCAACGCGGAGCAACCCGGCGTCTCCGGCGAACCCCAGCGCTCCACCACGAGGAAGCACCGACCCCCGCACCCGCCGCCCAGCCCGCGCCGCCCCTCGGTCGCTCCGCCCGCCGCTGCCCGCTGGCTATGGTCTTTTAAATCCATGATACAACATCTATATGTAACAAATCTGTTAAACCCTAAATGTTTATGATATTCAAGTAATCCATTATCTGAATTATTCTTGAAGATAAAACATCCAAAGACTTCTTAATTGTATGGGTATACATACATAAAATACACGTGGAGGTAACTTCAAATATAGTATGTGCCTGTCTCTATTCCTTCCCTCTCCGCTCTTTTAAAAAATGCCCCTTTAAAAATTGCCCACTCACCATCTGTTAGGTAAATTTGCTGAAACACAGTAAATGTGGAGACAGAAATTGTTATAGAGACTATTCCAAATGGCACTGACACCTGTATTTATGAAATTTTTAAAAGGGTAAGTTAGAGTTGTTTTTTTTTTTAAAAAAAAATCCCACTATAGTAACACCACATCATCCTAGGTGCCCAGTTCTATCCAATTACATATAAGATGGAGAAAGAGAGAGAGAGCGAGAGATAGAAACAGAAAGAGAGAGAGAGAGGAGAAAGAGAAAGAAGAAAGGAAGAAAACCAAGTACTTAGGTATAAAATGTTGCTCCCAAAGTTTGAGATTATACTCAAGCATCAATGAACAGAAGGAAAACACTTACAAATTTACAAATGTATTTCATTTATGGTATGAGGGACACAGGTTTAGATTTGCAACACGCTCCCACAAGGGTCAAATTGACCACTTTTTTCTATCTAGTTGCTCTTGAGAGAACAAAACAATTGAAACAGATGCCATTCAATTCCAAGTCTATAGCTTAGACCATGTCACTGCACATGAAATATTGTTCATTCAGAGTCAGTACATAGCAAGAGTAATTTACTCTCAGAGTGTTTGCTCTCAAGTCAATAGCAGAGAAGCCTTGAATAAAAACGTTCCCATTACTTTCCATTGTAATATATCTTACTTATAGCCGATGAAACAGTGGTCAGAGGAGATTTATTCTTTGGACACCATATTATATAATCTCTCCACTTTAAGCCATCCCCCACTCGGCGATTATTTTTTAAATATGTTACTCGTAGTCAATATTAATTTACATTTAATCTTTCTTAGCATTAGGAGAGTATTATTTTGTACAGGCTCAGAAACAAATCTCCCGAAATTCCTCCCTGATGCTCCCTTCAGGCTGAAAATGCATTGCAGGGTGGCTGCAGTGACTTAATTCTAGTTGGCAGAGCCCTGGCCACACACTAATTTCATTAGCCTCAAACTCCTGGATTTGAAAGATCCACTGAATATGATTCCTGCCCTCTGACATGTCACTTACTAACCAATTCAGTGTGCATACAGAGGAGAGAAAGGACTTGCTCAGCTCTGGCCCACCGGCAGGCAGATGAGAATTCCCAGTCAGAGACACTGTTTACATCTGAGTGGTCATTCTTGCCCGGGTCCTCATTTTCAGGAAGGAAGTTCAATCCAGGCTTTGCTGGCAGCTGCAACATTTGTTACATCCATTACTAGCTCCTTGTTCCTTCCTGCCCCCCAGTGCTTAGCATCCCCCATTTCAGTCACTAAGTCTTCCTTCCCCCAGCCTAGAAGCTTACCTCACCATAAATTTTTATCTCAAATGATAGGTTTGGCACATTCCCCACAGCAACCCACAGGGACTGGGGAAAAGAAAACTCAAATCTCTGGAGAGCTAAGAATTCAACCATTTAGAGGAGTTTCTTTTATACAAGACAGTCTTCATTGAGCTGAACCCTGCAATCCCAGAGAAGATTCACCTACCCGTTCTTTTCCTCTTTCCCTAAAGTGACTGTGTCTTTGAACAATGGGTCTGTGTCCCACTATTCTCTCTATTCATTTTGCAGGTTTACAGAGGCTGGGAAACTGGGGACTGGACTTACATGCCAGGAGCTTCTAAGATCACACGCAAAAATAAGGCTACTGGAAGAGATTGTGGGAATCTATCTCTGTATATTTGAACATGGGCAGTGGTTAACCAGGATGCTCACACCAAGCTTATATCCAGCTTGCAGCACAAGCTACAAGTTGGTGCATCCCTCCTACTACCAGCCTCTTCTCAATAAATGCAGGTGAAAACTGGGGACTCTTTTCCCTCAGCTGTTCAATCCAACATTAATAGCGGCAATTTGCAAATTAGAGGAAAATGACAGTGTTTTCTCTGAATGGTTTTGGTCCCAACGCACACTGCTAATGCTGGCATTCAGTTCCTTTCCTTCCCAGCCCAGGGAACGGGGGAACTAAGCATAAGGCAAGCGTTCTCTTTTCTTGCAAGTGCCTCAGATCCACACACCAGAGAAGGAATCAGCTCCCCCTGGAATCTTTTTCAGCAAACACAACCTTCAGCCTAGTCTGCAAGCTCTCTCTTGACTTTAAGATTTCACTCTTTTTTCGACAGGCAGGCCCATCTGCAAGCTCCCAAGCTCCAAGTGAAGGCACCAAAATAATTTTAAAAATGTCAAACAGCAAATGTGCCTTCAACCCCCAGAGGTCCAGTAAAAATACTGTGAGTTGCCCCTGTGGTTCTCAGGTGACCTCTGGCCTCATCCTCCCTGCAGCGCTGCCTCCTCAGGTTCTCTAGTTTAAGCTCAGAGGTAAAGGAAGTGCTTCTGGGTTTTGCTTACAACAACCCAGGCTCTTCCTGAAAGCATTACCTCAAAGTGAAGGCTGCCTAGAAGCACTTTTGGCCTTGCAAACATCTAGAGGTGGCATACTCAACAGGTGCTAGGGATGCTCAGAGGCTCAGAGGGGCCATACCAGGCTGCAGCTTTAGACAGGCACCCCTCCTTCTGGCACAAACACAAACTTCATAGCCCTGGGTGCTGATGTAGTGACAGCTTGAATCTCACAAGGAGTCCCCTCCAGAAACCCAACATGCTTCAGGAAAGGCACTTGAGAGGGAGCCGACTTTTTAGCTATGGGGAGCATAAGGGTCAGCCAGAACATCTGGAGAAGGGACTAACTGAGCTTGGGTCCTACCAGGCAGGGAGAGAGCTGTGCATTAGGAAAGGATCACTTCAAGACAGAGATGAATAAAAAACTTGGAGATAGGGGTAGAGAAGGAAAAGAGAGGCAGAAATTGAAAGGGAGAACATAAAAACAGAGAGACAAAAAAAAAAAAAAGCAGGGAGAAAGACACAAGGAGAGAGACACACAGGAAGAAAGACAGAGAAACAAGAGAACCCATAGTCACGCAGACCCTGAAACTCAATTTCTTCATCCAGAAGCCATCCATCTATACCCAGGGCGGCACGGGAGCCGTGGCGCCGAGGCTGCGGGAGCAGGCTGTGAGAGAGCACTGCAGCACCGCCCACCGCTCAGCGGGCCCGATCCGCCGTCCTCGCATCTTCCGCCGTTGCCCGCCTGCACCCGGAGCTAGAGGACCGCCCGGCCTTGCTCAGCGCACCCTACTGCCTCCCTCCAGGCGCCTTCTTGTCTGGCTCTGAGAATCGTCCTCAAAACCCAGGACTGGGGTTGGGGGCTGCGTTAGGGAGGTCGTGGGAAAGGATGGGCACAGGGTGGGTGCAGAAAAAGCGACTGTGTTTCGCAGTTAGCATGAGCTCACCTCCGGGCTCTGAGCTGGCAGGAGTAGAAAGCTGATCGCCCGGCTCCTGCCAGTGGCCGGATCGCAAAGGCAGTTTAGACGGTGCAAACAACTGCCCAGAGCAAATCACCTGGGGACACGTCTGCCGGTGGCTTCTCCCCGCTTGAGGACAGTCCCCACGCCTTCCGCCCCATGCCCTCGCAGAGACAGGTTACAGGTCGGGAAATCCAACCCGAGCGAAATGGGCAATTCACGTCCAAATGTAGGTGAAGACCTAGCCTTCGGTTTAAGAACTGCCTCCCTAAGCTCTTCTCGAAATTTTCCAAGGGAGCTGCAGCTTGTCGGGCGGCTTGGGGCAGGGAAGCTGGGGAGTTGAGAAATGCCTAGTTTCTAGGCGTCTTCTCATCTTTCACATTCCTTGCGCCTAAGTGGCTCTCACAGGAGCCCGGCACTTTTACAAGCCTGTTTTGGAACCATATTTCACTCGAATGCAAACCCATTTAAATCATCGCCTTGTTTTTCGGAGACTGTTTCTTGTCAATGGGGCCATAAATCCAGAATGTCAAGCCGGATGGAGTGGAGCGCGGACAGGGGAGAGATGGAAGGGAAATGAATCAAGCAGGGAAAGTACCTCCTCGGGTGAGGTGGGAGGGATTCGGCAGGATCTCCAGGGTGGAAATGAGCGAAGGCCGACCAGACCCCGCACCCCTGGAGTCCAAGCCAGCCTTCAGGATAAAGAGCGCGGGGAGCTACGGCGCGCTCTGCCCCGGAGGGAGCGCCCCCTACCTGGAAAAGCCTCAGGATGTTGGCTACCATGATGGAGACCGAACTCCCCGAAGCCCCAATCACTCCAACTACTTTCTCGGGCTTGACGAAAACCGGAGGCTCGCCGTTGGTGCAGCGCACTTCGGAGGTGTCCTTCTGGATGAGCGCCTGGACGAAAGTGAGCGACTGTTCGAGCGCATAAGTGTCCCTGGAACAAGTGTCCAGGATCCGCGCTCCCAGCGTCACGTTGGGCAGCGGGTTGGGATCGCTGTTGATCTGGTCCAGGGCGTAGAGCATCGCTTCCAGCCTGTGGATCCCGTTCTCCCTCTTGATGTCGCCGCAGGGCACTCCGCTGGGACCCTTCGCGTGCACCGGGAACAGCCCCCCGAGGGTGACGTCCCCCTCGATCCGAATGGAGTGCGGGGCGTACATCTCCTGGCCGCGCGCCGCCGCCGCCAGCACGCACAGGAGCACCTCCAGCACGCAGCAGGGAAACTTCATCAAAGTCAGGGCGCGGAGCAGCTTCCCCAGCTGGACCATGCTGCTCCCGCGGCTGCGGTGGTAGCGGCGGCACTCGAGGGGCCGGTGGCGGGCTCGCCGGAGTCCTGGCCCCTTGGGGTGAGCTCCTCCGGGGAAGCCCAGGGTCTCCTGCGGGCGAGGAGGGTAGGGGCGCCCGGGGAAGGGCAGCCGGCGAGGGTGGGGGGTCCCGCGGCGCCTGCCAGCTTGGGGCGCAGTGCGCTCTTGGGTTCCCCGGCCAGCGCGCCGCGCTCGAGCTCGCGCTCGGTGGCTTGCAGCTCGAGCTCTCCAACAGCCCAGCACTGGGGAGAGAGCGAGGATGGCTATCGCTTTAAATGCGCGTTCGGCTCCCTCTCCTCCTCCGCCCACTCCCTCCCACCCTCGCTCGCTCTCAGGCTCTCCCCACCCTTCCCAGCGCCCACCCTCCCCAGGGTTTTGCATCATCACGCAGGGAGGGGCTGCGTGCTGAGGTAAGGGGGGAGGGAATGGGTGGGCGGCTGTGGGGGGGAGTACCTCTGATTGGGAGTTTCGAGGTCGCCAGGGAATCTGGGGATTGCAGGTCGCAGGCGAAGGCTGAGCTCCTGCTTCGGTCTCACTGTAGCAGCCGCTCGCTCGCCCGCCTGCACCCACACGCACATTCTAGGCACAGGGTGGCATCAGCCCCGGACAGGGCGGTTCTAGCTGGGGCTGACTGCTTCCAACCCTGAGGTCCGGAGCCGGGGCTGTCAGCGCCGGGAGAATGCGAGGTAGTCGAAGGTGATGCCGCCAAGCATGAAGGGTAGTAGGGAGACCCCAGTCTCTACTGCTAATTCGTCTGTGCCAGTTTTTCCTAAGAAAAACACACATACACACAGGAGCCTGATTTATGACCTAAAGAACCTTTACGCAGAGACTTCTCCGGGGCCAGGCACTGGGCTAGCCTGTAGGGAAAGACGCCAACAAGAAATGCTGGGAATGGAAATGCATCTTTGGTCTTCAGGGGTTACTGTGGGCGGAGCCAGATGAAGTAACCCTGGTCTCCAGTAAATCTGTGGCGGATTCGCTCCTTTTCTTCCTTTCATCGCAAGAGATGAAACAACTGAGAACTCTGCAGAGCGCACTTTCTTCTCTGGCGCTGACACGTGTAAGGCTCCCTCCTACCCATTTCCAGAGATGCTTTTGGGCTGATGTCAGGTTTCCTCGGGCAGGAAATAGCAAGAAAGAGGTGACAGTAGGAGGAGCAGACAGAAATCTCCCCATCGATCCAGTGATCCAGTGATCCATTCTTTTTTGTTTTTTTCTGGCTGAAGATTTGGGGGGTTTGGAGAGTGGAATCAGGATGCCAGAGCAGGTTGTAGTGCAGTTAGGAAGCTGTTTTTCAAAGGTGTCCCCTCCTGCAGGTCCAGCCCAAACTTGGCCCATTAAAGCAACAAGTGGCCCTAGTTCCTACACAAGGAAGGGCAATGTATCTGCCCTTGGTGCCCACGTGTACTGCTTATGGTGGTCTCTACTCTTGCTGAGCCTTTCTGTTGGAGTGCAGCAAAACTGTCTTATACAGAATTGAGGGCGCAGAGAAAACCAAAACAAGACTATACTTTCTGTTGTAATGTTAGTGTACTAAAGAAAAATGTCCTTGCACATAAACAAAACAACACACACACACACACACACACACCTAAAAAGTCAGAAGTTGGGAAGTTGGTTGTCTCTTCCACCAAACACCTGTATGACCTTGGCACTTCTGTTCCTGTGCCTGAGTTTTACTTTGCCCATCTGTAAAATGATGACATTGAATTGAATGTTTTACAGGTTAACTTTTAACTTTCAAATCCTCTGTTGAAATAGGCCATGCACCTTTGGCCATGGTGTTCTTTTTAGACCAATATCCTTTGTTGCTTTATGTGTAGGGCACCCGTTTTTTGATACCCAAACAACACTTCAAACATTTCCTGGTACAGAGGATTTTATTTTTTTTCTTGTTGACCACCCATTTATCTTCCTTCTAGGGAGAGTCCAGTCCATCATTTTCTTTTCAGACATGCCCCTCTTCCAGGTTTCAATACTTAAGGTTTGAGGAGGAAAAAAACCTTCTGGCTACAGTGTTCAGGGAAGGGAATAGAGGCTAACAAGAGTTATGCCGGGCTAATCCCTGGACTTCTGCTGGAGTAACGAGGGTGATGACATAGGGTTACCACTGTCCAATAGACAATCCGTGCCGGAGTTAAAAGAAAAAGGAGCCTCCTTCCTCTAAATGCTTTATGTATATCTTTTGGACAATGTTACACTATTTGATTTTGTAAAAACATACCATTTTACTGCCATGTTCAAGAAAAGTGATGTAAAAACTATGCGAAGCTACCCCTGTATACAATGTGATCATCCGTCACTCATAGATGTGATGCCCTGCTATATAAGTGCACACCTTGTGCAACCTTATGCTGTGATGCGCCCGCCCCTTCCAGCCAGCCCTGGAGCTGCGAGCGTATAAGCCCACAGCTGTGCCAGAAACTCCCACATAAACAGGGAAATATTTGAATCCCTTAATGAGAGATACCAGAGAGGAGAAAAGGTAGAGAGAAGGGGTGGGGAAGAGAGAAAGGGACCTGGTTAAAACATGTGAACTCCTGGATCCACATGTGCCTGAAAGAGTGCCTCTTTTTTTTCAATTATATAGTATTTTATTTCTGTTGTTTGAAGTCAAAATATCCTCTTGTAACTCACCTATTCTGCTATTCAATACATTGGATCAAAAAGGCTGGAACAAGTGAAATAGATATCCTGTTAAGGCAGCATTAGCTAATTTGGAAAGGGGGAAAGAAGCAAAGCAATAGAAAGGCATCCTTGGGAACACAAATACTGTGATCCTAGTATTTAGGCATCAGTACCTCAGGCTATATTTGATAGAGACTGTATCCTTATTTAGTTTTTAATTTAAGGCTATTTAGTAGGCACCTGGTGCCAAAAAATATATTTGAAGAGCTGTGTTACAAGTAATAACACTTGATTTTTCACCTGCCCATGTGAAGATCTATGTTCTCCTCTTCCATTTCCAGGTCACAGCTTGCAATTGCTCAACAAATAGTTCTTGGCTGACTGTTGAATGTTGCCTTATTCTGTGTTCTCTCTTTGCTCTACTCATTCTCCCCAAACATCTGGCAGCAATCATTATCTTCTTTTTGTTGCAGTCATCTGTGTGCATGTTTTATTTCCCTTGCTAAGCTGGAAGATCCTTGAGGGTAAGGGGCTAGGTATTATAAGGGGCTAGGTATTATTTATCTTTTTACCTCGGACAATGTTCAGAATGGTGTTTTGTACCTAAGAAGCACTCATGTGTTGAATGAATCAGAATTGGTTTGCCATTCCCCACTGCCTTTATCTCACAATAACAGAAACATAAAGTGGGCAGAGCAGAAACGACGGCAAATAAATTGTCCTCTTAGTCACAGAATGCAGTTTCTAGAACTTAAAGAATAATTAGTAGATTTTGAAATAATTTTGTTTTACAAAAATTTCATAAGATTGAAATACTCTAACCTTAAAGCTCTCGATCAACTCTAAAGGAGGGCTTTAATTGGCTCTTCCTGAGTCAAGTGTTTATTCCTGGGCCGATAACTGGGGCCATTGTCATAATAGAAAGTGTGATTTGTTACCAGAGAAAGAGGAAAGTGATGCTGGGCTTGCAAGATATTTATATCTTCAGCCAGAGTGCATAGGATCTGGAACTTAATTGGTGACGCAGTATTTGTTTGAGATTATATGAATGAAAAATCTTTGTGTAAGAGTGATTAATCTAAAACTTGGCCAGTCATTGTCCTAGTGTCATATTAAATTGCAGGAGAATCTAGTTTTAGGCACAAAGATCATAAATATAAAATGTGTTCCCAGCCTTGGTTCTGTGTAGTCAGTAATCTATACTCACCCTGTCATTAATAAAAATGAAAGTTAAGGACTCAGTCCTAACTTATATGCTTAGCATTGTATTTTGTTAACCACCTCAGTTTTATTTTCTTTGTTCTCCCCTGTCCATCATCTTCTGCAGAAAATAATGTCTCCACTTTCAATTCCCTGTCTATTTAAATGCAATTTGTAATTTGTAAAGTTGTCCTCCTTAAGGGCTGCTGCTTCTGCCACAATAATGTACTCTGGCCATTATTATACTCTTCCATCTTTCATGTAGGTCTGCATCCATAGGTTTTGTTTTCATAGCTTTTTTTTTTTTTTGGCGATATGCGGGCCTCTCACTGTTGTGGCCTCTCCCAACGCGGAGCACAGGCGTCGGACGCGCAGGCTCAGCGGCCGGCCATGGCTCACAGGCCCAGCCGCTTCGCGGCATGTGGCATCTTCCCGGACTGGGACACGAACCGGTGTCCCCTGCATCGGCAGGGGGACTTTCAACCACTGCGCCACCAGGGAAGCCCTATACTTATGATTTTATATTTGCTTATTTACTTTTGTCTCCCCCCTCAGCTCAAGAGAGACTATATTCATCTGTGTTAATCACTGCTGTGTTTCCTGAACATGCCTATAAATCATACTGAAGAATGGTGCCTGAAATTTGGTAAGGGATCAATCAATTTTCTTGGCTGGATGAAGAAATGTGTTCATAAATTAATGAACAGATCTTCGGGGCTTCTGACTTGAGGACTAATGGGAAGAGGATGGCAAATGGTTGGGACAGGGTACTGCAAGAAGTAGTATTTGGAGTACTCTGATAGCTATCCTAACAGATAAGATTGTGTTCATTTAAGTAGTTTTAATGAGAGAGCTGGGAACTAGGGACACACAGCATTAAGGTTTTTATAATGCATTCCATAGAGTTCTTTTTAAGTCTGTACAAATATCATTGAAAATATATGCATACATATACACCTCTGTTACTTTACTTAGTGCTTTATGAGAGCCCCTCAAGGAAGGGGTAGTAGCAACTCTCAGTATCCTTCCTTTATGATGAGCTTAATTTATTCAAAGTTACATCATAATTTATTTGTAACTGTGAAACTAGACTTAGTTATTGAATAGACCCTCCCTAGAAACGTATGACATTAATAAAACCAACAAAACTTTGTTCAGTTTCTAATGATAGACACACTACAGACTCAATTATGGGTGACCCAGTTTAATGAAGGGAAGAAGTGATTGAACAAATATAGAGCAAACAGAATATGAAGTTTTATCCTCCATTAATATTAGTAACGGATAGTGTGGGCTCCAATGCCTTCAAGATAGCTTGAGACCATCATCTCTGTGTCATGGGCAGGGGGATGTTCAGTCAGGATGTCTTTCACTGTCACTGAGAAAAATTTCCATAATATATAATGATACCTACTGAAACTGATATGGGGCATTTGGGTAATAAGGAATCCATTAGCATATTTTTCTGGAAGCCTTGACTACAAAATGAAGACAGTAGATTTGGACACTTTCAGCCATGAAGAAGTTGTTTGGATATTCATCTTTATGCCTAATGAAATAAGCTTATTTCATCTCTGCAGCTTCCCATGTACCATTTTCCCACCTCTGTTTTATGTTTGGAAAGACTTTTAGAAATTGAAAGTCAAGTTAAAAAGTGAGTGACAACTTAAATGATATATGGAATATTTTGCTGACTTACAAGAGCATGCAGAATTAAATATGACCCAGTTCAAATGTTTATTTTAACGTGTATGTTGAGGTGGAGTTTTCAAGGTGCCAGAAAATGAGAATTCACCTTGCAGTGTGTGTTACCAGTTCTGTTCATTGCACAGAATCATCTTCATAAAACATACTGTTTTCTATGTACCTGGTATATATCTCAATTAGTTTGAAGAATTTCTCAGATACCTCTTAATATGTAGTGCTCCAATTCCAATCTTGCCATGTCCTGTACCAGTGACACAGCACACAGGAGTTTTATTTCTCTTTATTTCTCTGGGTTGTTCAGAACCCAATGAAAGAACAGTGAAATGGGATCAAAGAGATCAGGGTTCTTGTCCCAGATTTACCATAAAATAATTGTGTCCTCTTGGGAAAATTATAGTCATTCTAGGTCCCTTTTCTTTACTTTGACAGAGCTGCACTAGATGACCCCAAATAATATAGCACTCTTTCAGTAGTAGCTTAGATGTTATTGGTATTCTGAAACAAATGAAGACAGTGACACATGGAGCTGTGCAACATCTCTGTTACTCTGTTGTCTTAGAGTTGCCTCCATTTTACAGATGATAAGATGACTGTGCATAGAAGTAGATGTTTGGAACCAGCGGTTCCAAAGTAAGTGGAGGTAAACCACAAATTTCCTTCCTTCCTGAAGCTCACTTAGCCAAAACATAGGCTTCTGAATATTAAGCTGTAAAGCATATTATCAGTACATTTTAAAAGAAGCTATTCTTCTAGGATTTCCAATTAATAGCAGGAGGTTTTGAAATGCTTAAAAGATCATCTGATTTTGTGAGATTTACAGCTCTATTTTCCTGTCAAGCAAGTTGTATTAGTGCCAGAGAGTCATCTGAGCTTCTGGATGCTTCTCTGAACCTCTTGAAGTTTTCTTCTTGCTATCTGAAATTCATGCCAGGTAAGCCTTTTTCTAGAGCGTATGGACAGACTTGTGTATTTTTATATAGGAAAGCGATGCAGTGAGTCAAGTCGGGGGTTAAGCCCTCATTCTCAGAGTGGTATTGAGCTCCTGGTGAAATATAATCATCCTTTCCTCAGAATCGAAAAGCAGTTATCTCAGGTGTATAATCCCATTAACTATTTATACATTTACGTACGATACATGGATTTATTGTACCTACGAGGTGTGTTCTCTTTGGGAAGTACAAAGCTCTTAGAGACATAGGTTGTTCATTTTTTTGTTTTCCCACAAATACTGTGACCCTTTGAGCAGAAAGGTCTATATTTTACTAACATCTAGAACCAGCAGTTAACACGGTGTCTAAGATGTAGTCAATAAATATGAAATAGATAAATGAACACATTTTTATGTAAGGGCCAGGAAATGGACAAATAGAAATTTTTCATTTTCAGTCACAAAGCAACAACAGACATAAAAATGATACAGACAACAAGTGCTGCGGTCATTCAAAGAAGGCATAGAATAGATAGAAGGATCTCCTCTATGGCACAGGGAACTATACTCAATATTTTGTAATAACATCTGTATGGGGCACCTGCTCCACACCAGGCCCTATGACAGGTGCTTACATACTTTCCCTCTCCCCCATCCTATGGGGAAAGTACCTCTGCTATAGATTTAACATTTGCCTCCCCCAAAATTCATATGTTGAAATCCTCCAAGGGATGTTAGAAAAGGTCATTGTTCTGTGTGTCCAGGAAGAGGAGAATGAAATGCATCTCACTGTCTCATCCATAGCTGAAGGCAGGTAATCTGTGAGAGAGAGCAATGTTTGCAGATGGTGACACATGAAGATTGAGGAAGATTGATTTCTCAATCATTGAGGAGTACTGTTCCATCTAACTGAGTTCGGAATGGTAATAAAGTCATCCACTGAAAACTTACCAATCTAGTTAGTGTGCAAGATATTATGAATTATAGTCTTACCGTTAATTTAGCGGACCCACAAATATTTACATCTACCAAGCACCGTGCTGGCAACTGCAGCTTACCAGTACTTCTTTCCTGGGCCCTGGATAATTTCCAGTAGTTGGTGTCAGGATCTAAGCTATCCACTTGATGTGGACACTAGTCCCCTCGTAGCCCTCTCACAGGAGCCTTTAACCATTCGTGGCCAAAAACAAAGGAAATGGGAAGAGTTACTGCTCTGCTTTCAGAAAGTGTCTCCTAAAGTCTTGTCTCCTAAATCATTTTTCTGGCCCCTTTATGGTAATTCTTTATTTATTCACATTTCTTGGCCTACTGAACACTATAATCAAATCCTCCCTCGATTTTCTTTTTCCTGAAGTATATAAAACTACATTTTCTTCAGCCTTTTTTTAAAAAATGATAATTATCTTGTTTATTTGTATTTGGAAAATCTAATGAGATCACATATTTAAAACTCACATACTATCAAAAGATAAATAGTAGTAGTAATTCCTTCTGGAATATTTTTGCCCCTCATCCAAACAACGTTAGGTCCCTTACCCCCCTTTTTAGCAACTTTTATTAATTTCTTATGTGTCTATCAGAAGTGTTTTGTGGCAAAGGTACATGTGTATGTTTCAGAGGTTACTGTTGTCATGAATTCACAGAAGCCAGAGCCTGGAAAGCATTAAGTGGTCCTGAGCACCCCATTTCCAATGAGAGAGCGTAGCAGTGCTCAAACGGCTGGGTGTCCTATAATTCAACTCAATTCTGGCACTATCTACCTGTAGATAGCATCAGATCTCACATGTTGAGGGCTCAGTCCAGCAGGAATGCACACACACACTTCAGGTGCCAGTCACCAAGTATATGTTGTCACCTGTGCTTCTGACCCTTGTACCACAGGTCAGAGGTTCCAACAACCCCCTTCTTAGCTTTAATTAATTTGCTCAAGTGACTCATAGAACTCACAGAAATATTCTATTAACTAGATTAACCGGTGTATTATAAAATGATAAAAGCAACAGCCAGATAGAGAACATGTATAGGACGAGGTATGGGGAGAAAGCATGGAGCCCACTCTCCCCAAATCTCCATGTGCTCACCAACTGGGAGGCTCCCTGAACCCTGTCCTTGGGGGTTTATGGAGGCTTCAGTACACACGTGTGACTGAATAACTCATTGGCCATGGGCGATTGAGCTCAATCTTGAGTGGCTCTTCCCTGCCCTGAGGGCAAGGGGGTGGGACTGAAAGTTCCAACCTCTAATCACAAGGTTGGCTCCACAGGCTGCCTGCTCCCATCCTTAGGTGCTTTCCAAAGATCACCTTGTTAACATAACAAAAGACACCATTATCATCTCATCACTTAGGAAATCCCAAGGGTTTTAGAAACTCTGTGGCAGAAACTGGGACAGAGACCAAAAATATAATTCTTATTACTCCTAAATCACAGTTATCTAGGTGAATGTTTGTATCACCCCAAACAGGCAGTAGTCACCAGGGAAAATAAGTTAATTGCCAGTCTTTTCTATTAATTTTTAAAAATCAGATTTAAGAAGAGAATTTTTTTAATGGCCAGTGAAAATGTCTCTTACTTTAGCTCTTGCCTTTTTCTACTTATTATTTATTTTTTTAATTTTTAGTTTAGTTTTGAAAAGTGTCTTTAAGTTATTTTAAGGTTAGAACCGAACCTTCCAGGGTTAAAAAAATATTGTGTCTCTTGAAAGAGATTATTTTAGACTTAGTGAAATGGATTTGATGCTAGAGAACATGTGACATCATACATTTGACCTTTTTGAAATGATTTACATTATATCAGCTACATTTTAAGTCCAGCAACTGTAACCAAAAAAAAAGAAAAAAAAACCCTACTAATTAAGGCAACTTTGCAGATTGATGGCATTAGATTATCAATTAAAATCTCAGTTTTAAACCAGATTTTTCCTCTAAATAGTGATCCAAAGAACACTAGTTTTAGGGTCAGTCTAATTAGTCAGACAGCCTTCTGATTGTTTAGTGCCTTCACTTGAAGTTTGTTAAATATTTTGAATATCACCTATGCTCCCATGGGACATTAGTGAATGTGAAGTCAACAAAAAAGAAAAAAAAGTAAGAAAAAGGATTTTGTAGTAAAATAAACTTGAGAAATCCTGGGTTCAGTAAATTTAAACATGTTTCGTGACTGCAGGACTTTTGAGATGTGGAATGAGCTATAATGTGCTCTGTGAATTTCACTGTTAAGTAGAGTTTGGTCTGAAGTGTTTTTCAACTTTATTTGGCTCTACAACCCTTTGTCAGTGGAACATTTTAAAGGACTCTGTTTCTAGCAACTTTGGAAAATGCTGTTCTGGTCTCAGTTAAGCCCTTGAAATCTTAGCATTTGGAAGCTCATCCAATTTCTGGTACAGAAATCTACCATGTATCCATGCTATAGGCTCACTCAGCTGTGGATGAGTATTTTGATAACAAAATGCTCACTACCCATAAATCAGCTGATTCTATAGTCAGAATGCTGGTCTGTTAGGAGGTTTTAACTTTTTAAGTGCCTTTTACTATTAGAAAATTTTAAGTTTTAAAATTTTGTTTATTGGACCTAGATCTGATCTCTGGATTAAGATACGTCCTACTCAAGTAAAAGAATCCTTATTTTTCAAGGATGATTTGTACATGAAAAAAAAAATCCATATACTTAAAATCATCTGTAAATAGTGACTGAAGAGTAATTGAAAATACGTTTGAAAATAATTTTCATTTGAAATTTATGTCAAAATATGTTATTATATAAACGAATCCAGTATATTTTCTCTTATAGCCAGTAAAATTTAGGTTAAATTTTAATTAAGCACAAGTGCTACAATTAAAAAAAAGAATTACATTTTGTTTTGAGTGATTATTTCAGCAAAACTGGTTTATGGGACAGTAAACTGTCCTTCACTGCATGTGCAATGTTAGCAGCTCAAACAGGCTAATTCTGGTAAAAATTCAACAGTTTTCCAAGGCCTTCTCTTAATTATTTGATACTCAACTGTTTTTTCTTTTACTTCTATTGTATCTCTTTTTTACATTGTTAACTACACATCCTCATTTATCAGTGGCTTTGTATGTTTAACCCAGCAGATCTCTGGTATTATTTACAATGGCTTCATGATATTATATCTTTAAAATTCAGAATTTCACTTTAAAGTTGATGTGAATTTTATTTCTATTATACGGTATTATGTTTATGTTATGAATCCATCAGTGAGTAATTTTCTGAAACAGGATGAGCAGTTTGCTGACTTAGAAGGGCTGGAATCTATAGACACCTTAAAATTAGGATGTAGATAACGAATAGTTGGATGACAAGAAACCCTGTTATATGAAAACAGGAATAATAATGAGTGTTCCAAATCTTATCTTTTCTGCTCTTACTTTTCTCCAAAGGTTAGTTCTAGAGTCCTTAGTTCTCCATTCAGTAATAAAGTATTGACTATTTGCAGCCTTCGCACCATTCTCCCCACTTCTAGGTCTGAGTTTGATAAACCTTTTGGTTTCATCCTTTCTTTGTGAAGTAGTGTTCCTAGTCAAGCCAGAGGCTGTTCCATTAAAGGTTTAGCATTTTAGTGATTTTAGTAGTAAGGGTAAGGATAAGTGGTCTTCAGCCCGTCACAGTCTTCCACCCAACCTTTCTTCAGATGAATTTCCTGCAGTAGAAAAATTAGACAACCAGGCTGAATGATTGAGTCCCTGACCATGACTAGCAATGAACTACTCAGCCCTGGCTTCCTGGGCATGCCATCCTTCAAAAACAGCCTGCCAGATGGAATCTCAATCCCCTAGCTTGGCATTCAAGATACTCATACTCTAATCCACCAAAATCCACTTCCAGTAGTTCTCCCCACTTCTTTCATACAGCAAATATCCATTCACCCAACTGCATTCACTTATCTGGAGTACAAGTTCTTTTCCTTATATTCCAATATATCCCTATTTCATCTGCCTAGGAAGTCTTTCAAATTCTTCACAATCCTAAATCCTACATCGTCTTTACTTTCCTACCTTTACAACTTGACCTTAAGAAAATTTTTGCTTTCCAAGATCTATAAGTCAATCAATCAATAAACCATTAATAAGTTCATAGGCTGCTTCAATACAGTTCTCCTCAATACAAATATAGTTGTCAATCCTTAATAATAACAGCTTATATTTGATCACATAGAAATGTATTTTAACTCACATATTTGTTATCTAAAATGATAGTATAGCACTCTTCATTTTGTTGGTTATTTTCACATGTTTTAATGTCAGTATCACCTCTTTGAAGACTTAAAGTATATGTTGTCCATTTTTCCAGTATTTTAATATCCTGCCCTGTTTTACACTTAGTGGGTGTTCAATAAATGACTTCGACACTTCACAGAATGGAGAAAATTTTCCCAAATCCTACAAGCGTTGACCCTGTCTGACTTTGCACATCACTTGTTAATGGCAGCTGGGTAGTTGTGTTTGATAGAAATTCAAGAAAAAATTTCTACGTGTTTCAAGACCAAAGCCACGGTCATATGAGGACCTTAGTCAGCATCATGAATATATTCTTAAACATATAAAATGGAGAATTGCACTTTTATGATTTTGTGATGAATCACATGTAAAACAGTCATTCACATTTTATTTATTTATTTTTTATTATTTTTAAATATCTTTATTGGAGTATAATTGCTTTACAATGGTGTGTTAGTTTCTGCTTTATAACAAAGTGAATCAGCTATACATATACATATATCCCTATATCTCCTCTCTCTTGCATCTCCCTCCCACCCTCCCTATCCCACCCCTCTAGGTGGTCACAAAGCACTGAGCTGATCTCCCTGTGCTATGTGGCTACTTCCCACTAGCTGTGTATTTTACATTTGGTAGTGTATATATGTCCATGCCACTCTCTCTTTGTCTCAGCTTACCCTTCCCCCTCCGCGTGTCCTCAAGTCCATTCTCTATGTCTGCGTATTTATTCCTGTCCTGCCCCTAGGTTCTTCAGAACCATTTTTTCGTTCTTTCTTTTTTTTTTTTTTTAGATTCCATATATATGTGTTAGCATATGGGATTTGTTTTTCTCTTTCTGACTTACTTCACTTTGTATGACAGACTCTAGGTCCATCCACCTCACTATGAATAACTCAATTTCGTTTCTCTTTACAGCTGAGTAATATTCCATTGTGTATATGTGTCACATCTTCATTACCCATTCATCTGTCGCTGGACACTTAGGATGCTTCCATGTCCTGGCTATTGTAAATAGAGCTTCAAAGAACATTGTGGTACATGTCTCTTTTTGAATGGTGATTTTCTCAGGGTATATGCCCAGCAGTGGGATTGCTGGGTCGTATGGTAGTTCTATTTTTAGTTTTTTAAGGACCCTACATACTGTTCTCCATAGTGACTGTATCAATTTACATTCCCACCAACAGTACAAGAGTGTTCCCTTTTCTCCACACCCTCTCCAGCATTTATTGTTTGTAGATTTTTTTGATGATGGACATTCTGACCCGTGTGAGGTGATACCTCATTGCACTTTTGATTTACATTTCTCTAATGATTAGTGATGTTGAGCATTCTTTCATGGGTTTGTGGTCAATCTGTATATTTTCTTTGGAGAAATGTCTATTTAGGGCTTCTGCCCATTTTGGGATTGGCTTGTTTGTTTTTTTGATATTGAGCTGCATGAGCTGCTTGTATATTTTGAGATTAATCCTTTGTCAGTTTCTTCATTTGCAAATATTTTCCCCCATTCTCAGGATTGTCTTTTCATCTTGTTTATGGTTTCCTTTGCTGTGCAAAAGCTGTTAAGTTTCATTAAGTCCCATTTGTTTATTTTTGTTTTTATTTCCATTTCTCTAGGAGGTGGGTCAAAAAGGATATTGCTGTGATGTATGTCATAGAGTATTCTGCCTATGTTTTCCTCTAAGAGTTTTATAGCATCTGGTCTTACATTTAGGTCTTTAATCGATTTTGAGTTTATTTTTGTGTATGGTGTTAGGGAGTATTCTAATTTCATTCTTTTAAATGTAGCTGTCTAGTTTTCCCAGCACCATTATTGAAGAGGCTGTCTTTTCTCCATTGTATATTCTTGCCTCCTTTATGAAAAATAAGGTGACCATATGTGCGTGGGTTTCTCTCTGGGCTTTCTATCCTGTTCCATTGATGTATATTTCTGTTTTTGTGCCAGTACCATACTGTCTTGGTTACTGTACCTTTGTAATATAGTCTGAGGCCTGGGAGCGTAATTCCTCTAGCTCTGTTTTTCTTTCTCAAGATTGCTTTGGCTATTCAGGGTCTTATGTGTTTCCATACAAATTGTGAAATTTTTTGTTCTAATTCTGTGAAAAATGCCGTTGGTAGTTGGATAGGTATTGCATTGAGTCTGTAGATTGCTGTGGGTAGTAGTGTCATTTTCACAATGTTGATTCTTCCAATCCAAGAACATGGTATATCTCTCCATCTGTTTGTCTCATGTTTAATTTCTTTCATCAGTGTCTTACAGTTTTCTGCATAAAGGTCTTTTGTCTCCTTAGGTAGATTTTTTCCTAGGTATTTTGTTCTTTTTGTTGCAGTGGTAAATGGGAGTGTTTCCTTAATTTGTGTTTCAGATTTTTCATTATTAGTGTATAGGAATGCAAGAGATTTCTGTTCATTTATTTTGTGTCCTGCTATATAACCAAATTCATTGATTAGCTCTAGTAGTGTTCTGGTAGCATCTTTAGGATTCTCTATGTATAGTATCATGTCATCTGCAAATAGTGACAGCTTTACTTCTTCTTTTCCAATTCGGATTCCTTTTATTTCTTTTTCTTCTCTGATTTCTGTGGTTAGAATTTCCAAAACTATGTTGAATAATAGTGGTGAGAGTGAACAACCTTGTCTTGTTCCTCATCTTAGAGGAAATGGTTTCAGTTTTTCACCATTGAAAACGATGTTGGCTGTGGGTTTGTCATATATGGCCTTTATTATGTTGAGGCAAGTTCCCTCTAAGCCTACTTTCTGGAGGGTTTTTATCGTAAATGGGCGTTGAGTTTTGTGGAAAGCTTTTCCTGCATCTATTGAGATGATCATATGGTTTTTCTCCTTCTATTTGTTAATATGGTTTATCACATTGATTGATTTGCATATATTGAAGAATGCTTTCATTCCTGGGATAAACCCCACTTGATTATGGTGTATGATCCTTTTAATGTGCTGTTGGATTCTGTTTGCTAGTATTTTGTTGAGGATTTTCTCATCTATGTTCATCAGTGATATTGGCCTGTAGTTTTCTTTCTTTGTGACATCTTTGTCTGGTTTTGGTATCAGGGTGATGGTGGCCTTGTAGAATGTTTGGGAATGTTTCTCCCTCTGCTATATTTTGGAAGAGTTTGAGCAGGATAGGTGTTATCTCTTCTCTAAATGTTTGATAGAACTCGCCTGTGAAACCATCTGGTCCTGGGCTTTTGTTTGTTGGAAGATTTTTAATCACGGTCTCTATTTCAGTGCTTCTGATTGGTGCCTTTATATTTTATATTTCTTCCTGGTTCAGTCTCAGAAGGTTGTGCATTTCTAAGAATTTGTGTGTTTCTTCCAGGTTGTCCATTTTATTGGCATAGAGTTGCTTGTAGTGATCTCTCATGATCCATTGTATTTCTGCAGTGTCTGTTGTTACTTCTCCTTTTTCATTCCTAATTGTATTGATTTGAGTCTTCTTCCTTTTTTTGTTGATGAGTCTGGCTAATGGTTTATCAATTTTGTTTATCTTCTCAAAGAACCAGCTTTTAGTTTTATTGATTTTTGCTCTCATTTCCTTCATTTGTTTTTCATTTATTTCTGATCTGATTTTTATGATTTCTTTCCTTCTGCTAACTTTGGGGTTTTTTTGGTTCTTCTTTCCCTATTCGCTTCAAGTGTAAGGTTAGATTGTTTATTTGAGTTGTTTCTTCCTTCTTGAGGTAGGCTTGTATTGCTATAAACTTCCCTCTTACAACTGCTTTTGCAGCATCCCGTAGGTTTTGCGTCATCGTGTTTTCATTGTCATTCGTTTCTAGGTATTTTTTGATTTCCTCTTTGATTCCTTCAGTGATCTCTTGGTTATCTAGTAACATATTGTTTAGCCTCCATGTTTTTGTATTTTTTACAGTTTTTTTTCCTGTAATTGATATCTAGTCTTGTAGCATTATGGTCAGAATAGATACTTGATGCGATTTTAATTTTCTTACATTTCCCAAGGCTTGACTTGTGACAGGTCAGTATATGACCTGTCCTGGAGAATGTTCCATGAGCACTTGAGAAGAAAGTGTATTCTATTCTTTATGGGTGGAATGTTCTATAAATATGAATTAAGTCCATCTTGTTTAATGTGTCATTTAAAGCTTGTGTTTCCTTATTTATTTTCATTCTGGATGATCTGTCCTTTGGTGAAAGTGGGGTGTTAAAGTCCCCTCCTATGATTGTGTTACTGTTAATTTCCCCTTCTATGGCTGTTAGCATTTGCCTTATGTATTGAGGTGCTCCTATTTTAGGTGCATAAATATTTACAATTGTTATATCTCTTCTTGGATCGATCCCTTGATCATTATGTAGTGTCCTTCTTTGTCTCTTGTAATAGTCTTTATTTTAAAGTCTATTTTGTCTGATATGAGAATTGCTGTTCCAGCTTTCTTTTGATATCCATTTGCATGGAATATCTTTTTCCATCCCCTCACTTTCAGTCTGTATGTGTCCCTAGTATGTGTCTGAAGTGGTTCCTTTGTAGACAGCATATATAGGGGTCTTGTTTTTGTATCCATTCAGCCAGTCTATGTCCTTTGGTTGGAGTATTTAATTCATTTACATTTAAGGTAGTTATTGATATGTATGTTCCTATTCCCATTTTCTTAATTCTTTTGGGTTTGTTATTGGAGGTTTTTTCCTTCTCTTGTGTTTCCTATCTAGAGAATTTCCTTTAGCATTTGTAGTAAAGCTGTTTTTGTGGTGCTGAATTCTCGTAAGTTTGGCATGTCTGTAAAGGTTTTAATTACTCCGTCGAATCTGAATGAGATCCTTGCTGGGTAGAATTATCTTGGTTGTAGGTTTTTCCCTTTCATCATTTTAAATATGTCTTGCCACTCCCTTCTGGTTTGCAGAGTTTCTGCTGAAAGGTCAGTTGTTAACCTTATGGGGATTCCCTTGTATGTTATTTGTTGTTTTCCGTTGCTGCTTTTAATATTTTTTCTTTGTATTTAATTTTTGATAGTTTGATTAATATGTGTCTTGGCATGTTTCTCCTTGGATATTTCCTGTATGGCACTGTCTGCACTTCCTGGACTTGATTGCCTATTTCCTTTCCCATATAAGGGAAGTTTCCAACTGTATTCTCCTCAAATATTTTCTCAGTCCCTTTCTTTTTCTCTTCGTCTTCTGCGACCCCTATAATTCGAATGTTGGTGTGTTTAATGTTGTCCCAGAGGTCTCTGAGACTGTCCTCAATTCTTTTTATTCTTTTTTCTTTATTTTTCATTTTACCTTTGGACCAGCTACTTTTTCTTCTGCACTCAGGCAAAAGGGATTCTGAAGAAAACACTTTAAAATTTTGATTTCATATATAAGATAGTGGGAGCCTCTGCCTGCTTGATTTACATTTGTGCTCACCTTCCACTTTATGTGGGAGGGGGGCATACGAATAAAGGAAATTTTTATATGATTTCAAATTATTTAATTCCTGATATTATATTTAGCCATGATAGAGTGTTATGATTTGCCTACAACATCCATCCTTCCTTTTCTTGTACCTTACCTTGTTCAGAGAGGACTTGTGCCTGTTCTGCTTTGAATTTCTCAACCACTTCAGCTGCTAAAATCACAGGTGAAGCTTAGTTTCTGCTGATTTAATCCACCCAATCAAGATAGAGTTTCTCATTTTATTCAGCAAATATTTACTATGCCTTAAAAAAAGATTTTTAAAAAAATGCATGGTCTTATTTGCTGATGCTGCTGGGAATTAATTAATTAACTAAGTTTTAGGTTCACAGTAAAATTGAGCACAAGGTACAGAGATTTCCCACATATTCCTCTTGTGGGAATGCAATAAATTGGTACAGCCACTGTGGAAAACAGTACGGAGGTCCCTCAAAAGCTAAAAATAGAATTACCATATGATCCTGTAATCCCACTCCTGGGCATATATCCAGACAAAACTATAATTCAAAAAGATACATGCACCCCAATGTTCGTAGCATCATAGCGGCGTTATTTACTATTGCCAAGACGTGGAAACAACCTGAGTGTCCATCAACAGATCAATGGATAAAGAAGATTATATATATATATATATAATTTAAATTTATATATATATTTACATACATATATATATAAATACTACTCAGCCATAAAAAAGAATGAAATTAATTTTGCCATTTGCAGCAACATGGATGGACTTGGAGGGCATTATTCTAAGAGAAACAAGTCAGACAGAGAAAGATAAATACTGTATGATATCGCTTATATGTGGAATCTAAGAAATAAACTAGTGAATATAACATAAAAGAAGCAGACTCACAGATATAGAGAACAAACTAGTAATTGCCAGTGGGGGAGGGGGGAAAGGCAATTTAAGAGTTGGAATTGGGGGGTGGGAAGTACAAACTATTGGGTGTAAAGTAGGCTCCAGGATGTATTATACAACAGGGGGAATATAGCCAATATTTTGTAATAAATGGAAAGTAGTCTTTAAAATTGTATAAAAATATTTTTTTTAAAAAAAGATACTTCTTAGCTGATAGAAGCTTTAGAAGTCTACAGAGGCAGATAATTTTAAAATTGCAGCATATAACTTCTGGAGCCTGGCTGACATTCTCATAGGAAGCCGCATGAAAATTACTTTCAAAGGCATTCACCTTAGCTTAAAGGAGTCTGTTCCTTCAGTGTGTATTAGTCCATGGTGCATCCTTACTTTGACTTATCTGTGAGGTTCACTTCTCGCCCCCAGGAACAAAGCCTGCAGAGGGGCAACTTGTTTGGCTTGGGAGCCTGCCCAATATGAAAAGTTTGCAGGCAAAATCAGAAAGAACAGCTGCAGGAGGAGAGATGAGGGTTGCTGACAGCTAACGGCTCAGAAAGCAATTTGCATGAGAGCCTTCTGCTTAACAGGAGGCAGCATGTGCTGGGCAATGGTTTACCATCCATTGCCAAGCTGGTTTCTACACCCTGAGTCCTCATTCCATCAAAACACGTGTCCTGAGGGAACGCCCAGCCACCAGCTTCCACTTACCTGAGTTACCATGACCTGCCATCTAGAATTTCAGAGAGCTTTTCATTTATTAACTCACATGAATCTACTTTATCCTGAGGCTCTGGATACTAGTCCCATGCAAACTGATTTAATAACAAACATTTAAGTGCAAATCCAAGGTCATCTAGATAACATTCTTTGACAGCTTATTGCATATGAGGCACTGCACTGTGCACTTTTTATACCATATCAGACTTCATAACAGACCTCTGAAGTGGGTGGTTAAGTTTCCTGCCAAGGGATCCATACACAAGAAACAATAATCAGAAAAGACCAAAGTATTATTTATTACTAGTGAGCTAGCCGCTGTTACTTCATTTTGGAATTCTAATTGAGGCTTTCCTTCTCTCTCTCTCTTGCCCCCAAATCACAGATGACTAGGTCATGGGACAAGCTTAAGCTAACATGCCTTATTCTGTGAATCATAAGCTGAGCTACTGGGACAGAACCTTGTGACATGTTTGTCACTTTCAAATGTAATAATTCTACCCATTGCTCCATAGGTGTTCTGGTTACTGACCAATAACATTAACAATTCCTCTTCCAAGAATAGGATGGAGGGGAAAGGCACTGGATCTCCTATGCCTCCCAAACATGTGAAGGCCAAAGCATGGTGGGAGGAGAAGCATATCTCTTTGTAATATGTTTTATTCCCTGTTTTATAGATGTGCATATGGAAGATTAGAAAGGCTGAGTAACTTGTCCATGTCATGTAGCCCATGCTTTTAACTTTTTTATTATACCACTTATCCTTCTCACCTATCAATTTGCCTTTTATACTGATGTCCTGAGAGAGACCACTGTATGGTATAGAAATGAACAACCATAAATAAGCTGGAAATGCATTTCTATTTACATTAACTAAGATAGTCACTTGTTTCTTTTAAGTGAGGTCCTCCACCTTTTTAGGGACCTGAGTAAACTAACGATGTGCTTCCATTGATTAAACAAGAATTCTCCAATATTCCATAGAAGAATCACACATTTCTTTAAGCCCTATGTATGCTTCTAGGGTTTAGATTCTAAATCAAATATGTTTCTGTTTTTCATTAAAAAAAATGAACACAGGATTTCACTTGTAAATTTATTAACTTCTTTTTTCTGTCTAGCAACAAGCAGTGACTGTTGTTGGGTTGGTGGACAGAGTAGAGATGGCCATTCAGAAAATCACACATTTTAGGAACTCTAGCATTCATGTAGCTCAGAACTGTAAGAAGAGACCAGAGGAAGATCAACATGCTTTAAAGTATATTACAAATCAATACTGAAATAGAGCTTAACATATAATTCATCTGGAAAGAAGCTCAGAACATGATTGCCAGTTATTTAATATTCTGGTCAAAGACAATGGAAGCACTATTGCTTTTTGACTGCCACTGGAAAGGTCAGGTTTCAAACAGCAGTGCACTAGTTATGCTCAAAATGACTAAAGAATGATGAATAATTAAGTGAAGAGGAAATGGGAGACCTGCATTCTAATCTTGTTTTGGCCACTGATGGGAATCATGTGGACTTTAAGCCCATCACACAGTCATTTACCACCTTGGTTTTCTCACCTGTAAAAGGAGAGAGTGACTATAGTTATTTAATAATCCTTGATGATCTTTAGCTCTATGATTCTAGAAGCATCTTGATTTAATACAGTTTGACGATTTATGTCTAAAACTCTAGCAAGCAGAAAAATGTTCTTTTATTTCTAAAATGGACTTGACATTGCGTTAACAGAGCAAATGAAATCTTTTAAGGATTGTTCAAAGAATCACCAACTTAAAATTCATCTCCATTGTTGGTTTTTATTGTCTGTTTAACTTTTACTAGATCTATAATAGTTTTATTTATTTTCCTTTGCACCTGGACTGGCAGCCTGTGTGGTTGGAGAAACACATCACCACTTATTTTAGATACTTTGTTATCAGAGCCAACTCTGTAATCTTTGCTCTGCCTGTGAATTATTTATTTAATTTGATGTGTTTTTTCCTGGATTCATAGAATTTCCTTTTGTCATGATGCTTCTTTCCATTTATGGGACTGTAAATACAGCTGACTAAACCTCTCTAGTGGCCGAATACATATCAGGTCTTTTGTGTGAAGGATGCTAGCTAATCTTCCCGTTCATAGGCTGACTACATTTTTATTCATTTGCTTTTTTTCTACTCACCCCTGACAGTAGTATCTGTGGAATAAATAAAATAATGATACCTACTACTTATTTAAATCGGATCAGAAAACTTGACCTTTTCCTAATTTTTTACATTTGCTAGCTTTTTGGCAATATGCACCCCTATTTTTCTCTGAATCTCAGTTCACCCTCTACATGGGAATAATTATGCCTACCATACAACGTGGTGATCATAAAAGAAATTCTACCCGTCTACTACCATGCTGGGGAAAAATATTTGGATTAACTTTTACCAGACTTGGAGGCATATGTTTGCAGTGGCCTGTTTGAAAATACTGACTACATGGGGTACAGTGTGATACTCTGAAGGCATCTTACAGAGGTAGATAATATCTCTCCCAGGGCATCAACACTAAAAGTGAGAAGCATTTTGATTTCTCATCAGGAAAGAAATGTTCTATGATGTTAATGGTTCTTAACTTTTGGTGATTCATTAAAATCTCCTGGGGAGCTTTTGATAATCTTAAAGCCCAGCCTGTAATTTATACCAATTAAATATAAATTTCTGGGGGTTGGACTGAGGCATTGGTATATTTTAAGGTATGCAGAATGTAATGGTTAATTTTAACTGTCAACTCAACTATATCCTGAGATACACAGATATTTTGCTAAACATTATTTCTGGGTGGGTCTGTGAGGGTGTTCCCAGATGAGATTAGCATTTGAATTGGTAGATGGAGTAAAGCAGATTTTCCTCTCCAGTGTAGGTAGGCCTCATCCAATCTCTTGAGGGCCCCAAAAGAATAAAAAGTCAGAGGAAAGGAGAATTTGCTCTCTCTGCCTGAGTGTTTGATCTGATCCCCTGCCCTCTGACTGTGGCTTACGTCAGTTCTGAAAACTACACCCCTGGATTTCCTAGTTTCCAGCTTATATTTAATATACAATATATTTAATATGTTTAATATCAATTACATATGTTAAATCAATTACATATATTACATTATATTTATTATATATCTCCTATTGGTTCTGTTTCTCTGGAGTACCCTGACTAATATGGTGCTTCCAATACACTGTAAATATTGAGAACTACTATATATGTTAAAATACTATGGCTAAGGTATTACAAAAGTGGATGGTCTGACAGTGTAGTTCTGCTTCTTAAATGGGCAACTCAATGAGGATAAGTAGCAATGTAAATTATTTTTTTCATTTTAAACAGTGGCCAGTCATATATATATAAACACTTTGGGAGGCTATAAGACACTAATTAAAAGAACTTATAGGATATAAGCACTAAAACTACATCGACTCGCCACTCAGAAGGAATTCTAGGCCCAAGATATAGAAACCTCCATACCTGAATCATTGGAAAAGATGTAGAAAAGACTCTAAAACTATTGAAATTTGCAGAGATCCCTTGTGACCCTTTTGCGGGTCATGATATCAGGACTCAGTGGCCCCTGAGTCTTTTTTTGTAATACAGAGAGGGACCCACAGTTACATAGTAAATTGACACCTGAGACTTGTTTTTTTTTCAGCTAGAAGTGGAAAGGAGAAATATCTTTCACTGAAGCAGAGAGTAGAGGTGTAAGTGAGGAAGACAAGGTAAAGAAAGAGAAAAGAAAATAATCCACTTAGAGAAGACTTGCTCTTGGGGCAAGCCCTGGACATATAGTCATTTATATATCCTATTTCAGGATACATTGCATGCTTTACTGTAAGTAAGCATTTAATGATTTGTCTTCCACATACTTTGTTTCACTAAAGAGATCCACTTCTGCTGGCATTTTGTTTCATGGGATCCCAGGCCCTTAGCCTAGTCCCTTAGTAAAGTATTTGTGGAATGAATCAGTCAATATGTCCTCAAACTCAATATCCTTCTCAAATCAGTTACCTGCTTTATACCATAACTGAGATTATATTATCATAGTGTTAGGACTCAAAGGGAAATATGATCTCGATTTTAGAAGTTGATGTCATCTGTTTTATCACCTCATCCAATGTAAGAATTCATGCTATAAAAGTACTGGTAATCTGGCCTCTGTTTGAGCACTCCTCGTATCTTGAATGCTCTACTTGGTGAGTTAAGTCATGCAGCATACGAACAGCTATAATTTCTACAAAGTACTTCCTTATAGTTGCCTTCCTGAAGCATGTCACCCATTGGTCTTAGCTTGACCTGATGGAACTACAGAGAAAAATATTTGAGTTTCGAATACCCATGTTTGCACTTCACATCTTTGTAGTCCATTATCACACAACGGAAGTCTACTTTTCTTCAGGAAAACATCTAATGTTTTTTCCTAAAAATCCTGTGAAAGTATGTCTAGGCCCTTTCCCATCTTGTTTATTGATGTTTGTACTTGCTTTTGTTTTCTAAAATACTCCCAAAAAGGCAATGCTCAGAACTGGATCTAGTGCTTCTGACATTGTCCTTTTGAGACAGAATGAGACAACATATGCAAAAAAGGAAATCTATATTTCTACTAAATATAATTGTCTAATTCTTATATCATAAAATCTGCATGTGTTTGTTTCAAAAATAAAAATACAGAATAGTATAAATATACAATATTTTATATAATAGAATATAGATATAGAGTAGTATGGAAAAAAAGCCCTGAAGTCATTCAAAATAACCCATTACCCAAAGAAAAGTACTTTCAGATCCATTCATCTCTGCTTTTTCTCTCACTATATTGTGTGTATGTTCGTTTGTGTGAACATCACACAAACATACTAACATATACACGTAGTTTAACCTAAATAAAAACATAATGTTTTAAACCCCTTTTAAAATTTAATGTAAGCATTGGACATTATTACATAGTTATAAATTTAATTCTGCATCAAAGTTTGCAAACTCTTGGCTGACTAGTTAAATTCAGCCCGTAGACATTTTATTTCCCACCCCCCAGTCCCACCCCTGGGCCTGCACAACATCTGAAAAGCCTACGCATGTTGCAGCTTCTCCTGAAAAGTGGACAGTCTGGTGATACTTGGTGTGCAGCCTTACCTGGGTGTGGGGGAAGTTGAAGCTCAGGTACATCTGATGCCCTGGGAGGTGTTCTCCAACGAGAGCTTCATCATCAGCGTTTCCTGTTTGATGCAAACAGCCTTCAAGAACAGCCCCTCCTGGGTGAATTTGTGTTCCCGGAACATGATCATTTTAATAGCTGTAGCTCCAGGCAGTGGCTGTACCACCATTCATTTCATAAACCCCCTTTCGGTAGACCTTAATGTTGGTTCCATGTTTCTCCTATTATAAATAGTGTTGCAGCAAATATCTTTTTCACCCAGTTGCTTGATAGTCTTATGATGAGCTCCCAGACTAGATGTGGAATTGTGTGGCCAAAGTAGACTTCGAGGTCTCAGAACTTGTTTTAGTCTTTTAAACATCATGAGAACCACAAAAACAGCCTTTATTTTTCACCTGCACTCTGTTAAGCAAACACGTGACCACTCTATATGTAAAAACAATTTTAAAAAATAGAGTTGTTCAAAAATATATAGTAATTAAATTAATATTTTAGGGTAGAAAAATTATAAAATACAGAAAAATGTAAAGGAAAAATATAAATACACTTGCAGAACTTTGAGATAAATATTATCTTTTCCATTTTTGCATTTTCCCACTTATATATGCATATGTATTTATATAAACATATATATTTACATATATTTTATACATACATTATTTAATAAGGCTAAGATATACTGTTTATATAATTTTCATTTCTAGTACCTTTTCACCTAATGTTATGACAATTTCCCACATGATCTAATATTCCTCATTTAGAAAATTTAAAAATTATTTAATATTTCAACATATGATATCACTTATTTAAACAATGCCCTATTGTTGGAAACAAATTATTTCCAAGTTTTTCTTTTTTACAAATAGTATTCCAATTAATGCCATGGTACCTAGATTTCTGTGAAATCCTTAGAATAAATCTCTACACATGTACTCGCTAGGTCAAATATCCAACTCGTACAGACAATTTTTTAAAACTATATTCAGACCTTTACATTCACAACTCTATTAAGTATATTGATTTCATTTGTTTTGCTCTTGTTTTCACCCTGTTGATTGATAGGTAGGCAGATAGAGAGAGAGAGATAGGCATTTCTTTTAATTTAATACGTCTCTCATTGACCTTGTTGCCTCATGTCTCTGCCTCTTCTAAATATTTTTGCACAGTTTTGGCGTTAACTGGGTGTTTTGCCAAAAAGTCAGTTCAGTGCTCCTCAGATAGTTGTTCAATACTGCCCGCCTCCTCAGGTGCTGAAAAAGGAAATTCTAATGATTTGTTAACACTTGTAAATATAGATAAGATTAAGGCCCCAATTTTCTTATGAAAGCTTACTACTTGGGGCTGGTTTCACAGAAATATCATAACATTATATGCAGTCAAGTTGCACTGATATTCCATATGAGGAAACAAAATCTGTGAAAGGATTTAAATATGAAAATAATTATGTAAATGATAAATATTATTTATTATTAAGTATAATTAGTAGTTGTCAAGCAGATCCTTTTCTCCCAAAGAGCCACAAATCTTTCAAAATGAATGCTTGCAATTAATAATATTTAGATAGGGGAAAAATGAGTTTTTCTCAGCTTTTCCATCATAGCCTAGATACTGCCAGGCAAACAACTTGATAGAATCAGTGGAAGCTTAAACAGGTGATAGTCTCCTCTTGCTCTCCAATTTATCACTAAATGGCTTTTCTATGGATTGCAATCTTTGAAAGGTTTTAATTGTAGCCTTCTGCTATATTTACCATTAGAAAATTTCATTTTACATGGAGCGTGCTGTTCTAATAAGCAGTGGGTTTTTCACAAACTTGTTTATCATTCACAATGATTAGGTTCCCCCTTATTTGAACTGGTGCATAAAATGCCACTTATGGTTTTTTTTTAATTTTTTAAATTTTATTTAATTTATTATTTTATACAGCAGGTTCTCATTAGTTATCCATTTTATACATAGTAGTGTATATACGTCAATCCCAATCTCCCAATTCATCCCACCACCACCCTCCCCTCGCCACTTTCCCCCCTTGGTGTCCATACATTTGTTCTCTACATCATGTTTTTAAATGATTTTTTCTCTCTGCCTTTCCTGTTAGTGTAACCGGAAGTGGGGTCTAGCTGCTCGCCGCTCAAAAGCAAGTAAAGAGGCAAGGTTGGTGGAAAGGAAAGTTTACTTTGTTTTGGGTGCCGGCGACCAGGGGATGTGGGAGGGAGGACGCCTGTCCGAAGGCCAACTCCCCGCACCCACCCAATCAGGGGGCAAGAGCTTTTATAGACGGAGGGAGGGGGGCTACACGCAGAAACAGCACAGTCAGCTCTGACTGTCATCTTGAAATTGGTCATCGGTGGTCTGACCAGTGTCATCTTGATTGTTTTAAGTACAGTTAGTCTTCAGTTCCAGGGTCGGTTGGTTCTCATTTCTTTGAGGCCAGTTCTCAGAATTGTGAATTGTGGCAGCTTATGTCATGCCTACAGTCTGGTCATCAGGTACTTAACTTCTTCACCTAGTGGGGTTTCACACAGCTCACAGGATATGGCTCAGAATATTATCTATAGCCACTGAGGAGGAACTAAAGGTCCTTAACTTTGCTTACTGATAAATTATTATTGTTTTGTCCTGTTTGACTGCTTTTATTTTTTGCTTCTGCATTTTCTCACTTCTCTGGTTAAACTTAATTTTTGGCTAAAGTTTTTCCACAGACAAAAAGCAGGCAGAAGACATGGTTAGGGGAAAGGATCATAGGGTCCTGCTCTGTCTCATTAGGAGTCTCATTTAGGTGCATAGTTAATGTCTGCATCGCTTGGCCTCTGCTAGAAAAGGAGTGAGGTGCACAGGATGCCCGCGGCCTGCTCAGAAAGCCTACAAACATTGGAAAGGGATGGCGATATCTGCCACACTGTCAACCTGTTCTACTCGGTGTGCTACTGCTGTTATAGCACATGCTGAGCTGTCATTAAAAATCAGTCAAAGCATTCTATGTAGCCTAGGGAGGTGTGGGAAGAGGGGTCATTCCAGTTGCATAAAGATGATGCATCTGGTTGGCAAGAGGGCCCATATTCATGTTTAATCATGTATGGAGCCTCTGTCCTCCTTCCTGGTCCCCGTTACTCATCTGTTCAGGTTTCCCTGCCTCCCTGACCGCCTCCCTCATCTTCCCAGCTGCTCATATCTGTACTTGATTCAGAGTATCTATGAGAGTCGGCCCTGAGCTGCAGGGCCTGATCTCTGCAAAAATGGATTGGTCTGTCATGAGCCGCACAAAACAAAACGAAAATCAGGAAACGAGTGAAAGCATCTGTGAGCTAAAGTGGAATAATTATACCTCGGTACCCTGTTTATAAAGATATATAGCAGGCTTCCTGCCATATTATCACCCAGTAAGTGTACTTTTTTTTTCCTTTTAGTGAAGAGAGAATGCTTTTATGTCAATCTATTCATGCTTAAGACTCGCAGTGCCTACTGTCTATAACTGTGAGATACAACTCGGGAAGGATATAGATGGAGTATTTGGCTTCAATAAGGTGGGTGGAGCAGGAAATGGGCCCTACACCTGGCCCTGTTTACGAGTGACTTGTTAAAATGAGCATCTACACCAGGAAAAATTAATCAGCATATGTAACCATAAGGAAGGTGGAAAGTGTTGATCACATACATTGCTCAGGTGCTGTCAGAGAGATTCCGGGGCTGATGGAGGCTATACAAGCCCTAGCATCAGATGGGAACAACTCTCTCCCCCACAAGCTAGCCCGCTTTCCCCCTTCCTAAAGGCAGGCCCTTACAAATGTGGTGTCTGGGGTGGTCCTCTAATTTTCCCTAATCTGTGTGTGGCTGTGGAATGGGTAACGTGCAAACAAAGTGCAACAAAGGGTAGTGAAAATGACATGAGCTCTGGAGTGAGACAGAACTGCATCCAAATCCCATCCCTATCATTGATTTAGTTACGTAAATTGAACAAGTTCCTTAAATTCTCTGAACTGCAGTTGCCTTGTCTGTGAGGTAGAAATCATGTCAGTCTTTACTGGGTTATTGTATGCATTATAAATAATATATATAAAAGGCCTAGCACGGCACTGACATAAAACAGACACTCGAAGTGGTAACTATTACTATAACTCAGGAAAACTACTCTGCCCAACGTAGGCAGTTCTAAAGTGAAACAATATATAATAAAATCTTATTCAGAAGAACTTACAAGTAGGCAGTGGATTGGGTAGCTATATCCTATGGCTAGGTCTCAGTGCATCAATTCATATCCAAGGAGATTCTCAACATGTAGTAGATGCAACGTATTTCCAATTAATGTCATCATAAGAACTAAACCTTTGTATTTCTTTGGTTTCTAAGAAATGTTCAACCTTAATAATACATTAGAGTATTTCTGGGTTTAGCTCTTACTAAATTATAAATGCTATCATTTTATACCTAAGATGCATGGTTCACTCAGTGCAGGTGGGGGAAAACTGAATGTTTTAGACTGGCTAACTCTGGCTTGCTGAAGTTCTGGTACACGGACTAAGTGGTGAAGTCAGTAAAGCTGATGAGGTTTCATTCCTAAATGTACTAGGACTAGGTCAAGATGCTAGTTTCCAACTGCATATATCCTTTCTGATGATGATCTTTTTTTTTTTGTTTTTTCTTGCTTGAGTGTAAAGATATTCTTTTCTCTGTATTTTTGAGAAAATATTAGCTTGGCTGTCCCAAGATAACATATGACGTTATGTTAGCTAAAAACTATGACGTTATGAAAGAGTGACTTCAGTGACTCAGTGCTTCCCACTTGGTAATTTCTCTCACCCTCAGGAGTAGCCTCAAATGCTAGCTCCCATCAATTACTGGATGCCCCATATTTTCCCAGCATCATTATAATCACTCCTATCAATTCAACACCGGTAATGAGCCAGGCTGCTTATCCATTTACAACCTTCACTGCTTTATATATATTAGCTCAGTTTGCTACCTCTTGTCCCCCTCAAGTCAATATCAAATGTTTATTAATTAGGTAAAAATGGTATTAACCACTTACATCAGGAAGGGCAAAAGGGTATCATCTTGAGTGCCCATTTTGAATGAGTGGTAATGGTTGGCAGAAGTACTGAATTAAGAAAAAAATTTAAGCTCTGTCCAGCCTTAGGGGGGAAGAATGCCGTGATTGATTAGCAGTGTCTGCCTTGGTTAAAAGAAAAAAGAATAGAAATAGGTTGAGTGACTTGCAGGACGGAAAGGATGGGGATTCTTGGGCTCAATTTCCTTTCTGTTTATAAGCTTCTTAGAGACACAGGTAATGTTTCAACTTTCCATCATGTTGCCACAGTGTTCATTTCCAAATCATTTATTTCTTCACTCCTCCATTTATTCCTGCTGAGTTCTCCTGGACTCAGAAACTTCACACACTCTATTCCCTTATGTTGAGCCTCACATACTTACAAGTGGCTTCCAAGTGGCCTCCAAGGGTGGCCTTGTCCTGTTTATCCCGAGAAACTCCCCCAGGTTAATATGTGTCTCAATGTCTTTCTCTTTTATTCTATAGAACTTGTATGAATTTGTAATTATTTGTTAGAATGTTTTCTTGTTAATTTACTGTTTCCCTCACTGAACTCTAAATTCCATGAGCCCAAGAACCGCATCTCTCTTTTTGACAAGCCACCTTATTTATACCCAGCACACACATCTGGGAAAGAGTAGACATTTAATAAATATTTGTTGAAACAGCAAATCCACTAAACTTTGGAGATTCAAACTTAATAAAACATGGATCCTGGCTTCACAGAACTCATATTGTAGTGAAGCAGAAAGTTGATTAAGTAAATGATTATGATGCAATGTGATAAAAGAAACATAGATGTAAGGAAATATCACTGCCTGCCTGGATCAGGGGACAGGTGTTGGGGACGCATTCTAAAAGTGATGTCAAGATTGAAGAGTAAGGAGTAAAAATGGACCTTTTAAGAAAAATCAAGTGCTGCAACTTGTGCGATTTGAATTTGATATGTTCCACCATTAAAGTTTTTTTTTAAATCAAGCAGGATATATTAACATGCAACTGTAGTATTGCCCTAAAAGCATTTTAAAAGAAATATGGATGTCTTACCTACAGAGGCACACAATTAGGCTTTTCCCTCAAGGTATTCTTAGTGTTAACCCTTTTTATTGCTTTTTACTTGATGTACCCACTAATTGTTCTGATCCAGTGGCCTTGATGAAATTTTTCGTCATTTGCAAAAGTGTCAGTGGGGATTATGTGAGCACGGGTCTTTCAGAATTTTAAGTAGAAAATGGCTCACGCATCTCCTACAGTTAGGGTACATGTGGTTACAGTAGAATAATTTAGAGAAGTGAAATTGGGTTTGTCTCTTTAGGTTTAAATATATGACTTGGGGATAATAAAGGAAAATCATTACTAGCACAACAAGGGATATTTAAAATAAAAGATGGTTTTAGGTACACCACTAACTTTCTTACAGCGTCAATGATAAATTGTTAGGTATTATATTGATGGTAGCAGGCGGTAACATGTCCCTTTGTAGTTGAAGCTTTTTTTAAAGCTTATTTTTATTTTTTAACATCTTTATTGGAGTATAATTGCTTTACAATGGTGTGTTAGTTTCTGCTTTATAACAAAGTGAATCAGCTATACACATACATATATCCCCATATCTCTTCCCTCTTGCATCTTCCTCCCTATCCCACTCCTCTAAGTGGTCACAAAGCACCGAGCTGATCTCCTTGTGCTATGCAGCTGCTTCCCACTAGCTATCTATTTTACATTTGGTAGTGTATATATGTCCATGCCACTCTCTCACTACGTCCCAGCTTACCCTTCCCCCTTCCCATGTCCTCAAGTCCATTCTCTACACCTGCATCTTTATTCCTGTCCTGCCCCTAGGTTCTTCAGAGCCTTTTTTCTTTTTTTTAGATTCCATATATATGTGTTAGCATACAGTATTTGTTTTTCTCTCTCTGACTTAATTCACTCTGTATGACAGACTCTAGGTCCATCCACCTCACTACAAGTAACGCAATTTCATTTCTTTTTATGGCTGAGTAATATTCCATTGCATATATGTGCCACATCTTTATCCATTCATCCGTCGATGGACACTTAGGTTGCTAGTTGAAGCTTTTTTTACAAATAAGCTGGGGGGTTTTTTTTTTGGCTCGATTATATATTTATTCTTTTATAAGGCAGAGAGGAAGAAAGAGAGGGATAGACTAAGGAAGTATGGAGCAAAACATTTCCTTAAATCACATTTAAAATAAGGTAGAGTGTAGTAAAATACAGGAAGGTAGACTGGAAGGCAACAGTAAATTTTTTTTAAAGAGCTTTTATAATTATATTACATCACTTGACAGAGCTGTAGTGCTTTGTGTAGGCCTTTAAAACTTCCCCCAAACATGTTAATTCACCTTGATTCAATCAGATGCACAGAAGAAGTTCCTTGTTGGGTTGGTAAAGCAGAATCATATCCAGGCTCTAGCTGGATCCAAACACTATTGCAGTTCTGTACAAACCTGTGTGGTATGTACAGATAGAAACAATAATATGTAAACCTGTTCCCCTTTGGTACATTGATCATTTCCTAAACTTATTTCACCTGTACCCACCACCCCTCCCCCCCCCCACACACAAAGCACTAATACCCCTGTAAGATATATTAAATGTGTTGATTTGGATAACTAGAATTTGATCGACAGAATTCCTCCAGCAAGAGGGAGTTTTAGGTAGAATGGAAGAGAAACTCATGGAAATGCTTGAATGATCCTTTCCTTGATTCCACAAAATGAGTAAGACTGATCGAGCCCCTTTAATATGCAGCATCCATATTGCATTTGTTCTTACATTTTATGCTGTAATTAAATAGAGTAAAAGTTATTGAGTGAATATTAAGTTTATTGGGTAGCTGAGTTGATAATTGTATTTTATTTTTGTGCATTGGAAATCTATGTACATTTATATTGTAGGAATATGGCAATGCTCCAAGAAAAATGAGAAATTCACTGAGAATTTCCCACCCAAAGAGAGCCATTGTTAACGTTTTAATATTATATACTGTGTGTCAGTTTGTTTTTTAGTCAAAAATGGCATCTTATTGCTTGAATTTGCATTTCACTGATTATGTGATAAAAACTCCTTTTTAGGGCTTCCCTAGTGGCGCAGTGGTTGAGAGTCTGCTTGCCGATGCAGGGGACGCGGGTTCGTGCCCCGGTCCGGGAAGATCCCACATGCCACATGCCGCGGAGCGGCTGGGCCCGTGAGCCATGGCCGCTGAGCCTACGCGTCCGGAGCCTGTGCTCCGCAACGGGAGAGTCCACAACAGTGAGAGGCCCGCGTACCGCAAAAAAAAAAAAAAACCTCCGTTTTAATTTAATTTTTCTTGAGGTAACATTGGTTACCGCCTCTCAGCTCGAAATTCACTCTTTTGTTACTTGCTCTGTGAAAAGTGCTATGGGTCCTTTAAATAGTTTTTGCTTGGCCAGCTCGTGTGATGTTAGGCTTTCCTAATTGATGGCACCTGAGGAAGGTGTTGCTTCGTGATGCCCCGGTGCTTGCTGGGAAGGCTCTTGGTGGCATCTTCAGCACCCACTCACTCCTGCAGCACCGAGGGCGTCCTCAGCCCTGCTCCCGGGGCTCACAACTTCTCCAGTAGTCGGCTTCAGCAGTGCGCAGAGAGAGCAGTGGACGACAGCTTCCGTCAGCATCTTCTATCAAGCAGTTTTGGAGTAGCGCCTCAGGTGAGAAATCTCCCCGTGCATAGCTTTACTGGAACCCTAGAATGTGGATTTCCAGCAACTTACAGAGGGCATATTTCCAGAAAGTTCCACCGTGAGACACCACAGCAGCTTCTTTACCATCCAGTGAGCCACAGTCATGCCCTTTTCAACCGGGTCTGGACCTCAGTCCTGTGGGCAGGGAGGAGGAAGTCTTCTTTTCAACTGGACGGTTAGCGGCTCTCCTTATTTCTGCTGTGTGTTTTGGCGTTCTCTTTACTTGTCGCTGGCCATTCCTTCCTTACTCTAATCCTCTTTCATAATTAATAGTTTTTTCATTACACTTTCCATGCTCAAATTACTGTTTGTTTTTCTTCTGGTTGGACCCAGAATAATAACTAAATAATCTAATATTAGTGTGTTATTGTTTTATTTTAAAACCCGTTTTTCACATTTTTTTGTTTCTACATCATTATTTTAATGGTTTCATAGTAGTCCATGTAGTAGTAAATACTTCATGCCTATTGTTATATAGTTTATAATATATGTTTTCATTTTCACAATTGTAGACAATGCTTTAGTGAACATCTTGGTACACATCCTTTGCTCCTATCCATAATGATTTTCATTAATTCTCAGTCATTTGGACATTTTAGTCAGAGGCAAATGATGAACACACCACGTAAAGTGCTTTATATATTTCCAGGGGAATACTGAACATATTATTTAGTGCCATAGCAAAACATCAGAAAAAAGTGAGGAAATCATGATTTTTATTGTCTTCTGCCAAACTCTCATAGCAAGAATCTGAAAAATCTCTGGTGAAACACAACTGAAACTAGATTTGAGATTGAGCCATTAAATCCCAGTTATCACCAATCACTTCTGGCTGCTTCTGATTAAACACTTTCTTTGTGTTTACGATTGGGGAATCCACCTCATGAAAAGAATGGCAAATGGGAAAGAAGTAAATGATTCGGAATATCTTGGTCGTTCCTGGGAGAGCGCTCTGACAAAGCAAATGGTTTACCTGAATGTCTTAAGCAAACTGAGCTTGGCTGATTTCCTGTGCTTACAGAAAAGAACCGCTGTAGCTTCAGCTGGAAACCCTAAGCCAGTGGCTCAGTGGTTGTTTTTTTGACGTGCCTGCATCACAGGTATAAACAATCTGCGATGTTGAGCTAAACATACCTAAACTGCTGAGGATCTTTCAAGTTAATTTAAACCAACAGGGAATGATCCTGACTGGCAACAATAGAAGATTCTCTCCCAGCAGGAAGTGGGGAGAGATGGGGGCATCCCTTCTAGATCAGACATGCTTCAGAGACTGCTTCTGGAAGCGGTCGTCTTAATTGAATGTTTGTTTCTGAATGTTTGTTGCTCACAGATGTTTCTCACCAACACTGTTGAGCCTTTTGGTGGTCTCTAAAAGAGGCTATGTTAATCTCAGAACAAGGAGATACAACATATATGACGTGTAATCACACTATAATGATAAAAATAGACACATGCCATCATTATTGTCATGGGCATTATCAACAACACAACACAATCACTGTAACTTATTGGGCACCTGTTATGCAGGCAACATGTCTCTTGTCCATGGATTAGTGTAGTTAATCCTCACAAAGCTCTTAATAAGTAAGTACCAATAATATCCCCATTTTACAGATGAAGACACTGAGGAAGAGAAAAGTTAAGAATTTGCCTATGATCAGTTATCCATCTGTTCAGCCAGTGCACAAATTACACTGCCCAACTCCAAGATCAGGTGAGTACAATGGCCTGAGCACCATGCTTTACTGCTTCCCAAATATTTAGGAGCTAAAAGAAATCAAGTAGTGGACCTTAAAGAAAATCTTCCTCTACCTTCGTTCAACTCTTTTCACTTTCATTTTGGTGGAGTCTGTGAGAGACTTAATGTATCATGTAGAATTATCAAGTTAAATGACTGCATTTTTCCCCTTAATTGACCACTTTGAACTGAATTGCTTGGATTTATCAGATTTTTTATAATGCAGTGGGGTCTACAATAGCTATTACCAGCCTCTTTCCCACCATTACTACACCTGACAAATAAAATTCACACATATGACATTCTATCATGTGCTTATCCAGAATTAATGCACAAAGCTGCATAAGTAAAAATCTGGTTTATGCACAGTTTCTTCCAGGCCAGCTGCTGTGTCTCCCAGTCACCCTAGGGTCTGCAGTTAAGGATCTGCAAGTCTAGAGAAACTGAGAGAGACGTGTTGGCTTGGCCAATAGATCTTGAGCACCTATAAAGTGCAAGGAGCTGGATCACTGTGGTGGACTTGTCGGGGATTTAAAAATAATAAGACAGCCTAGGAGACAGGCTTTGACACCACTGACAAAAAAACACTTCAATTACCAGGCAGTGAGAAAAGGAGGGCCGTGGGTAGAGGAACATGTCAGCAGGGTGTGCTGCGCGTGGCCCATCTTCAAGTCTCAGTTGAATTCTACTGTTCAAATATGGGCCACTTGTGGGAAATTCTGTACCATGAGGGTTTTTCTTAATGTTTAAAAAGTCTTACACAAAGATGAATAGGAGACATAGCAGGTGGCAAATCAGAAAGTTGTGTCTTGTAAACAGGGGGAGGTCAATCCAACCTCCAAATCCCAAAATATGTCAATATCCCATAATAGAGAATCACTATCAGGGAACTTGCTGTTTGTTTATTAGTGGCAGCATGGCATAAAATCAGGATAATTCAGCGTTTAAAATCTCTTTGTTTGAATTTATAACTAGTATAAATACTTCTAAGATTATATACATTTAAATTTTTTCTGCAACAAGTTAGACAGGATCACAAATTCACATGATGCTCAAAAGAACACTCAGAAATATTTAATGAAAACCTTCATTCTAGTGATGAGGAAACTCTAGCTCAAATAAGAAGCAAAAAACCATACTCAAGCAAACAAATCTGTAAAAGACTTGTAATCAGAAATATCCAGTTGTCCTACCTCCTAATTTTGTGATCCATCTGCTTCACCATCAGTCAAAAAATCTGATTCTTCGAATAAAGAACTTTGGCTTGGCTTTATAGAGTAAGATTAAAAAAAAAGAAAAAACCAAACACTTAGGCAAAGGAACAAACAGCCAAAATTAAGTAAATCTGGGATTTTTTTTTAAACCAGCGTTGTCTGCATTGTTATTTTGGGCTCAGAGCGATAGCTTGATGCCAAATTTAAATGGAAAGCATTATCTACTCCATATTTATAAATCTTTAGATTCCGCATGTGTCATGAAAAATGTAAGTAAATTTTATAATAGTAAGGTGTGTGGGATTAATTTGTATTCTATGTTGAAAAGCTCCACGGTAGGCAATTAATTCATGAAACACCAGTGATTGCTGCCTTAAGGGCTACATTGCTAGATAAAATTACAGACCTCAAATCTTATTACACTGGTATCTATTTTTTGTGTGGTCTAGGGAATATATAATCTTAAATTGAATATTTACCTAATCAATAGGCTAAGGGTATCTTCTGGGTTCTGCCCCCTTCAACTCTAGAACACATTGTCTAGTTGTGAATATTAATATGCTGCTTATATAGTTGGGTACTACTGCTTACTGTTTTCACTTCATGGCACACTTATTAAATGATACTTGTATGCTATACTAGAATAAACTAGAAGGGATCTAAATGGAGCTTGGTAAAAATTGTATAGCCTTTATATTAAACAATGATAAAGTAAAACAACTAATATAAATAAAAATTTAAAATAACAAGCCATAATAAAGTATAAAGTATTGGGGAAGATATCAAATACTTAATTTACATAATTTTCAAGTAATGCTTTTCAGGATTTTTAATGAGAAACTTGTAGTTGCTTCCACAAACATAAGTGTTTTTTGGTTTTTTGTTTGTTTGTTTTGTTTCATTTACCAGATCTTACTCTTGAAGTTGTGACTGTAATTCTAATCAATGTTTTAATAACATCTCTCTATTTTTGATCATCACATTAGACAAGAAAATTTTAATCATTTTTACGATCATTCAAAATTTTTCAAGCCAGTGTTTTTAAAAAAATCTAGTTTCTTCTTTCTTTGGCACACAAAAACTCATTGCAGTATCATCTGATGATGTGTATGAGACTGATTTCGTTCCAAGTTGGTGGTTGCTTTTATAAGGTATGTCCCAATAATGATGGTAGAAGGCATAGACTGTGGTAGAGCCTTCACATCCACTAGGCGGTCATATCATCTTTACATGAAGACAGAGATGGGCGGGTAACCACCTAAACGCACACTGACAAGGTCTCCTGGGACTCCCGCCCCTGACCTGCTGTATCTTTGCTCTGGATCATTAGTTCTTGTAGCAATCCTAGCAATCTCTTGTTCACCATGAGCATTGGCATACTTGCCGCTGGCTGTTGCACAAGTTGATGCCCACTGGTTGAATGGCGAGAGAACTTTGATGCACCCATGGGTGTGGCATTTCTCACTGTGTCTGCCATCCGAGACCACTTTTGACCTTTTGTCTGACTCACTCTCTCGGGTAACCTTCCTGGGAGACCCTAGAGAGGCTATTTGTGGCTGAATGTGAATAGTTCCAGGGTTTCGGGTAACCCAGGCTGTACCAGGCAGCCCCAAGGGTTGAGGGGATCATTATCTCATGTCCCACTTACAAACATTAGATTCAGAACTGTATACCTAAGCAGACTGCTTGGTACCCTCTGATTCAGGTATGTGACTTAAAACAGCCTTGAAGAACTTTGAAAGTAATATAAAAAATGGCAAACTTCTCTATTTTACCCTTTCTTTACCTAGACTAAACGTGCAGCCTCACAGGAGCTGAGAACATATTTATTCTTTATCTTTTACTTAAGACACTCAGCAGGAAGGTAACACACTTTGAATGAAAAAGGACAATTCAAGTTAGGTTGGTGCTTTGCCTAAGCCAGAAAGGTTTAGGGAGCGAAATTGAGGATGAAGAACAAAAGAGACAAGCTTTTTTCTTTTCTTTTTTTTAACCTCTGACGGTTTGACTTAATTCTATTATTTGAATGATTTTGAATTGATTTGGACACACCCACATTTAAATATAAGTTCAAAAATGCATTCTAAAATCAAATGGAAAGTAATTTGTGTGGTCTTGTTATGAAAATAATTGTTTTATTCTCTGTATACTCCAGTCTCTCCACTCATTTATTCATACTTGTATTCATCTAGTTAAACATCATTCATATATTCACAAAATATTTGTTACTGTGGATACTATACCTGGTATTGATCTAGGTGCCGAGCTGGAAAGGTGAAAAAGTCATTATTATTACCTTGGAGGGTCTCCCAGTCTTGAGGGGAGTCATAGAGGTTAACACATAATTATTGTACAGTTGGACAAGTATCATTATAGTCTTATGAACAGAATATCAGGAGAAAAATATTTTATTTAGTCTTATTATGTATTTGAGTATTCACCTGCCCAAGACAGAAATCTATCTAATAGAGTTTGTGCTTTTAAGGACATAATCCAACATGATATTTTTTATTTGCTGAGACCTTTTCTCCATGAAGTGAATTAGGAGCCCAGGCTTCTTCTATGTCCTGACTCTATTTCCTAGGGCCTCAAAGCCTTTGGAATGTAGTTGGAAGACAGAGGAGAAAAGGGTGTAGAGGCTCTGCTCTTAATCACTCCATCCCAGAAGTGACATTCATTACCTTTGCTCACATTCCATTGACAGGGTATACATGCAGGAGGTGCTGGGTCCTGCAGCCCCGGCAAGTTAACATCTAGCAAAAGTTTTACACAGAGGAAGGCTAGGAGCTCTTTGCTGAATTGCTCACATTCTCTGGACAAAAGTAAGGAAGTCTGTGGCTGTTTATCCCCTTCTCAAATATATGCTTCATTTTTTTCCATCTCTCTAACTCTAATCATGGGCAGCAATATTTCTTCAATATTTTATCCACTCACACTGTCCAGGGAGGTTTCTTCGGCACAACAAGCAAGGCACACTGGGTTTATTTTTATAGCACATTTCCCACAGTCGTATCAGATAAATGCATTACATCTCACCAGGTGACTGCTGAATAATCTCACAACTGTGGCTTCCATGTGAAAGGCAGAGATGATTAGCTTCCAAGGTGTTTGTGGGCCAGAATTGCTCTGCTTCCCTTAACTAGGTAGGTTAGTACCTGTTCGAGTTCTTTGAGCTTTGTATACTGTTCCCTTGATTCACAGGAAGAAATCATAGACTTAATAGTCTGGTTGTGAGGATTAAATGAGATATTTTATATAAATTGCTAAGCATGGCTTTAGGCACATATAGAAAGCAATCCATAATTGAGGCTCTTGTCATTGCTAATTAAGGATAGGATATTAAGTGAAAATGGAAGTGTCCTTTTTGTGGAGGAGGATGATATACTGAAACATTTAAACGTATTATTTCCTGTAACTAATTTCTAATGAGATTTCAATGTGTGCTTGCTGTCTGATTCCCCAAGAGAATGGATTTTCTCCCTCACCTTATCACATAGATATTGCCTGAATAAGGTCATAATACCTGTAACTGAATTCACTTTTAGGATTGCACTATCCTTTAAGAGGCAGCAAAATATATTAATAAAGAGTGTTAGTTCTAAACTCAGATTTCAAGTTCTAGCTGGGTTGCTTATCAGCTGTGTGACCTTGATCAACCTGTTTCTGAATCTGTGAATGTTAGCCAGTGATATTCCTTTCTAGGGACATTATGCTGGGAATGAGATGATTTATATAAAACACTTAGCAGAGAAGATGGCATAGAGCAAGTACCTAATACATGTTACTTTAATCATGATGATTACACAGAATATTGGGATTGGGGTCAGATGACCTGAGTTTGTATCTGTGTTCTGTTGCTTTTAATCTTACTGAGCCTCGGTCTCCTCATCCATAAAATGGGGCTAATAATATTCTCTTCACACGGTTGTTATGGTGATTTTAACGTATGTGAAAGTTCATAGAATCTTGCCTAGAACCTATAAAATATTAAATACGTGTTAAAATTATTTTCTTTTATTTGCGGTATCTGTGGCCCTAGGCAAGTTGATCTGCCTCTCATATTGGTTATGCCTCCTACTTGGCCTGTTATAGTTAACATCAAAAAAAAAAAAAAACAGGGTTTCCCTGGTGGCGCAGTGGTTGAGAGTCTGCCTGCCAATGCAGGGGACACGGGTTCGTGCCCCGGTCCGGGAAGATCCCACATGCCGTGGAGCGGCTGGGCCCATGAGCCATGGCCGCTGAGCCTGTGCATCCGGAGCCTGTGCTCCACAACGGGAGAGGCCACGACAGTGAGAGGCCTGCGTACCGCAAAAAAAAAAACAACAAAAAAACCAAGAAAACAAACCCTCAAGCAACTCTAAAAATAGTACTATATCTAACATTATTATTTAAGAAGAGGATGGCATTCTGTTCCTGAAGGATTTGGCCATTGGAATTGTGGAGGAAGACCATCTTGGGATTTGTGTGGTGACAATTTCTTAAATGCATGGTATAGCATGGGTTGCTTTCATCACACAGTAGGGAAATACTAATATCTATAATTTTATAATCCCTAACCCAGATTAACTTTAAAGCCATTAGTAAAGACGAATTCCATTTTGATATTTAGTACCCTGCTAGAGTATCTCTCACTACAGAAGTTTAAAATAAGCATAAAAATAAATCCAGAAACAGATAAAACTAGCCTGTGCTGCGGAACACCATATTCCCAGGCAGTCCAATCTGAGGTCCACAGTCAAAAAAGATTTTAATCTATGAACTATGTCTACAGTGGGTGTTGATGGGAAACAATGAGAAATTGACGCCTTTTTACCCTCCCTCTGTCCTGAGGTGGTTTCTAATTCAGGTTCGATCATTACAGCATTATAGAGAAGCCCTGCTATGCTAATATTTTTCTTAGACTTTGAACAAACTCAGACACCATAAGATTGTTTTTTTTTAACAAGGAGGGAAACCTGAGAGCTTTCTGTGGTATCTCTCTTGTACTCCTCCTGTTCTCCTATGTGGATGCCCTTCTCTATCTTATATCACTTCCCCAGTTCAAGAATCCTTCAAGAGTAGCCTCAAAGCCCATCTCTTCTTTGCAAAGTTACTTGTTCCATATTGCTTACATAGATCTCTCTCTTCCAACCCCCTTGAAACACGGTTCTTATCTTTCAGTTGAGTGTTGAATCACAGAATTTCTATCATATTATTTAAGTATTATTTAAGTAGCACAGGGAGAGGCTAATCCTTGAAATCAGGAAATAATTATATCTTGAATTATAATTTACAGCTCCGTGGCAGTGAATACAGTGGCTAAATAAATAAAAGTTTAATTAAAATGGTATGCAATGAGGGCCATACAAAAATGCCGTTAAGAATAACATCGTTTGCATAAAACTGAATATCTAAAAACAGCTAGATAACTATTTAACTTTCCAATTGTATGTATAGATAAAGCACAAGGATTTGCCCATTAGGATTTTATTTTCCATGGTAGGTCATTTCAGATGCTTTAAGTGACCCTACAGGCATCTTTTTAAGATTACCTTTGGACCCTGGTTTTTCATCTTGGGACTGCCGCCATGTACAATCCTAAAATGTTCCATAAAGGCTCAATCTTGCTTTTATTTCATAAGCCGTTTCCATTTAGTTAAAATTAAACTCTCAGCTACAGGAATATCTCCCAGGACTCAAAGCTTTCCCGTCTCAATTAAAGCATCTAACCTGCTAGCTTCCTGAGGGCAATGAGCTCAGAGTGAAGCTGAATGACAGTGAAACCCCAAAGTGATGTGACATCGCTTCATTCCAGAATGGGTGTTCCCTGACGGCTGCATCTAACATATGCACAAAATCTCCCTCTCGATTTGCACTTCCAACACCATTCCTAAAATGTAAGCATTGTTCTTTGGTGTCTCATAGGTAGCATAAATTAAATGGGATAGTTTTTATATTGTGTTCCACCTCCATGTAGATTTTTCTTTACTGGTTTCTACATGTGTCTCAAGTTAAAGCACTGTTTCCTAACTATCTCACTCCCTCTCCTGTTTACCCTCCTGTCCCTCACTTGCATACCAGAGCACAGTAAGCAGACACCTTTCCTAGTATCCACCATTGATCCATCCCCTATTGCCCTGTCCTCATAGGACTTGATTTGATAGGAAAAGATGTTCATTCTCAGATATTTACCAGCATGAGTGAGACTACCAATGCTTCATCCTTTCATTCACTGTGTTAGGTTTGTAAGAGACACTTAATCTCTTTTGGCGCCCAGCTGGAAATCCATAGGGAGAGAAGGAGCAAACAGGTATGCTGCTAATTATAAAATAGGTTGTTATGATGAGACACAGAACAGGGAATGAGAGCTCACCTGGTTGGAAGAAGGTGATCAGGGGTTTGACTTTTTAATAACTTTATTGAGGTACAATTTACACACAATACATTGTTCATATTTAAAGTATACTAAATACTGTGAGTTTTAATATATGCATAGACCCACAAACCCAGCATCCCAATCAAAATACCAAATATGTTATAATTCCCAGTGTTTTCTTGTGCAGCTTTGCAATGCTTTCTTCTCTCTATGCTTTACTCACTATATATTAGTTTACATTTTCTAGAATTTTACAAAAATGACATTATGCTTTTTTTTTCTTGGTCTGGGTTATTTTACTCAGCATAATAATTTTGAGATTCATTCATGTCATTGAACATATCAATAGCTTACTCCATTTATTCATTTACTTATTTATGGATGAATAGTATTCCACTACAAGAATATACCACAATTTAACTTTGCACTTCCTGATGGGCATTTGGGTTGTTTCCCGTCTTGTCTTTTATAACTAAATCTGTTAGGAATATTTGTCTACAAGTCTTTGTGTGGATGATATACTTTCATTTCCTCTTGGTAAAAATTTAGAAGTGACCTTGCTGGGACATACTATCAGGACTTCTGACTGATGGAACAGCATAAGAGGTTGGAATACACACAGTAATGAATCTTTGAAGGAAGAGAGTTGGGGCACCTTTTGGTCCCTTCCCAGGAGATGAGTATATAGTTCAAAGGTACCTTAAATTTGCCAAGTTTTGAGTCTCAATTCTCGACCTTCTTTTTCAAATGTGGTCCTTTGTCAGTATTCCTTTGTTCAGTAAATTGTACCACCATCTGTGAAGTAAATAATGGCTGCACATAACTAATCAATAATCAGCCATTTTGTCCATATTTTCAAATGTGTTGGTATAAAGCTACCACAGTATTCTTTTGTAATTAAAAAAAAATTCTCTCTGTTTTATAGCTAGTCCCATCACTATTATATTTGCCAAGTATTGCTTATTTTATTGGTCTTTCTAAAGAAAAAGCTTTTGGTTTTATTTGTCAAGTTTACTGCTTTTCTTCTCGATTTTTGACTTTTCTCTTGATTAATTTTGTCCTTCCACTCTTTGGGATTTACCTTGTTCTTTTTCTATGTCTACTGTCCATTTCCTGTAGCTTCAAGAGCCAATTTCAACAACTCAACGAGCTCTCCCGGCTGTGTCATGGCCACTTCGTCATATGCCATTAAAACTTAATCTCATACACTGGGTGAAGACTCAGCAATCTTATTTTGCTTTCACAATTGTTCTATGGCCTTGGATTCTTCTTCTTCTCCTAAATTAGCACTATCATCATGGAAAATTCTAGTGGGCCTAGAATTCTAGTCTTGCCTTTCCTGCAGTTTCATAATAAAAGAAAAATTTCCACACTGTTTTTGATGTTGATCGAAAATTTAGCAACACTTCTTTGCACTATATTCAAATCCCAAAATATAAGCAAGCCTTCATGCACACAGGCTCATTGAAATGTCATAATTTCAAACTGTGTATGACCTTGAACAATGACCTTTCCAAATACTCCACACTCTTCCTAGGTGTTCAGACTTTTTCATTCCTACAACATCTTTTACACATGGTTGATTTGTGTCATAAGTTCTTCCTCACTCCCACTTCTGAGTATATATCCAAAGGAAACTTATCATTATTTGAAGATATCTGTACTCCCATGTTCATTGTAGCATTATTCACAAGAGCCAGAGTATGGAAACAACCTAAGTGTCCATAGTAGATTAATGGATAAAGGAAATATGGTATATATATACAATGGAATATTATTCAACCTTAAAAAAGAAGAAAATCCTATCATTTAAGTCAACATGGATAAAACTGGAGGACACTATGCTAAGTGAAATAAGACAAAGACAAATAGTGCATGATGTCACTTATAATGTGGACTCTAAAAAAATAATGAAATAAATCAACTCTTCCCTCCCTGTACATTTTCCTCAGCAGAATCTAGCAGCCTCTACTATGAGTCTTATCTTTTTTTTTTTATTGTTTGTACCAGATCACAACCCCAGGGAACCTATGTATTTACCGATGTATATCTAGATTATAGTTTACCATTGTTCTTTTTCTTTGCAATTCATTCCATCCACTTCTGGCATCAGAACCTCATTTTTCCTTTGGAGAAGTCCTTGTGATTCAGGTAGGCTGTGTGTCTCCTCCCTAGGCTGTGTGACTTGGGGCTGGCTAGACACAGTGTTTTATATATACTCTATATGTCTTAAGTACTTATTTCTCTGTTTTCCATCCTTTTCCCTCCAAATTTTAGTGTAGTTATTTTTTAATTGACATTTGTAATCCTTTTTTTTGTTTGACTAAGGTACTGTTCAACTGATCTTCTGAGTGCTTAATTTAAGCATTTTTAATTCTAGAAGTTTCTTTTGGTTGCATTTCACAGATAATTTTTGCTTAAATTGTACATGTTGTCCTTTTTTTAATACATTAATCATAATTTTAAATAATAGTTTCATTGAGATATAATTTGCTTTCCATATTATTTAACGTGTACAATTTAATGTGTTATGCATCTACCACCACAATCAATTTTAGAACTTTCATCCACCCCCCAAAAGAAAAAGAATCTATTATAGGTCACTCACTCCCCCATTTCTCCAAACCCTAGGCAGCCACTAATATACTTTGTCTCTACAGATTTGTCTAGACTGGACATTGCATACAAATGGAATCATACAATTACTTAGCATGTTTTCAAGGTTCATCCATGTTGTAGCATGCATCAGTACTTGATTTCTTTTTATGGCTGAATAATATTCCATGGTGTAGATATTACTAGGTTTCATTTATCCATTCACAGTAAATAGCCATTTGGGGTATTTCCACTTTGGGGCTCTTATGAATAATGCTGCTGTGGTTGGATTTACGTGCAAGTTTTGTATGCAGGTCTAGATTTGTTTTTTTAAATTGACAGACTATTTCAGAGCAGTTTGTGGTTTACAGAAAAATTAAGTAGAAAGGACAGAATTCTCATACCTCCTTACCTCTCTACCCAGTTTCCCCTATTATTAACATCTTACATTAACGTAATACATTTGTTATAGTTAATGAACCAATATTGATACATTATTACTAACTAATGTCCATGGTTTACTTTAGACTTCACTCTTTGTTTTGTACATTATATGATTTTTGACAAATGTGCAATAACCTGTATCCACCATTACAGAACCATACACAGGAGTTTCTCTGCCTTTAAAATTCCGGCTTCACCCATCCTTTTCTCCCTCCCCACAACCTCTGGCAACCACTGATCTTTTGACTGTCTCCACACTTTTGCCTTTTCCTAAATTTCATATAGCTGCAATCATATAATATGCATGTAGCCTTTGCAGATTGGCTTTTTTTCACTTAGCAATATGCATTTAAGCTTCTTCCATGTCTTTTCATGGCTACATAGCCTTTTCTCTTTATTGCTGAATGCTATTCCTTTGTACCAATATACCATAGTTTGTTTATCCATTCACCTATTGAAAAACATCTTGGTTGATTTCAAGTTTTGGCAATTATGAAAGAAAATGTTATAAACATCCATGTGCAGGTTTTTATGTGGATGTAACTTTTCAGTTCCAATGGGTAAATACCAAATAGCATGATTACTAGATCACTGTATGGTAAAAGTATGTTTAGTTTTGTAAGAAACTGCCAAGTATCCTCCTAGTAACAAATGAGAATCCCAGTTGTTCTGCATCATCAACAACTTTGGTATTTCAGTATTTGGATTTTAGACATTTGAATAGGTGTGTAGTGGTATCTCATTGTTCTAATTTAAAATTCCCTGATGACATGGAATGTGTAGCATCTTTTCATACGCTTATTTGCCGTGTGTCTATTTTCTTTGTTTAATCATAGTTGTTTTTTAACCAAAGCCTACTAACTCTTGTCCTCCTGTGTCTATTTATATTGTCCTTTTTCCTTCTTTTTTTTTTTTTTTTGAGCTTTTGATCATTTAGTCTTTTTCCTGGTATGTCCAATTATTTTTATTTTAAAATTGGGCTTAACTTATTTTAGGAAACTATAAAGATATCCACATTCAGGATGTTGTTATCGTTCCCTTGAAAAGATTTCCTTTTGCCCATGGCAGACAGTTACTATAGGGACTGGAAACCTTAGTCCATTCTCAGTTTGAGCTCATTCAAAGCCGTTTTTCACTCTGTGTGAAGGTTGCTCTCTTTCTGTCTTGACCTTCCTCTACGGGTGTTGCCCTTTGGGATTACCATGTGAACGTTTAGATTCTCCCTATTCCCAACTACCCTTGTATTTGTTAGGCTTTAAATGTAATGGTTCCCCCAGCCCTGTGAGACTAAGGATACGTGTAGCTTGTCATTCCATTAGTTGTTGCCTTTAGCTTGAGCTCTTGCCGTTTGGCTTCTGTGGTTAGAGTCTTCTGTGGTTAGAGTCTTCTGAACTCCTTGGCTTTTCAGCTCCTAGGCTGTATGAGTTGAATCAGCAAATGCCCCAAGGAGAAAAGCTGCACCAAATGTCAAGCTTGCGTCTGTGTTTCCCTTCTCTCCAGAACTTGGCCCACATGTCTCGGTGTCTCTCTAACATTCGGATGCTGGCGAAGAGATATTTTCTTACTTTATCCAGGTTTTCTAAAATTTCTTTAGACTTCACCTGATCTTATGTTATTATTGAAGTATCATCTCATTTATCCCTAGGAAGAAAATTTACAATTTTATGTTTTATTATTTTATTTTCTATATTACCTCAGTTTTTGTAGAGACCTTTTACCTGATTCTTCAGTCTAGTTCCTGTGTTACCAGTAAGATGGAGATAGGTGGAGGCTAAGAATATTGGGGGGAAAATCACTGATGAATGATATGTCTCGCTCTTTTTGTTTTTCCTCTCCTTATTTACTCTGGCAGCCTACATTTGCCCTTCTTGATTTAACCCAGTTGCCCAAATAAGCAACCCACTCTGGCAAAGACCTGACTTTACTCTCATAAATGTCTGCATGTTAGGATTAGCTAGATGATGAACACCATGCCAAAGTTCTTTGTGTGACCAGTCAGAATGGCCATCATTAAAAAAATCTACAAACAATAAATGCTGGAGAGGGTGTGGAGAAAAGGGAACCCTCTTGCACTGTTGGTGGGAATGTACATTGATACAGCCACTATGGAGTACAGTATGGAGGTTCCCTAAAAAACTAAAAATAAAACTACCGTATGACCCAGCAATCCCACTACTGGGCATATACCCTAAAAAAACCATAATTCAAAAAGAGACATGTACCACCATGTTCATTGCAGCACTATTTACAATCGCCAGGACATGGAAGCAACCTAAGTGTCCATCGACAGATTAATGATAAAGAAGATGTGGCACATATATACAATGGAATATTACTCAGCCATAAAAAGAAATGAAATTGAGTTATTTGCAGTGAGGTGGATGGACCTAGAGACTGTCATACAGAGTGAAATAAGTCAGAAAGAGAAAAACAAATACCGTATGCTAACACAGATATATGGAATCTAAAAAAAAAAAATTTGTTCTGAAGAACCTAGGGGCAGGACAGGAATAAAGACGTAGAGAATGGACTTGAGGACACGGGGTGGGGGAAGGGTAAGCTGGGATGAAGTGACAGAGTGGCTTGGACATATATACACTACCAAGTGTAAAATAGATACTAGTGGGAAGCAGCCACATAGCACAGGGTGATCAGCTCCGTGCTCTGTGACCACCTAGAGGGGTGGGGTAGGGTGGGTGGGAGGGAGGGAGACGCAAGAGGGAAGAGATATGGGGATATATGTATATGTATAGCTGATTCACTTTGTTATAAGCAGAAGCTAACACAGCATTGTAAAGCAATTATACTCTAATAAAGATGTTAAAAAAGCCAAAAAGTTAGAGAGTAAAAAATTCAAAAGAATTGCCCACACTCCTCCAACAGACTCTGTAACATTTAGCAGAACAGAATTCACACTGAATCTGGTTTATGAGTAAAAGAAAAGTCAACTTTAAAGTGGTTCACAGATGACAACATTTCTTTTCCATGTGCCTGCTTTGGAGCCATATTTCTGCTGACCACTCAAAACCTTCCTCTTGAGTATTCTGTGATATATTAGAACCAGGAATAAGGGATGTTAGTGCTGGAAGGGTCAGCCAGTGGTCTGCGATTTAATTCACATATCCTTTCTGCACCAGGCTCTTTAAGATTATTGAGTTAGCCTAAGAATTTTGAAACTGTAGAATTCAAGACAGTACATTACAATATGCCAATATTACTATTCTCCTGCTCTGACATTCTCCACTGATGGACAGATGAAGGAGAAGGAAGGGCAGTCACCAGTAACTGAGAGCAAATAAAACTGGAATATTATAATTCAGTATCATTTGAGTGACTGAATTGGCTGGCAGAATGTTCTCCAGTTAAAGGTGAGGAAAGATTAATTCTGCACATGACACCATTACTGTATTTATACAAGTCTACTGGGACAGTTGTTTGCCTTGAATTGTTTTCTTCATTCATTTCTGTCAGACAGTTGTGTTGACTGATTTTCCTTTTTGATGTATGAAATGACTGTTTGACTGAATTTACCATTTAATTTCCACTTAATGCACTGTAAAAACAATACATTAGTCAAATTGGATTGGAAGGTATGAATATGTTTACCCCAGAACTAGACAGAAATATAATATTTCCTTCTACAGAAATGTAAGTCATATGCCCTGGATTTGGGGGAAATGTTCCAATTTCAACTATTTTGCCACGTTTCAAAAATGTAGGATCACTGATCCCATAGTAAAAATAAGAAGATCTGTGAAGTCCAGAAAAACATAGTTTTATGTGACTCTGACAATCACATAACACAAAAGAAAAAACTATTATGAGATAAATTTTACTGAGTTTCATACTTATCAAAACAAGTTTCATACTTGTTTATATGTTAAACTTTTAAGTCTTTTTCTAGAAGTTCTTTAGGAACAAACACTTCAAATATATTCATAGAAAACCCTCTTTATTTATAATTTCATTCTTCCAATATTTATAGTTACTATGAGAGGCCATTTCTCCATGTCCCATCCCATGATTCTCTGTTCCTACTGAACATTTGGAAATTGGTGGCATGAGCAGGAAAGTGAAGCGGTTTTTGAGATTACTGAACAATGCTGATTTTATAAAGACTGCTTTCTTCCATAGTTGACAAACTTATGATGGTACCGATGGTTGGATACTACTCTTAGAGATGAAAAAGGTCTTAAGGAATCTTCCGTATTCCATTCACCAATCTGTGTTCTTGTTCAAGGCAAAATTACTTCCTTTCAAAATTAACATATTAGCTTAATAATAATTTTTAATCTTAAAATAATCTATCTGTGAGAATGGGAATTTTGGGTAGGAAAAAGTGACAGAAGATGGGACAAAAAGAGAATTCATAGAAAGACAAAACAGAATTTTTTAAATGGTGGGTACGAACTTCTATTTCCAACTCTATCAGTTTACCTTAGGAAAACATACTAGAAAGGCCAGATAAATCATAAGCAACATTTGACTGTGAGCGTTAGAAAGCTACTGAGGTAGCCATGACCTAGAAAAGTAAAATAGAGAAAGAGACTCACTGAAGTGAGAACAATATTCTGCACATGCGTTTCTAGCCCAGTCATTTAGAAACTACTGATGAAGAGCAAAAGTCTGAGAAACCAAATGTGGCTCCTAAGAGGTAGAAAAGCCAGTAGATCTTAGGACAATGTCATAGGACTAAGGAAACCAGAGTTGGAATTGAGAAATAACAAGGCAGCTAGAATTTTAAGGACCAAAATCAGAGAGAGAGTAAAGATTCAGAGAACGGAGCTGGATTCAGCAACAGTGTTCCCTTGCAGTATTTTCCATGTATAAAAGGTAGACAAGACAAGATGCTAAGAAGTCAAACAAAAGCTAACTGAAGTCAAAGCAAAGACTTAGTTGGCTCATAATGCTGAAGAGACAAAATTGGGGTTCAGAACCTATGAAAGATTTGTGGCCCAATGGAAAACTAATGATATGAATTAGGACATTGGAAGTCTCTACGTGTGTGTGTGTGTGTGTGTGTGTGTCTGTCTGTGAGTTAGGAAGGTTGATGCAACATCTACACTGAACCTTATAAAGAAGGAAAATGAGTATGAAGTTGGTCCAGTGACTGAGGTGATCTTCCCCTCTGCTCCCTACCTAAGAATAGGAAATTCTCTCCTCAAGAAAATACAGTTGACCCTGGAACAATGTAGGGGTTAGAGATGCTGACTCCCTGTGCAGTCAAAAATCTACATATAACTTTATGGTTGGCCCTTCTTTTCTGTGGTTCTGAATCTGAGGTTTCAACCAACAACAGATCATGTAGTACTGTATTACTTATTGAAAAAAAAATCCATGTATAAGTGGATCTGTGCAGTTCAAACCCAGGTTGTTCAAAGGGCAACTGTAATGTCATTCAGATTCTCTACAACTTGTCATATCCCAAGTCTGATATTCACTGAAGAATTACCAAGAAAAGGAGAATTAGAATAAAAAACAAAACAGAATCAGAGTCATAGATGACCTAAACATTAAAGTTCATACATATTTTGGTAAATATTATCAAGTTCAAGAAAATAGATGACAAGGTGAAGAAATTAACTTGACAACTAGAAACTATAAACTGATTGAAGTTGAACTGATAGAATTAAAAATTATACGAAATTTAAAACTCGGTAGTGGATTGGACACAGGTAAAGAGAGGTAAGTGAACTGGAAGATAGAGTAGTAACAATATTAAGACTAAAGCACGGGAAACAAAAAGAATAAAAAGTACACAAAAGCGCATTTGAGACATATGGGCCACAGTAAACATTTTTATCATATGTGTAAACTGGAATCCAAAGAAAAAAAGAGAGAGAGATTGGGATGAAAACAATATTTCAGAAATATTAACAGCTGAGAGTTCTCTAAAACTAAAAAGAATATATGGAGCCATAAATTCAATAAGCACTAAAAAAATGCAACAAATACAAAGAAAACCACACCTAAGATCACCACAGTACAATTCATGAATAGCAAAGAAAAACATGACATCTTAAAAGCAGCCGAAAAAGAGAGAGATTACTTTCAATGGAACAATAGGATTAAGATTACAGTTTACTTCTCAGCGAAACTGACTGGATACTAGAAAATAATGGAATAACATTTTTAAGTGCTAAAGAAAATAACTGCCCATTGGGAATTCTAGAGGCAGAGAAAATGTTGTTTGGAAGGAAAGGTGAAATAAGGAAATTTGCAGACAAACAAAATTTAGAAAATATTTTCTCATCAGAACTGACTGAATTAAATTATAAAGGGAGACCTGCAGGCAGAAGGAAGATTATCACAGATGAAAATAAGGACTTTATAAAGAATTATGTATAACAGAAAGGATAAATAAGTGGATAAACCTAAATAAAATCTAACAACACAGAAGGGTAATAATAAAATATATCAAAAATTAGAATGCATTAAAACAAATGGAAGAGGAAAAAGTAGTAAAAGAAATTTAAGATCTCAGCATTGCTTGAGAAGCAGTAAAAGACCTAATAAGTCATGGTACATGTGTAACTGCTACTTAAGTAAAAATAACAAGCTAATACAAGGGAAAATGGAATTTGAAGAAATCTCAAAGGAAGAAAGAAGAGCAAAAGGAACATACAAGGTGGGACAAATAGTAAACAAGGAGTAACCGGTCTATAAGAAAATACATTAACTAAATACTCAAATTAAAGGACAAGGATTATTGAAACAAACAAAAAACCTAATTCTATGCCACCTACAAGAGACAAGAGTCAGATTGAAAATGAAAGGATTCAAAAATTATGTCATAACAACAATAAGTAAAATTGAAGAAGATTTTTTAAGGTTAACATAGATTTGAAAGCAAAAAGTATCACTGTTGATAAGGCAGGATAATAAAACCCACTGTTACTTTACAAGGAATACATTATAAATCTAAACTTCAATGCAATATATGAAGGGAAATTCCAAAAATCTAAGTAGAAATAGAAAAATCTAAATTACCTAGATCAGTAACATAGAATCACAACAACAAATCAGCAGATTATAGAAGATCTGAATACCATCATCAAAAACTTTGGCCTAAATTTACATAAAACACTGCACCAACAATGATGGAATATATATATTATGCAGAAATTTTTAGGTGCACATGGCACATTTATAAAATTGACTATATTCTGGTTATAAAACAAGACTCTGAATAAGCAAGAAATTTAAAAATATATAACCAATATTTTACCAAATACTTGGATATTAAAAACATACTTCTGATCATTATGTAGGTCAAAGATAAAGTTACAATGGGAATTAGAATTTTATTAATTCAGTGATAATGAAAATATGCCATAACAAAACCTGTGGGTTGCAAATAAAGCTGTGGTCACAGGGAAGTTTATGTATTCCAATTATACTCTCTAAATGTAAAACAGAAAGGAATAAAGCAGCTAGAAGATAACCTGTCACCCTGAGGTAGGCAACTCCTGAACTGTACCTGGTGGGGAAGGCAGGGCAGAACTTCAGGAGGCCAGCTGAGAGCACGGTGAACACCATGTCAGGAGCAGTCTCCAAGAAAGAGAATTTAATGTACAAAGGGATGACTAAAATATATTTAAGAGCTAGCACCCTGACCCCTCTTAAGGATGACTTACGTTGCTGGGGAAAAAATAAGAAGTGCTCGATGTAGAAGGTGAATAGCTTTATAATTCTCAGGAGAATCTTGGTACCAGGACCACACAATGAAGAACTTGGAGTCCCCATGGCTAATCCAGTAGAGAGAAAAGGAGAAACAGAGATGCGAGAGAAAATAAATGGAACTCTTGGTGCAATTTGGTGCTGCTGCAGGCCCAAGTCCAGGTATGTGCTCTCTATCTCCACATCTTAAATAAAAGCCACTGTGTTCCTCAGTCTTTCAGGTACTTAGAATTTCTCTTTAGAACCTGAAAATGGGGTCAGCTTTCCTGTCTGTATTGCTACAGTACAAAATAGAGGCAGGATGTTTGAAATAGTTCTCCATCTGGCAGAGGAGGCCTTGAAGCTGTGAGCCACTCACTGCAAACCAGCAGGACATGAAGGATTCTTGATCAGATCTGAAGCTACTGGGAGGCTTTTGAGGAGTTAAATCCCATAGTAAATACTGTACCTTCAATGGCCCCTTCTCCCTCTCTGTCCGGTCTTTCTCCACTCCCGTGGGGGCCCAAAGGGGTTAAATGAGCACTCTTTGACTTGTACTTGGTGGTCCCAGATCTTGACGTGGGCTTGGAGACTTCCATGAAATGTCTGCCTTCCATCTACTGGCTTGGGTTTCTTGGTCTCTCTGCTCCAGGCTAATCCCTTCAACCTGCTTTTTCCATTTCTGCCAATAATCCCCCTCTCCAGACCTTCCTAATGCTCTTCTGGGGCAGGGGGGAGACTTACTGAGGGCAATGTTTATTTCTAGAGGGAGAGGTGGCCACATGACTTCACAGTGGTCGTCCCGTTGATTATTCAGTTTCTGTCTAGATTAGTCGTGGGTGTTTGTGCACCCCAGCCTCACCCCCAGGAGGCTTTAGAACACTGTCCTTATCTCAGCACTGAACCTCTCTCTAGCCTCCTTCCCTCTCTCTCCTTACCCATCTTTACCCACAGACTCGCAGGCTTTCTGCACCTCTGAGGAAGATAAGCACTTCACAGAACCTCTGCTACAGAACCAAACATATTGAAATGATTCTTTACGAAGATACTGAAACAACAGAAAATGAATACATGACGATTGTTTCTCCTGAGGGTTCAGTTACCTAGGGGGCCTTTAGCAAACTTTGATTGATAAATCCTTTCCTTCCTTGGCAATAGTTGATCACACTGTGAGGAAAACAAGTTAGAGAATGGAAAAATAATATTTGGATTTCAACGAAATAATAAAGATGCAGGGACTATCTTTGACTTTTGCAAGGTGAGAAGGGAGTTTACATTTTGATTATTTGATGGCAGGAATCCCTTTTAAAACAGGGCCAGTCTGCATGATGCATTTAAAAATCAACCTTTTCAAATATAGCCATAACCCCCACAAGATTTCTTGATTTCTCTGGGTCAGATAAACCATCACATTTCACAGTGGTGCCCTGTATATGAAAGTGATAAACATAACCTGGAAGCACGGCAGTGGCTAAAAATATGGAGCTGGCAGCCATTCGCTGAAGTGATTTTTTGCTTTTAATTCATTGCATAAAATGCTAATGTCCAAATTCAGGCAGGTAGATCTTACCAACCATCAAGAGCTTCAACCCGGCTAACAATTAAGTATGCACTTTCAAACCTTACTTTGACTGCTCCAGAAATTTACTGGGTTTCTTTAATGCCTCTGTTACTATTTCCTTTGTGTCATTTTGTTTTTCTTTAAACACATAGCTGTGTGATCTTGGGGAAGTTATATTATTTCCTTGAGACTTGGTTGCCTTCTCTGTGAATATCTGGGTATAATTTTAGTATTGCTCAATAGAATTTTTGGTGATAATGAAAATATTCTATATCTGTACCATGCATTGCAGAATTCAGTAGCTACATGGAGCTAATAAACATCTTTGAAATGTGGCAAATGCAACTGAGGAACTGATATTTTAATCTTATTTTTAAATTTGTTTAAATATAAATAATGCCATGTGGCTAGCATCTGTTGACAGTACAGATCTACATAATATTTTAAGGACACTCTCCACTCAAAAACTCTACCATTCATTAACTCAACCTAAATATTTTTGCCCTCTGACAAACAGGAAATAATTTATGCTTCCCTTGAAATTATCTCTCAAGACCTTTGTCAGTTTGGGGACATTATATTCTTAAAATTGACTTTGCTTTATGAAACTTTAATAATGTTGGAGTTTCCTGCCCTTGGTACCACCTTTGTGATGATGGGAAATATTGTGGATGATCAAGGACCATTTCAAGAGATCATGGAGAGAAACCTCCTTCTGGGTTTAATTTCATTATGAGGATGTCAAAATGCTAAATTACTTAAAATAAAACCCGTACCGTTTTTATGCTAAGTTATATTCTACATGTAGCTGGAAAAATGTTAAAAAGATTTTTAAAGAACTGCACATCTATTTTTGAAGCTGATTTGGCTGTTCAAGGCTTGCTAGCACTTTATCCATCTCAGTACTATTTCACTTAGTAAACAAATGCAGTTGCCATAATTGCTGCATATGTGTCTGTGTTCCCTTCTTGTTTATATGTTTTTGAAGTGAGAAACAATATTTATATCACAGCACCTATGTAAAGCACAATATCCATTGCTAATTCAGATTGTGTTTTAAGATATGAGACAAAATTTAAGACTTTTACTGTAGTCATAAACATTTAGCAAACCAACCAGAAAATAAAAGCTAATTTTCAGTTGGTTGGCCAAGAACAGAAAAGCGAAGAATACCTAGTGCAAAACCATATCTCTAATAACTACTGTTGGATTTAGAGCACACACATGCTAAACTTATTTTAAAATATCTTCTTATCAAAGATTTGAGGTTGGACCTGAAAAGATATCAGAAGTGAAAATAGTCATGTGGTCTGACCAGCGTGGATCACACAAAGTAAGTGTATACTATATACAAAGTAGATAAATTACGAGGTCCTACTGTATAGCACAGGCAACTATATTCAATACCTTGTAATAACCTATAATGGAAAAGGATCTGAAAAATATATATATATCTGAATCACTTGGCTGTACACCTGAAACACAACATTGTCAATCAACTAGACTTCAAGTAAAACAAAACAAAACAAAAAAGTAAGTGTAAAGGGAAGTATAGTTTTATAAATTCACCTCTGATATCCAATGGACCAACTGAAAGACAACAGAAACTACAACTTTGTAGGAGACAGGACATGGCCAGCAAACTAGGCCATTACCCTCGGTAACGGTCATACCTGCCAAGAAATATACAGACTAGCCTGCATTCATGAATACATAGGAATTCTTCATTTATCTGGCATTATTAGGCAATGAGGTATTGTATGTTAGGAGAAGTTTTTTTTAAATGACAAATTTAAGAGGAGTTATTTTAACCTTCACTCGGTAATTTTTTTCTAAAATTAAGAAATGTATCTACTGGTGTATCTAATGTTTCCTTGATAACTCGGGGTCATCAGTTCCATCAACGTTTGCATGAATAATGTGAATGGAAACAAGACAGGCATGCTTACTGAAACTGAAAATGACACGGCACTGGCTGGAGTAACTAATGAGAGAGCAAGAAAAAAAACAAAAATGAAAACAAACTGTGATCAAGAAACAATCAGTCAAGTTCTGACTTTCTGTACTTAGTTTCAAAACGAGATACCACAAATCCCAGCGAGAGACTCCAGCATCATTAGCTGTCTTTCTCCTTTGTTCCACCTTCCTTTCCTTTTCCTTCTATCCTAGATTGTTCCAGGAAGTGTTTATAGCTCCTTGCAAGACAAATTCTAATACTTGCTTTCTCTCACACAAACTTCACAATATGTCCATGTGATAAATGGTGTGGAGGTAAAAGACAATTCATCACAGGGACATCTCCTATGAAAATAAAATTAGAGACTAGCTTCTAAACATGCAGAGAGAAGGGCGTGGTGTCAGGCACTAATTTCCTTGCGATTTCCTCTCCATTTCTAATAGACGTTCTTATTTACCAAGATCCCTTTTCATTGGTGTCCCATTCCAGACTGCTCCACTCCGCCCATCCTCATTCTGTAAAATACATTCATACTCCTTTGTGACCCTACTTATTTGCCCATTAAATAATCAATCATAGAACTGTCGGAATTAAATATAGAGTGAAATTAAAATACTGGAGTCACTTGGAGGGTTTAGCAGCTCCACCAGAAAATACTGGGCATGGATTTAAAAGAGGCTGCGTGGGACTTGCTCTTGTCCAAGTTCTTTCTCAAGAAGTATCTGAAATAAGCCTAAATTCACGGTTAATCAGACTGGCCTGCTTTCTCAGGTGGACTGGAACTCATTGCTCTTTCCCCTCAACTCCCTGATGTCAGTGGCACTTTCCGGAGGTGAGGTGGACTTCTCTGCCTACTGCAGAAGCTCAGTTTCCCCCCAGGCCCACTCCCTGTCTGAATCCCACACTGGAGGCCCAATGCCAGCCTTCCCAGAACATTCGTGGTCTCCTTTCAGTTTTTGACCTGCTCAGATTGAGTCCCTGTAGACTCTTCCTTAGCTTGAAACCTGATCTTCCACCCCTTTCCCTGACCTCGATGGTTACCTTCCTACTTTAGGCCTCAGGTGCTTTAACTACAAAATGATATAGTTGCCCTTAATTCTAAAGTCTTATTTCTAAAGCTCTACAATGTGATGGCTCCTTGAAAATGTTTCTCTTTGCTGGTTTTAATTTTGTAGAGAATTAAAACCCCAGCTACTCTAAAAGACAGTAAGTTACATTGGATAAGGAAAGTGTGCTTTTGTATTTAGATTAACAGGGATGGAAGACGACTTAGTATGTTTTAAGATACTCATGATCCATTCTCGTGAGAGTTGGGGGAAGAAGGGGAAGAGAGTTAATAAAATACCAAACGATTGTGACAAATTAAGTTCACCAAGATGTAGTTGATTAGTTACTACTTGAATAAGCCACACAAATCCAATTCAAGTTGTCCTTTATTTTTCTAAGAAGGGATCCCAGTGAACTGAGTCCCATGTTCAGTAACTCCACGTTCAATGGCTTAGTCTTTAAAAACTGTTATGTTACTGGAAGAAGAAATATTGCCCATCAGTCCTAATTGATGTTTAGCTATCACGCACATTTGAAATAAATTTATTACTTTGCCTGATCTCAGTGTAATGCATTCCAAAGTGGCAAAGAGCACACGAAAAGTTATGGAGTCTCCATCTTCTACACTAAAGTGTGCAATAAATTACATATTATTTGGCCGTGAAATTCACAAGCCATAGAAACCACGCCATTAGCAATGTATACAGTGGTAGTCAGCAGGTAATGAGAATGATATAAAACCAAACAGACTGTGTATGTTGGCACTGCTGCCAATTAAGCAATTATTAAATGCATTCATATGCATCTACGCTAGGTAAGCTCTTTGAGGGCAAGTGCTATGAATTCTACATACCTGTCAGGATATTATATATAGACCAGTTTCTATGGCCTTTATTCAAAGACGCTGAGAAAGGGTTACTCTGGGTAAATTCAGACCTTTTCTCAATATAGAATTTGGTCAACATGCATTCTGAACAGCAAAATTTCACAGTGCTTTCAATTTTCCTACACTAATTGCCACCTCAGCAAATGCAGGATTAAGTATAATGGATTATAAGAATTTAGAAAGGAAAGATGGAAGAGAAGAAGGAAGGTAGAAAAAAGGTGGGTATGGAATACTTCAAGATTTATGTAAAGAGTGGACCTAAAACTAACCTGAGGTTACCCTGAGCTATTAGCATACGCTATAGAAACTTAAATGAAAAAATAAAAAACCCAGCAAGGGAAACTCAAAGATTCTTTGTTTTTTCACTTTACTGCATATACACGTCCATCTTAAACAATCTATATGCTTATATCCAATAAGAGAGCATTGTTTCGCAAGGCTATTTGGGTTCTATCAGCATGTAAAGGTTGGACAACTCAACTTTAGCAGAGTTAGCCTTCAGATTAATAATTGCTTCTCTCAGGTTGTGAGCATTTGAATTTTCCAGAAATGTTTCCCAAAACATGAAAATTAAAAGAGTCCTAGGACAGCGTCCTTTAGAAGTTTTATAGTATCAAGGTTTTTGGAGGAAGAGTATCCTTGTCGATTATCAACACAATGATTCCAAGCAGGTCAATTTATGCTGAGAATATTATATAACAGAACCCACTTCACCTCCATTATACTGACAATGATCTTCGTTACTTCAACCTTGTGCTTCTTAGTAAAGTTGAAAATACTGAGCCAAGAACAGACAGTGACAATGCCAGAGACTCAGATGTACCTATAGGTGCCTTCAGACAACATCAGCCACCCAGGCTAAAGTTCTGGTTTAAAACATCCCAACATGAATGAATCTCAAAAACCATGTGCTGAGCAAGTGAAGCCAGATCAAAAGGGCACCTACTGTATTATTCAACTTACATGAAATTCTGAACTGGGCAAAAGTCATCTCTAAAGATAAAAAACAGATCCATGGTTGCCTTGGGGTGGGAGATGGGGATACTTTTGCAAAAGCCTAGGAGGAAACTTTCTAGGGTTTTAGAATTGTTATCTATCTTTATGGGGGTGGTAGTTATACAAATGTATACATTAATTACAAGTCACTGAACCGTTGACTAAAAATGTCTGCATTTTATTGTATGTAAATGATACCTTAATAAGGTTGATTACAAAATGAACCAAAACCAAAACAAAGCAGAAGAAAAAGCTCTCAAGACCTCAAAGGAAATACACTGTTTTCTTCCAGGGTACCAGACTGGAAATGAGGCATTGGTCTGTTCTACCCTCAGATTATCCCTAGGATTATCTAGTCTATTTTAAAGCACTAGAGTCCCCTCTCAGGAAAACTCACCCCATGTTTAATTATTTTGATTTCTTCTCTGCCTCTTCTCCCAACACAGTGAAGCCATTCACGGAAGAAAAACCAGCTTTTTCCAACTTTGCATCATCGCATATTCTTTCCAAAGCTATTATTTATGGAATAAAATTTGGCTACACTTTGTAAAAATCTAGCTTTTTGAGACTTACAAATCTTAACAGTTAACCTATTGCCTCCACTGGAATTTATAAAAAAATTATTTTGAAAATGAATAGCTGAGACTTGACATTTTTGTTTTTTGTGATTTTCTCTTCCCCTAAAAGAGAAGTGAGTAGGAATGAGAAACACATACATAAAGAAAAAAAATTATCTTGCTGCCTTTGCATGGTTATAATTTATAGGAGGCCCTTTTCAACAATAATCTATTATCAGAATCAATAAAATATAATCTCCATGAGGGCCAGGCCAGGATATTTGTCTCTTTTTCAGCAGATTGCAATACGAACCACATTCATGGATATGCTTTTTGATGATCTTTGTAATACTGTAACAGTTGACCATTTCCTCATGCCTCTTCACCTTAACTTAAACCTGGTTTTTCACTAATGACCTCACATTTCCTTCTCTAACACTTGGTTGTGGACCTCTTTTCCAACTCCAACTCCAACTCGCATTTCACTCTGGAACCAAAGGAAGACTCACACCTTCCTCCTTTTTAGTGATACTTGAACGTCATTACCATATTATGATCACCCTGAAGAATACTCAGACAATTGTTATTTCAGAGCCATCTGACAGTTTGTAGCTCTAAAAATTAACTAAGGACCGCATTTGTCAAAAATATCCTAGTTTAAGATTTTGGTAATACAGCAACAGTAATTCCGAAGTCATTTATGACAATCAGTGTGGGAAACACCCTCCTTCGGGAAGATCCTTTGCCATACAATACTCTTTCCCTGTCTGATAATAGGGAAGAATGGCCGTGGAAAGTAACCATTTGTGGAAAGAAATACTTGGCCTCGAGAAGGCTTGAAGTTCATACATTTTTCTTGAATTAGATTCTCCATTGATTACTTTATCCACAAAGAGGTAATTATCAGAGTTATGTAAGCAATTAAGGAGACGCTACTCCACATTCTTTCAGCTTGTTGACCCTTCTCACTTTATTTCATGTGGCTATCTGAAACATCAGTGATTTACATGTCTTTCTTTCTTTCTTTTTTTTAAACAGATTTCTGTGTCTGTGTGTCCCCATGATGAAAACATCATTAAAGTAAAATATCATGAATAGACTCTTAAGAAGCAGAGTCTACTTAAAGTCCTGGAAAATATGAAAGCACTAATATTCATGAACAACTCTACACTCTGAAAGTTACTCCAAATTTTGTTGATCTCTCTTTTGTCTAGGAGTTTTTCAAATTTTCTACCATGATCATTTGTTAGTTTTATAATTAATTAGTAAAGGCATTACATCATGCAATCTTTTGTTATCCATTGCAGTTTTAAAACTATTCCTTTCCTTGTCCTCAGCAGATATGTCATAGATTATTAGTACACAAGCAAAGACTTTCAACGTAACAGTACTTTATAGTGAGAAGAACTATACTGAGCTATCTCTATCCTAAGACAATGCACTAGAAAAGCACTAGGACTTCTTAAGCACTAGGAATACAGAGACGATCAAGGGGCAAGTTCCTTGCCTTCGAGTATACATAATCATTATAGCAAATGCTTAAATAGCACTTAGTATATAACTCACCACAGCAGTCTTATTATCCTCCTTTTTAATAGGTGAGCAGAGGAAGCCACAGGGAAGTCATAGGGTAAAGCCAGAATTTGAACCTAGGTAGACTAGTACATTCTCCACGGCTTTAACTATTACGTTAAAATATATATATATATATAAGTTATATATATATATATAACTCCAAGTATTCCAAAGTTACAAAACACTTATCTACCAAAACTCAAAAAGGAGCACACAAACTTGCATAGAAAATAAACATGTAAAAGTTCATAAAGAAACCACAATATAACCTGCTCCACATAATATACTGACTGCAGTGTACTGGGCCTCTCCCATCCTTAGGTAGATGGAAATTACAACAAAATAATACTTTTCACCCTTGGAAGCCACAGCATCTCTCATACCAACCAACCAATTACTTCCTTAGAGAGAACAGGAAATTAACCTGAATATCATTATATATATATATATATATATATATATATATATATAGCATTACTGATGTAGAATCTTTGTTTAAAGACAATAACTTCAATAGCAGAGGGAACTTTACCATTGCAGGCTTCAGATAACCTCTATATTTCTCAGATTTCATGCTAAATCATAAAATGCCGTATTGTGTCTGAAGCTATTTTTTCAATAGTCCATTTTCTTAAATGGATGAGCAAAGCAGTAAATACTGAGGGACATTTTGGCTCCCAAATCCTAAAGCCATTCTGATTATGCCTGGGTGATCATGGGGACGTCATCGGAACTACCAGAGGACTGGCTGAAATACCAGTTTTGTGGCCACCTTACAAATTAGAAATTATACAGAATCCAATTTTATTTTTTTGTTAAGTAATTCCTATGAGGCTTTTGGGATGTTAATGTAAAGTCCTTTCATGTGTAATCTTTATCCATTAGATAGGGAACAATGCCAATCCCCGTCATAAATACTTTCACAACCTGACACTGAAAATCCACTGTAGGGCATAGGACCTGCAAATAGGATATGAATCACACACATCCACTCATTCAGACAACCCACAAATATTCATTTTTAAGTCTACTATATGCCAATAGTGTACCGGCCTCTCAGACGCTAAACCATGCTAAATGCTGAAAGAGACATAGTTCTGGCCCTCCTGGAACTTATTACCTACAGAAGTGCCTTCATTGTAAATGTCTCAGGTCTCAGCCAATGCTATTATCATCAGTGTGTGACCAAATGATACAGCTTGCTTTCTAAACAAGTTCCACACTCTTTGCTTTCAACATTTTTGCTTTCCTTCAAGCACATAATCCAGTGGTCAATTTCTCCCAGTTAGTGAGGTTTGGGGAAAATGTACCCAGTGAACATTTCCTTGTGGCCTCACTCTTTCCTCACACTCTCCTCTGTGCTCTTGAGCTAAAGAGTCCTGGATTAAAGTCACTTGCTCTAACCTTATTATTTTAAAATACGGCTGCTCCTGCTTTGAGGATTTCTACTGGACCAACACAGCAGCAAAGCAGCACTGAATCAGAAACAGGTAAATTTCAAAATGACAGCTCTAAACATATCCACTCTCCTTTTGTTTTCCTCCTATCCCTTTGCTCTGAACACCTCTGCCCTGAGGCTTTGCCTTTACCCTTCTCTGATTATAGCTCCAAAAGGGTTTCCAAGAGCAGGGAGTATTTACGGTTTCATTTGCTCCCAAGTCCTTTGTGGAAAAGGATACTTGCTTCCTGATTCTTACTAATTCCACACTCACATCATCAACACAAAAATCATCATTTAAAAAAAATATCCTCAGCTTCATATTTCTTCTGGGCCAACACCGAAAGAATATTTTCAAAGAAACAATATCCTCTCTCCTTTGCTCTTCTGAGTTTCACGTTCTTACCTCCAGTCTCATTTTCAACCCTTATAACGGGATGCATCACAAAAACAGAAGAAAGTTCTTTGTGCTTTCCTGTACCAGCTAATTATTCTAATTTGTTCTGTCTCTACCGAACAGAATGTGAAATCAACACAAAGCCTTATTATGCGACCTCTTCCAAGGGAATGGTCTGAGAGTTGTCTATGTACTAATGAAGCTCAGTGTGTATTAAGGGTTGACTGAAGCAATCATCAGGAATTTTCATCCCTTAAATTAGTGTTTTCCACCAAATGCACATTTTCATTTCAGATAATATAACTTTTAAGTTCAGAATACAACTGGACAAAAGAAAAGAAAAAAAGGTAACCAACACAACATTAGCAGTAATAACACAGTAACAGCTATCATCCTTCCCTGAGGAATTCAGCCTACTTTATGGACACAATTTAGTACAAACTCATAAGAAAGCTAACAAAGCCCCAAACCACTTCACAACAGCGTAGAGAGGTAAAGGTCAGAAATTATTACTGCCAGACCCAGCAGACAATGGCACCTACCGGAAGGAGCACAGGACAGGAAAACCTGGAAGCCTGTGTTCCAGTTTCGGTTTTTCCTGTAAGCATTAGTATGATCTGAGTGAACTCAGCCTGCCTTGCTTTTTCTGTTTATAAAAACCTACATCATCCTCTCAGTAGAATGAAATGCCACATCTGAAAAGTTGCAGATCTCTTTAGGAAAGAAACAAAACTCATGCTTTCCAACCAAAATGGAATAATTCAGTCAATGGAGACTTAATAAAAATCTGCCATAAAGCAATTGTTTACTTGAAATCTATCTTTTGTGGTATATTTATTGGGGTAAGGAGTGTAAGCATATCATAATTAGAGTTACCAATTATTCCAGAAATCAAGGTCATTGAGTTCAGATTCCAACTTTGACCCTGACCCAGGCTTACAGAGATGTAAGATGTCCCAATACCTCATATCCACCATACATGGGAGAAACAAGGTATGCAGACAGATCCTCTTATAAATATCCCATATGTAGTGGTTTTAATACAGGGTCTCAGATTCATTGTCATTCTTTGCATCCAGATGTGGGCATTTTCCCTTGAATTTGGGCAGGCTTTCCATGGCTTCAAACAATAGAGCAGGGGTCAGTAAATTATGGCTGGTGGGCCAAGTCTAGGCCTCTACCGGCTTTTATAAATGAAGCTTTATTGGAACACAGCCATGTTCCTTAGTATATGTATTGTTTGTGTCTGTTTTCACATCACAGAAGCAGAGCTAAGTAGTTGCAAAAGAGACTGTATGGTTTGTAAAGCCTAAAATATTGACTGTCTGACACTTTATGGAAAAAGGTCTCCAAAGCCTGCAATAGTATATAATGAAAGTGATGTACATCTTATGTAACATCTAAGACTAGGTCATAAAAGGTCATGCAGCTTTTGCATGATTCTCGTGGAATGCTTCAACCCTGGACACTCATTCTCTTGGGATACTCTATCTTGAATCCTAACTACCACGTTATGAGAAGTCCAAGCCACATGGGCAGCCATCTATAGGCACTCCAGTCAACAGTCCTTGTTGGGCCCAGTCTTCAAGGGCCAGACATGTGAATTAAAATTATCTAGATGATTCCAGCCCCAGCCATCTGAATCCTCATGAGCTGAGGTTTCAGACATCAGTCATGGAGTAGAGACAAGCCATCTCCTCTGTGTACTGTTTGAATTGCTGACCCACAGAATCTGGGCACATATTAAAATTTTTGTTTATTTCACCACTAAGTTTGGACTTCTTTATTATGTAGCAATAGATAACTATAGCACTGTGTCTGTACACAGATCTACATTTCACAGAGCACATACTTTTAGATGTGAATGTTGACTGCTCAATTTCTAAGAAGAACGTATACATACACATAGGTACAAACTGTTTATGTATATGTAAATATTAGACCTATATAAACTAATCTATATTATCCATAAAATGAGGGGGCCTTGATAATGGCTAACATTATTTTTCGGTATTTATTGTGTTCCAAGAACTGATAAATTCTTGCATTGTATGAATCTTCTCTTTTAACCGTCATAGCAACTCCCTAAGAGAAGTAATGTTATCTCTATTTTATAGGTGAGAAAACTGAGGTAAAACAGATAACATGCTCAAGAGTACTCAGCAAGTAAATTTTAGAGTCAAGATTTGAACCCAAGTTCTCAAGTTTTAGATCCCTTACTCATACTCACCAAGCTATATACTGAGGAAGAGGATGAAAGCTGAAGCCATTACCTCATGCTCAAGAAGTTAGACAGAAACTTAACAGGTATATTTGAAAGAAGACAGGACTTGGAGTCATAAGTCCAGAGCCTGAGTTATGAGATGAATTCTCCTCTCATCTAGATATAGGTTTGTTTTTAGAAAATGAAGAAGATCACTGCATATTTTGATTGTTAATTTCTGTACTTAATGATTATCAAAGAATGGAATTTCACCAGGGAGCTATTTTGCAATGACATAAACTATTTTATTTTTTTGGTTTGTTTTTGTTTTTGTTTTTGCGGTATGCGGGCCTCTCGCTGTTGTGGCCTCTCCCGTTGCGGAGCACAGGCTCCGGACGCGCAGGCTCAGCGGCCACGGCTCACGGACCCAGCTGCTCCACGGCATGTGGGATCTTCCCGGACTGGGGCACGAACCCGTGTTCCCTGCATCGACAGGCGGACTCTCAACCACTGCGCCACCAGGGAAGCCCGACATAAATTATTGATTCAAAATCAAACCATTATTATAAATTGTTGATTCAAAATCAAATCTTTATTAAGTCTCCCTTGCATCAGAAGTCTTTCCCACTATTCTTTTCTTTTGAAACCCTTTCCTGTCTACTCTTGGCCAAAGCTTGAAGCCTAATTTAACACTTGGAAATAAAATAATGAAATAGTCATAACACAGCAATTCCAATGCCTACTGAAACGGAAGCTCTAAATAATTTTTTTTTTAAGTTTTTTTTTTTTTTTTTTTTTTTTTTTTTTTTTTTGCGGTACACGGGCCTCTCGCTGTTGTGGCCTCTCCCGTTGCGGAGCACAGGCTCCGGACTCACAGGCCCAGCGGCCATGGCTCACGGGCCCAGCCGCTCCGCGGCACGTGGGATCCTCCTGGACCGGGGCACAAACCCGCGTCCCCTGCATCGGCGGGCGGACTCTCAACCACTGCGCCACCAGGGAAGCCCTCTAAATAATTTTTCAGATAATTTAGGAAATTAAAAATATTTACATCATAGATGCAAAGACAGAAGTTACTTGTGTAATAAATGGTGAGACAAAAAGTTTCTGGTCAAGTAGATTTGTTTAAATATGAACACTAATCGGAGTTCTACCCCTGTGCTAAAACCCAGTGACAGGTTGCATACAGCTTCTAAAGGGATATAGTTCAGTGCATTGGGTCAAATTCATGCCATAAAATGTGGTATTAGTAGTAGTACTAGAAGACAGAGTGACTGTCTTCTTTGGGACATAGATGAAGACCCCAAGATAGACAATATCAAGGACAAATTATGTAGAATAAGATATTATCTCATGTGGGACGCCGCCAGGAAGGAGCTGGATTCTTGGTCCAGAAGAAGGCAAAATTACATTGTTGCATCTTGCTTGCACTACCCAGGAGTGCCGCGTAAGGCGCCACGCGTGCATCCCGTGGATTGTAGGCGTAGCAATGAAGTGTCACATGTACTGACACACACCAATCCAGGGCTGTTGTGTGAACCTTCTGGCCAGTATAAAGCCTGTCATATTCTGCTGCGTAGGGTCTTCCTTCCATCTTTCTTCAACCAAGCTGTGCTCCAATAAAGTGTGATACGAGAAGAATCTTGCGTGTGGCGGCTCGTTATTCTGCTGGTCGGAAGCGGCTCGCCGCAAGTGGTGCCGAAACCCGGGAACTTCGTTGCGCCCTGCATGGAGGACCGATTCAGAACTCGACACACGGAGTGAACCGGTAATTTTGCCGGTACGTAGCTTTTGTGCCTTGCACTATCTTGTTGTGTGTAATGGTGTAAATCTTTTAGTGAAAGTCAGTAAAAGTACATAATGGGGAATACTCATGTTAACCCCACGGCAAATTTTCATGAGCCGATACAGGCACTTTTACGGGATCGGGGGTTGATGTTATCTCACAAGACTATTGGCCGTTTACTGAATGATATAGATCAAGCAGCGCCATGGTTTGGAGTTTCGGGTACTTTGACTATCCCTTCGTGGGAGAAATTAGGAAAGGATTTGCACCGTTTTCATGAGGAGGGTAAGCTGTGCTGTGGGACTTTCCCTTTGTGGAATTTAGTTCGATCTTGCCTGAAGGAGGGAAAGTGTACAGACATAGTGAAACAAGCGACGCAAGTTTTGCGGTCATATCAAGATAGTGCTTCCGAAGCAGGCAGTCATAAGGCTACAGATGATAGGCCTACAAAAGTAGAATTAGTAGATAATAAGGAGGAAGTGTGTGTTAAGAAAAAGTTAAAATATAGACAACCAGACGCCCAAGAGACTGGGCGAGAACCATTGTATCCGCTGTTGTCTGGCTTGCAAGCCATGTATTTATCAGATGATGAGGAGCTGGATCCCGGCGACGCTGCGGATTTGGCAGAAGCTGCTGCAAAATATGAGGAGGAGCATTATGGCCCTTTTGGGGCTTTGCCCCCTGCCTTAGGGAGTGTTGCTCAACCTAGGCGTTCTGCGCCTTCCATTCCTTCCCCGAAATGTACTTTTATTCCCCGCGAGGCTTGGTTCCAAGTTCCTTCTTCTTTGTCCAATGCATTTCCAGTATTTGAAGACCCGGCTACACGCCAGCGATATTATGATATGATAGATCATAAATTAATTAGAGATCTTGCAGAAGCTTCCAAACGAGATGGCATCTCTGCTAATTATACTATTATGCTTTTGCAACGGCTTACAAGAAATGCCTTGACCCCTACTGATTGGCAAGATATTGCTCGTGCGTGTTTAACGATGGGGCAATATTTAGACTGGAAGTCTATTGTTTCTGATTTGGCTCACAGCCAAGCGAGGGAAAATGCTGCCAATGGGCAGCCTGCCTGGAATGTAGATATGTTATTAGGACAAGGTCAGTGGATAAATAATCAGACTATGTTCCCTGTACAAGTTTATAATCAAATAAATGAGATTAATATGCGTGCCTGGCGAGCCCTCCCAAATAAAGGGGAGGTGTCAGGGAATTTAACAAAAATAATACAGGGAGGCACAGAGCCATTTTCTGATTTTGTAGCCCGGATGATGGAAGCGGCGGGAAGAATTTTTGGTAATGTGGATGAGGCGATGCCTCTAGTGAAACAACTTGTTTATGAACAATGTACAAAAGAATGCCGCCGAGCCATTACACCTTTTAAAGGAAAGGACATTGAAGTGTGGATGAAAGCTTGCAGGGAGATTGGAGGCCCTTTGTCTAATGCAGGGCTTGCCGCTGCGGTAATGGCAGCTGCTAAAGGCATGCAAGATCCTGTGCGGTCTGGGAATTGTTTCCATTGTGGGAAACCAGGACATTTAAAGAAACAATGTAGAATGTTAGGAGCTAAACCTAAGACGTCCCAGTCGGCACGCCCTCCTGGGACATGTCCAAGATGCAAGAAAGGGAAGCATTGGGCTAATGAATGCAAATCTGTGAAGGATATTAATGGCCAGCCTTTACCGCCCCTAACTCAATCCAAGAGCTTTCAACCAACCTTTGGTGATGCCCAGTCAAAAAACGGGTTAATGGGCCCACGGTCTCAGGGCCCGAAAATTTTTGGGGCCCACGAGAATGTGAACTTGCAGCCACCCAAGCCCCGCGGCGAGCCACGACAGGTTCCGCAGGGCTGGACCTCCGTGCCACCTCCCGAATGGTATTGACAACCAATATGGGCATTCAGCCTATAGATTCAGATATGCATGGACCATTACCCAAGGGCACGGTAGGATTAGTGTTGGGCCGTTCTTCCTGTACCTTGAAAGGTTTGATAGTTTCCCCAGGGGTAATTGATTCTGATTATACAGGTAATATAAAGGTGTTATGTCAATCACCTAGGGGAATAATAGTTATTGCCCCTGGTGATCGTATTGCACAACTTTTAATTTTATCCTCTTGCCATGATAAATATCCCTCTTTGCCCACTGAACGGGGTTCTCATGGATTTGGGTCATCAGGCATTGATTCAGCTTTTCTTTCCTTGTCTCTTGATGATCGGCCAATGATGACTTTATGGATTGAGGGCCGTAAATTTGTAGGCCTTGTAGATACTGGAGCTGATCGTAGTATTATTACCCAACAAGATTGGCCAAAAGCATGGCCCCTTCAACAGTCTTCACAAACTCTGCAAGGTTTGGGATATGCTAAAACACCTAATCTTAGTTTAAAATTGTTGACTTGGAAATTTGAGAAGCATAGTGGTTGTTTTCAGCCTTTTGTAGTAGATGGATTGCCTTTTAATTTGTGGGGCCGAGATGTTCAATCTCAAATGAAGTTGGCATTGACCAATGATTATTCTGAAGCAGCCCAGAAAATAATGCTGAAGCAAGGTTATGTTCCCGACAGAGGCCTAGGCCGGCGATTACAAGGTATACAATCCCCTTTGGAATTGATTCAAAAAAGAGATCGGGCAGGCTTGGGTTTTTCTTAAGGGCCACTGAGTCTATGATTCCTATTACTTGGATGACTTTTGACCCTGTTTGGGTTCCTCAGTGGCCTTTATCCCGAGAAAAGTTATTGGCAGCCACACAATTGGTTACAGAACAGATACATTTGGGACATTTAGAAGAGTCTACTTCCCCTTGGAATACCCCTATTTTTGTAATTAAGAAAAAATCTGGTAAATGGCGATTACTGCATGATTTACGCGCCATCAATCAGCAGATGCAATTAATGGGACCTATTCAGCGTGGTTTACCGGTTTTGTCCACTCTTCCTAGGGACTGGCCGATTATAGTGGTAGATATTAAAGATTGTTTCTTTTCTATCCCTTTACATAAAAATGATAGGGAGCGTTTTGCTTTTACTTTGCCAACGGTGAATCATGAATACCCGGATAAGCGGTATCAGTGGATTGTGTTACCTCAAGGGATGGCAAATAGCCCTACTATGTGTCAGTTATATGTGGATACCGCTTTGCAGCCCCTTCGAAAATTGTGTCCATCTTTACGTATCATTCATTATATGGATGATATATTGCTAGCTGCTCCTATTATGGAAGATTTGGAACATGCTTTGACTGTGCTAGTGCAATGCTTGCAAGAGAAAGGATTATATCTTGCTCCTGAGAAAATTCAGAGGGGTGACGTAACACAGTTTTTGGGGGCGCGGATTTCTCATCATACAATTTTGCCACAGAAATTGATAATTAGGACTGAGCATTTACAAACTTTGAATGATTTTCAAAAATTATTAGGTGATATAAACTGGTTACGTCCTTATTTAAAGTTAACCCGTCATGATTTGATGCCTTTATTTCGCATTTTAGAAGGAGATTCCAATCTTCTTTCTCCCCGAAGTTTAACGCCAGAAGCTGTTACGGCCTTATCCAAAGTGGAACAAGCAATGAGTGCTGCACAATTGATTAGATTTTCTCCATCCCTTCCCCTTTGGTTATGTATTTTGCCAACTTTTGGATTTCCTACTGCTGTATTATGGCAGGATGGACCTTTATTATGGATCCATACTAAATCTCTTGGATTACGAACATTAACTTATTATCCTTCCATGGTTGCTGAAGTAGCTATTTTAGGCATTAAACAGTGCTTGAGTTGCTTTGCAGTGATGCCTGATAAATTGATTATACCTTATACTAAAGAGCAAATGGAAGTTTTGATAGCTACTGTGACTGAGTGGTCTATTCTTGCATGTATGTTTCCTAATGTTTTTGATAATCATTTGCCTAAAAGTGAATTATTGAAATTTGTAATAAATCATCCCATATTGTTTCCCAAGATAACTGCTTCAGCTCCTTTAAAGGATGCTTTGACCATTTATACTGATGGTTCTAAGTCAGGGAAAGGTGCTTATATGGTGGAGGATAATGACCCCGTGATTTTAAATTTTTGTCTTAATACCCCTCAATTGGTTGAGTGTGAAGTAGTATTAACGGTATTTAATAGGTTTCCTCAGCCTTTTAATTTGGTTTCAGATTCATTATATGTGGTGAATGCTGTTAAGAATTTAGGATTAGTTTCTTTTATTAAACCCTCAAGCATTATAGCTCCTTTGTTAGTAAAGTTACGCGCTTGTATTTTGCAGCGCGTAAATCCCTTTTATATTACTCATATACGTGCACATAGTTTATTGCCTGGACCCATGGCGTCCGCTAATGCACGAGTCGATTTGGCAACTCGTGCTTTTCCCATTTTAGATCCCCTTTTGCAGGCCCAAGAATTTCATGCTTTATATCATGTTTCTTCTGTGGTACTTCGGAAAAAGTTTTTTATTTCCCGTGCCGCTGCTCGAAAGATTGTGAAACAATGCCCTGTCTGCGTAACCTTTACACCTGTTTCTCCTGTTGGGGTTAATCCTCGTGGATTGCTTCCGAATAGTTTGTGGCAAATGGATGTAACTCATTTTTCCTCTTTTGGAAAGTTACAGTATATTCATGTTTCTATTGACACTTGCTCTGGCGTGCTTCATGCCACTCCGTTAGCTGGAGAACGAGTACAGCATGTAATTACTCACTGTCTGGAGGCCTGGGCTGCATGGGGCAAACCATTACAATTAAAAACAGATAATGGCCCTGCATATACTGCAAAATCATTTGCGCAATTTTGTCAGCGTATGGGTATTTCCCATATTACGGGTATACCCTATAATCCTCAGGGACAAGGTATTATTGAGCGTGCTCATAGAAATCTTAAAACTGTTTTACTTAAACAAAAAGGGGGAGTTGCTGAAGGCTGTACTCCAAAACAAAGAATTTCGCTTGCCCTATATACAATAAATTTTTTACAAGAGGGTATTGAAGCTAGTACTGCGGCTGATCGCCATGTGGTGCGGGAGTTGCGGGATTATGGGAAAGTTATGTGGAAAGATGTTTTAACCAACACCTGGAGAGGCCCGGATGATGTTCTTACACGATCTAGGGGGTCCTTATGTGTTTCCCCGCAGGGTCAAGAACCAGTTTGGGTGCCGGTACGTTGTACTAGAACGGTTGAAGACTGATGGCCTTTCTACGACAGTTATTTCTACTATGCTGCCTGTGGGGAGCAATGCAGACTATGGAAGACACCTTTGGGGAATAAGTAGAACCTGGCCGGTACCTATGCCAGTCCATGCTAAGAGTCGAGTACTCCCAATTTTATATGCTAGTGATTGCTCTATGCATACTCCTTGTATAGATCCGCAGAATATGGATTGGATATCATATAATGGCAGTTCTGTTAGAATTAATAGAACCCTTTGTTTTAGTTGGGATTTAAATGTAAGCTGTATAGGCTTGTTATGGAAAAGACTTGTTGCCTGGGATAATCCATTGAAACATAATCAAATGCCGTTTAATATGCTGTCTGAAGCCCTATCCAAAATATCTTTAGGTGCTCAATCTGGCTCAGGTGATGGAGCAAATGGCTCAGAGTTAATGAATGTGACTACTTTATTATTTTATCATGATGGAGTGATTCCTGTAAGGAATAAAAAAGTTAATCAGACCAGGGGAAATAACACGTTAAATTTTTTATCCTGTGTTCCAAATGTTAGGTACCCTCCGGTATTTACATCTTGTGCTGGTAAGGATTTTGCATCGTTGCAAGTTGCCCATGGTTTTCGATTATCATTTAATATAAAGTCTTTTGTGGGCAGGAAAGAATGTAATGCTTCTAATGTTACCTGGTATTCTGAAGGGTGGCCGTTTTATTCTTGGGTTGTGACTAATGATGCTGGCGCTAGCATGGATCTTTCTGCGTTGGCCATGATTTATTCTAGTAATGGCACCTTGTATAATGTAAGCGGGGAGGTTAAATTAGCTAATTTAAAGGTAGCTAATAAAAGTCAAATATATAAATTGAAATTACGTAATATACTAAATTCTTTGTATAATTATTCCAAACCTGCAGCTGTGATATGTGTACAACCCCCTTTTATGTTTTTATTGTCTAATGATACAGAAGGATGTAATAAGGGCGTTTCTTGCTGGATTTCACAATGTTGGAATGGAACAATCGTGCAGACTGCTGTAGTACTACGTATACCTACATTTGTTCCCATTCCAGTTAAGGCAGATCCCGCTACTTTTCCATTAGTTAATTTGGTGAGGCAGCGGCGGGATCTTGGGATTACTGCTGCACTTATAATTGCCTTAACTGCTTCTGTGACGGCGGCCGCCACTGCTGCTGCAGCAATGGTGAATCAGGTACAATCAGCTGCTGTAATTAATGGTATAGTAAAGCAGACGTCGCTAGCATTAGAAAATCAGAATCGTTTTAATACACATTTACATGCTGGCATTTTGTCTTTGAATCAACGGATGGATTTGCTGGAGGATGCCTTTGAAGAATTGTATGATATGCTTCAGATTGGTTGTGTTGCTAAATTTAATCATCTTTGTGTTACTCCCTATAAAATTATAGGACGCTTGAACCAAAGTAAATTGATTGGAGAGTATTTAAAAGGAAATTGGTCCGAAGGAGCAGAGAGACTGCTGTTTGAACAACGATTACAGATTATTCATCTTAATACTACCGAGTTACACCCTGTTTCTTTTGGGAATTTTGCTTCATGGCTATCCTCTACTTTTCTTTTCTTTAAAGAATGGGTAGGCATGGGGGCTTTTGGCATCCTTTGTGCAGTGGGGATCGCACTGTGCCTGTGGTTGGTGTGTCGTCTGAAACGTAAGTCACACACACAGAAGATCATGTTGATGCAAGCCTTGGTGGCCATTGAAAACGGCCAGCCTGCCGGTGCCTGGATCTCCCTGCTAAGCAAGTCCTAGTGGTTGCCCCTGCACAGGATGGCCATGAGCCATTGCACTCCTAGTGGGAGCCTCTGCTTGAAATCAGCCCTTGCACCCCGCGCTGTAAGCAGCATTGCACTATGGGAGGGTGATTTCTGCCGCCCATGACGATAGCCCTTGAACAGCCATGTCCCCTTGGGGGCAAGACTTGTACGGGCGATTGTCGTGTGGTCTAAGGACATAAAGAAAAAGGGGGAGATGTGGGACGCCGCCAGGAAGGAGCTGGATTCTTGGTCCAGAAGAAGGCAAAATTACATTGTTGCATCTTGCTTGCACTACCCAGGAGTGCCGCGTAAGGCGCCACGCGTGCATCCCGTGGATTGTAGGCGTAGCAATGAAGTGTCACATGTACTGACACACACCAATCCAGGGCTGTTGTGTGAACCTTCTGGCCAGTATAAAGCCTGCCATATTCTGCTGCGTAGGGTCTTCCTTCCATCTTTCTTCAACCAAGCTGTGCTCCAATAAAGTGTGATACGAGAAGAATCTTGCGTGTGGCGGCTCGTTATTCTGCTGGTCGGAAGCGGCTCGCCGCAATCTCAGTCCTTGGACCATGTCATCCAGGACAGAAAAAGAAGTAGATTTATTATCAAGTACATGAAGCCAGAGACAGTAAGCAATGAGTGGTAGTTGGTTAAAATAGACAGGTTTTAGAAGTAGAGGCACGGACGTAGAAAACAAATTTAGGGTTACCAGGAGATTGTGGCGGGGAGGCTAACTTGGGAGATTGGGACTGAAATATACACACTACTACACATAAAATAGATAACTAATAAGAACCTGCTCTTCTTATTAGCACAGGGAACTCCACTCAATACTCTGTAATGGGCTATTTGGAAAAGACTCTAAAAAAAATAAAATTGGGGCTTCCCTGGTGGTGCAGTGGTTGAGAGTCTGCCTGCCGATGCAGGGGACACGGGTTTGTGCCCTGGTCTGGGAAGATCCCACATGCCGCGGAGCGGCTGGGCCCATGAGCCATGGCCACTGAGCCTGCGCGTCCAGAGCCTGTGCTCCACAACAGGAGAGGCCACAACAGTGAGAGGCCCGCGTACCGAAAAAAGAAAAAAAAAAGTGGATATATGTATATGTATAACTGATTCACTTTGCTGTACACCTGAAACTAACACAACACTGTAAATCAACTATACTCCAATAAAAAATTTTTTAAAAATTAGGATTTAAGAACCATAGTCAGGGAGCAGTGTGGATTGGAAAGATCTGGCAAGAAATATTTCTGCATCCTCAGACAGTGCTCCCCAAGCTGGCTATTGCAAGGGTGAGCATTTAAGAGATCTTTGACCTAAGGAGGACATGAGATTAACAATCTATCCCAATGTGCATGAATTATTCTCCTCGGTGCTATCAGAAATCAGATGGCATCCTAGAGCAAGCGTCAGCAGATCTTTTCTGTACAGGGTCAGATAGTAAATATTTTGGATTTTCTGTACCATACGTCTCTGTTGCAACTGCCCATCTGCTGCTGTAGCACAGAAACAGCCATGCACAATACGTTAATGAATGAGTGCGGCTGTGTTCAAGCAAAACGTTATGTACAAAACCAGGAGTCAAGCGAGATCTGATCAGTGGGCCAGAGTGTGCGGACGCCAGTTCTGGGTCAGTGTTCACAGCTGAATGAGTCATGAGGCCTTAAGTTCCAGTTCTCATTGTACTACTTTCTACCTGGGTGAACTTGGGTTCATCCTTTTATTTATATGGGCCACTGTATTAGTCAAGGTTCTCCAGAAAAACAGAACCAACAGCATGTGTATACAATGTGCCCATATATACTGATAGATATAGATCTAGATATCGATATTGATGCCTAGATCTATATCCATATCTATATAAAGATAGAGAAAGAGAGAGAGAGATTTTAAACAATTGGTTCACACAATAATAGAGGCTTGGTAAACTCAAAATCTGCAGGTTAGCCTGTCTAGAGACTCTAGGAAGACTTGCAGTTCAATTTCTGTAAGTCTTCTGGCAGAATTCCTTTTTGCGACAGGGAGGTCAGTCTTTGTTTTATTAAGAGCTTCAACTGATTGGATGAGGCCCATGCATATTATGGAGGATAATCTGCTTTACTCAAAGTCCGCCACCAATTTAAATATGAATTTCATCCAAAAACACCATCACAGGGACTACCCTGGTGGCACAGTGGTTAAGAATCCGCCTGTCAATGCAGAGGACACAGGTTTGAGCCCTAGTCTGGGAAGATCTCACACGCCATGGAGCAACTAAGCCTGTGCACCACAGCTGCTGAGCCCGTGCACCTAGAGCCCATGCTCTGCAATGAGAAGCCACCGCAATGAGAAGCCCGTGCACCACAACAAAGAGTAGTCCTCGCTTGCTGCAAATAGAGAAAGCCCACGTGCAGCAACGAAGACCCAATGCAGCCAAAAATATAAATAAAACATAAAAATTTAAAAAAACACAAAAACACCATCACAGAAATATCCAGAATAATATTTGACCAAATAACTGGGCATGGTGGCCCAGACAAATTGACATGGAAAATTCACCACCTAAGCCATAGTTTTGTCACCTTTTACTGAGAAATATGACTTATCTGAACTATTTTGATACCTAGAAGATAGTAAATTTAAAAGTTAAAGTTTTAAAAAGTTTATTTAAAAGATAAAAGGACTATTCCTACTATGTTGAATAGGAAGGAACATATCCTACTGAATGTTGAATAGTAATATATCCTATTATATTGCATAAGGAGAAGTAAAGTTGTATCTGAAGATGAGATGATAATCTAAATGGAGAAAATACCAAGGAATCCACAAAAAGCTTGAGAAATAATATTAGTTTGTAAATGATTTAGAGTACAAGATCAACACAATTTTATCAAATTATATATTAATAACAAATGTGTAGAAGCTTAAATAAAAATATGTGATGCCATTTACAACTGACTTAAATAAATACTTAAATATAAGCCCAATAAGACATTTATAGGACCTCTATACTGAAAATTACAAAATGCTGATGAAGAAAAATTAAAAAGTCCCAAACAAATAGGGAGACATACCTTGTTCATGGATTAGAAAACACAACATAATAAAGATGTCAATTCTCCCCAAGACAAGAAGCTTAACACAATTACTCTTAAAATGCCCTCAAGGTTTTTGTGGATATAGACAAGCTTATTCTAAGATTTATGTGGTAAGAAGAGGCTGAATAATAGCTAAAACAATTTGTAAAGGAAGATTAAAATGGGAGGAATTAATCTACCCTTCAAGATTTTGCAGTAATGATGGAGGGTAGATACATAGATCAATGGAATGGAATAGAGAACCCAGAAATAGACTGACATAAATACATTTAACTTGTTTTTGACAGCAGTGCAAAAGCTATCAAGGAAGAATAGACTTTTCAAAAAATGGTACTGAAACAGTTGGACATCCCTCGACAAAAACAAACAAAAAATGAACCTTAACCTCCACACCTTACACAAAAATTAAATCAAAGTGGATCATAATCTTAAATATAAAAGCAGGACATTTTTAGAAAAACAAATAGGAGAAAATGTTTGGCATCTAGAACTAGGGGAATAATTCTTAGACTTGACACCAAAAGTATGATCAATAAAAGCAAAAACTGATAAATTGGATCTCATCAAAACGAGTTAAAAATGCTTCATAGAAGATCCTTTTAAGTGGATGAAAACTCAAATTACACAGTGAGAAAACATATTTGAAAATCCCATATGAGACAAATGACTTGTATCTATAATATACAAAGAACTCTCCAAACAACTTAAAAAAATCCAACTAGAAAATAGGCAGAAGACAGGAACAGACATTTCATGGAAGAGAATATACACATGGCAAAGAAGCACATGAAAAGATGCTCAACATCATTAGCCATTAGGGAAAAGCAAATTAAGACCATAATGAGATGTCAGAGAACAACTAAAATTAAAGTATAGTGACAACATCAAATGCTGGTGAGTACGTAGAAAAATTATATCACATCACTGGTGGGAAAATAAAATGGTTTAGCCACTCTGAGAAACAGCTTGACAGTCTCTTTTAATCCTAAAAGTAGATTCACCCTACAATGCAGTAATTGTACTCTTGAGCATTTATCCAAAAGAAACAAAAACTTAATTAAGTTCCCACAGAAACTTACACATAAATGTTCATAGCAGTTTTATTTATAATAGCCAAAAACTGGCAACTACCCAAATGTCTTTCAGTGGATGAATGTTGAAACAAATTGTGATAAAATCTTATGATAGAATACTACCGAGCAACAAAAAGGAACAAATTATTAATATATGCAAAAATTGAAATGAACTTCAGGGGAATGATGCCGAGGGAAAAATTTTGAAAAGCCAATCTCCGAAGATTAAGTAATTCATGATTATGTTTACATATTATTCTTAAAATAACAAAACTGTGGAGATGGAGAACAGATTAGAAGTTGCAAGGGTTAGAGGGGGGTAGAAGGTACAGCGGGGGAACTCTGTGAGGTTTTTGTGGTCCCAGTAAAAATAATACAGCAATCTTGGTTTTAATCCCTAAAGATTTTTAAAAGCAATTCCTAATAAGAGGTGTCCAGATATTTAGCAATGGCAGCAGATTAGAGGTATAGCTCCCCAACATGACGACCTCAAAAGAGATCATACTAATTCAATGCATATGTTAATTTCAAAAAAAAAGGCCAGTCACAATATTTAAATGGTATATATCTTAACGATATTATTCTAAGTATCCAGCTATACCAGATGGACTAGCAAGATTTTCTGTACCTTCAACCTTATTTAAGACAGTTAATCTTATAATAAGACAGTTAAAAAAAGAAAAAGAAAAAAAAACAAACCTCAACTACAGTTGGATATTCTCATAGGAAGATGAGGTGAAAATATGTAGCAGCGGTTCAAAAGCTTAAGCAGTGGCACCTAAATTTGGTTGCGCATTAGAATCATCTGAAGCACTTTTAAAAAACCCTCACACTGACGGTTGGTCATCCTAGACCAATAAAATCATTTTAAATCTCCTCAGACGATGCCAATGTCTAGCCAGAACTGAGAACCAGTGGACTAAGCAGAAGGGGATGTTTCTACAAAGATCTCTTAACAATAAGTCCTTTCACCCAATCAGATTTACCTCCCCGCAAAGGGCTAAAGAACGCTAGATGTTGTCCATACTTGCTTAGCTTTAATTAGCACTTGTGACTTGCCCAAAACCTAGATCATGTTTCCCCTACATTTCATGTTATTCCCTAAGTTTTTCAAACCCAGGGCTAAGGGGTTTGCCAGGATGAGATTTTAAGTGCTCACACAGGGGAAGCCCCTGGCAAACCAGGACAGCGGTCAGTCTACACTGAAATGTAAAGCATCCTAAATAACCCTGCCACTGCTCCCAGATCCTAGTCTGTGCCAACCAGTGGAGAAAAGGCATTCTCCATTACTACCACGGCAAATGCTGCTGTACTTGCCTTGGCTGGTCCCTATCTTTTCCAGGCGCCACTCCCCTTCACCTGCTGGTGGATGCTTTGGCCAGCTGACAATGCAGATATTTTCAAACTTTAAGGTGAATAAAAATCATCTGGAGGGCCTGTTATAACAGAGATCACTGAGCCCCACCAGAGTTGCTGATTCCATAGGGCTGGGACAGGGCCCTAAAACTTGAATATCTGACACATTATCAGAGGATGCTGGTAAAGCTGGTCAGGTTGTTACCGAATGCAGGTTCATGTGTCTGAAGCACAGTGAGGCCAAACAAACCTAAAGGTTGGAGTCTGGAGCAGAAAAAGGTTTATTGCAGGATCAAGCAAGGAGAGGGGTGGCCCGTGTTCCAAAACACCCTGAAATCTCCAAAGGATTTCAGCAAAGCATTTTTAAAGGCCAGGTGAGGGAGGGACGTCCCAGGGAATGTGATCAGCTCGTGCACAATCCTGTGACTGGTTGATGTTGAGGCCACAGGGCAGGTAACATTATCCATCCTTAGGTGCCAGAAGGTCTGGGCGCTATGTGCTCACGATCATCAAGGAGTTAATTTCTTCCATTGGGTGGTGGTTTTTAGCATCTTAAAACTCAAGAAACATGCCTGAGATACTATTATCTGAGTACTTCAGAGAGGAACTACAGCAGAGGATATGGGCGATGGGTCTGTCCTAGGAAGGCCCCATAGGGTTCGGTTACAAGGTGACCATACGTTGAGAACCACTGCTCTAGTGGCTTGGAATGTTAAGAAAGTAATGGAAGAATCCCTTCCCAGGTCTAGATTCTAGTATCGCCAGCTATTTTGGTGGGGGGAAGGGTAAGTTTTGTCCTTGCTTGGACTTCTTGTTCATTTATATCAAAGCCTATTTGAGGCAGTGCGCTCAGCAGTCCTGCAGTTCTGTCTTTGCTTCAACAGTGTTTGGAATGAACAGACCCAGGGACACTCCTTGCTCCAGCCCCCGACCACCCTCCAACCTTTCTTCCTGTCGCAACCTTTGGAATCAGCCACTCAGCTATCCTCAGCCTCCAGGACAGGCCAACACCGGTTTTTGAGCTTAGTTCCTTATCACTGATCAACCACGAGTTCCCAGGTTCTTCAGAATTATTCCATCGAGGTGGAGGCCGCCGTCCACCGCCTGTTTAACATGCATCTGGGGACACTTACCTCTCTCTGAGCTTCTATTTCGACAGCAACAATGGGACTCTGGACAGTGTGGGCCACATTTTTCGCCAACTGGCTGAGGAGAAGTGTGAGGGCGCCCAGCGTCTCTTGAAAATGCAAAACCAGTGCTGTGGCCGCGCCCTCTTCCAGGATGCGCGGAAGCCTTCTCAAGATGAGTGGGGTAAAAACCCAGGACGCTGTGGAAGCCGCCATTCTTAGGGAGAAAGACCTGAACCAGGCACTATCGGATCTGCGCACCCTGGGTTCCGCCCGCGGAGACTCCCACCTCTGTGACTTCCTGGAGAGCCACTTCCTGGAGGAGCAGGTAAAACTCATCAAGAAGATGGGTGACCACCTGACCAACCTCTGCAGGCTGGCTGGTCCGCAGGCTGTGCTGGGCGAGTATCTCTTTGAAAGGCTCACCCTCGAGCACAAACAGGAGTCTCTGAAGTCCAGCGGCCTCTGAGGAGCCCCTCTGGCGTCAGAGCTTCTGCCTGATGCCCCGCTCTGCAGCCACTAGGCAGCTTTGTAACTGCCCTGGAACCCTCTCCCAAGCCTTGGACCAAATGGAAACAATAACGCTTTTTGCAGAAGAAAAACAAAAAGCCTATTTGAAACACAAACAGAATAAAGAGAAAAGAAGAAATATATATATATGTATATATATATATACATATATATATATATTCATGTTCTTTTAACATATGAATTGCCCCACTTTATCTGTGTGAAATAAGTTTGTTCCCGTTATTGGGCTGGTTCTCAAGCTTTGCTGCTCATTTGAATTACCTAAAGAGCTTTTAAGAGAAACATTGTTGTCTGGGTCCCAGCCCCAGAGATTTTGATTCAGTAGGTCTAGGGAGGAGCCTGGGCACGGGGAGGTCGCAGAGTTCCCCAGGTGATTCTAATGTGCAGCAACTTTGTGAACCACCTCTTGGCTTCAATCCAGCTAGTGATGAGATATTAAATCTAAGACACATGGACTAGTGCGTGAGCTCTGTTGCTAGGTGTATTCCATTTTCTTCCTCCTGGAAGATTCGTGCCAGGGAAAATGACTGATAGTTGTGTTACTTCTCTGAAATGGATTGAAATTTCCAATTAGTGTGAACAGGGGAGGGTGAATAGGTGAATGCAATAAGGTGTATCATTTACGTATTGCCCTATCTGTATGGCTAGAAGCTTTTGCAACTGAGGTCTGCCCTACTTTTCATGCTAATGGTAATGCTTGTCCTCCTAATGCAGCTGTAAACTTTATAAGCCCATAGGTAGACAGCATCACAAAATATTTACCCCTCCCCACTGGCCCACTGTCAAGCTTCACTCCCCTTCCCCAATACACAAATGTACATCAATGTGCTTGAGACCAATATCAACATATTGACCTTCTTCTACTTTGCAGCTTCCCTCTTATCAGGAGATGTCAGCATTTAGCGCAAGGACCAATGCTTGCCTCTTGGTGAGTAATGTAGACAATGCCTCCAAGAGACAAACAGCCCTTAGGGAGGGGGAAAAAGTCTTTCAAAAAGGTTGACGCCCAGAGGAGGCATTTTCAGTCATCTCAGCTTAGAGGTCAAATATCCAAAATTAAAAAGGTTAAAAAAAAGAAGAAGAAAGCAAGGAAGAAAAGAAGGAAACAATTTTCTTATCTCATAGTAATAAGGCAGTTTTCCTTAAAAAAAAATGACTTAAGCCTTAAATTCTCTTTCCTAATCAAAATGTGCTTTTCCGTCTTTAGACTATTCCTCTTATATCCTGTATTATTCATGACGTTTAATTCTTGAAATAGCACATGGCTGAAAACAGAAGCTAACCTCTTGTCCACTATGAATTAAATCTTCTTTTCCTAGGACCTGTCTACAATGTACAATTTGGGGTTTGCCAACATAATTATTTTCTCTGAAATAAGTTACAGCATTTTGCCTTTTCAATATATAGTTATACAATATATTGTTAACACAACATAGTTAATATAGTCAATATAGTAAATACAACTATAACACACATGATATGATGCCACTTTGGTGATTTTCTTCATCCATGTAATTCTGAAATTTGACAGTATAGTTTTCATATTCTAATGAGCTGAGTATTACCTTTGCAAGGATAGAAAAATAAAATACATAATATTCTTGTGTGGTTTGCCCCTGGGGTGGATTACCATAATGGGGGGATATTTGAGCCTTTCCCCAAGTCATTAAAAAACCTCCACCGAGCAGCCCCTTGTCCTCTCCAGGGAGTGGGGGGAAAGGATCTTTAATCATAATAATCCTGGGGGGAGAAATCTCAGAAATAAGACATCTGCTTCTGTGCCTTGTTGTTTTGCAGAATAGCAATGATTGCTTTAGCGGCTTCTATTGCCCTGTGTGTACAATAAGTAAGTGTACATAAAATTGAATGAACGCATAAAAGAAGGATAAACCCACCCAGCTTAACAAATCCACTCTCTCACCTGCTGTGCCCTGAAACATGAAAGAAAGAATCACGGGATCATAAGGATTAATAAAATAACAGTCTCTCTTAACAATATTGACAGGAGGTATAAGGATAATTTGTCTGATGTGGGACCAACAGCTTAACTGCTTAATTCTTTTTTTTTAAGGGCAATTCATTCATTTATTGTTTAAAGATTGCAAGACAACATTTTAATTTCTGTAGCACAATTTAAATGTTTTACTTCTTTGATAAAGCAGAGTATAATAGAAAAAACAATTAGTTTCCAGTAATATCTATATCTCTATTCAGAATTAAGTCTTCCACAGACATGTAACCTGGAAACAAAAGCCTGTTACAATAAGCAAAGCTTCAACAGAGCTGCTACTTTTTGGGCCAGGGAAAGGTTCATCCCTATAGGAGGAGGATGTGCTATGTAAAATGGCTGCAAGGTCACAGCCTTGAGGGCGCTGGAAGTCTATTATCCTATTCCACATTAAGTAGTTTGGTGAACTTCAAACGTCCGTTCATCTGCAACCAAGCTGGCAAACTTTAACTGATATTTCAAGCAGGTAAAAAATAAATTAAAAGAAATCCTTACACTGATGTTCCTTGATTTACACTGTTAAATGGTTCATTAACATGTAATTCTGGCTAAGAATTACATTTGAGACTCCTTGCTCAGATTTTGGTTAACAGTACAAATCTTTCAGAAATTCAAGTTCTTATTAATCAATAATTTGTCAGCTAGGATACATTCAGGCATCAGCTGCAACTACAGAATAGGTGCACTGCCTCAGCGCTTTGGAAAGACATAATCTAGAACACTACTAGCAGACAATATATCTGTTACTAGACAGCATATGTGCAGTACAGCAAGACAAAAACATATATTCATGTGTGCCGCAGACCAGCCGGAGAAAGAGGATTTCACCGCCCAGGGTCAGAAGGGAAGGGGTAAGGAACTGAAGTAGCACCGATGAATGGGGTCAGAAGGACCAAGACAACTGAGGGTTGCAAGGCAAATTTTATTATGCTACAGTGGCAGATTATATAGACTAGAAGAAGGAAGGTTGCCAGATGGTGGTTTACATTATCTACAGACTGTCTCGGCTCAAGGTTAACTTCCCTGGGAGGAAACCCATAAACCCAGAATCATCAAAAATAACCTGCATGTGCAGGGGTAGACAGCTTTGCTTGTCTCATTTTACATTCTTTCTGATTTCTGGGCCCTGGTGATTTATCTCCCATGGAATGGAACAAGGAGGGGAACAAGTAGGGACAGTCTCTTTGAGCAGCGGCCGCATGCCTGGCATGTCTGTAGCCTGCTCTCAAGGCTGACTGCTTCCCACAGGTCCCCCTTTTTTATTTTTTAACTTTTGCTGCAAAATAATTCCATGTAGTTTAGTGCCTAGAGTAGTATACTGTTGCATGAGGATATGAAACAGACATGAGAAGATTATTATCAACAATAGGCAAATTATGGCCAGGGTAATAAATCCTGACAACCTTCCAGTAATCCAAGACTGAGGGTTTAACCACTTTAAATGATCCAGTAAAGTTTGAATTACATCTTCTGGTGAAATAAAATCAAGATGTGCATTTTGTATATCCTGAATTTCAGCATTTAATTTCTTAAGATCAAGGCTAATATTATTATCTGACCAAACACTCAGCAGATGCATTTTTACTTTTTCCCATTCCCAAATACAGTCATCGTACTTTTAAGGAGTAACACAAATCCATGTATACGTTGCATGACAAGCTAAACGCATCCTCAATTTTAATGCTGCCATCTGATCTCCAATCCCCAAAATTGCGTTTTTAAATTCATCTAACTTGTTACTAATCTGTAAATCTATGTGACTTTGTAAAGATAAAGCAAGACTGGTATTTTGAGATAACTGATTAGCAAAGTGAGCATGATTAATACTCTGTGAAAGAGCAAGACCGGCAGTAGCCGCGGTAGCAGACAGAGCAGCCGAGGCAAGTAAACTTACTATTAGCCACCCAAGAAAGCGTCTCCTTCTCTGCAAGGCTTTAGAGAGTTCCACCCATGCCTGTACTCCAGTATCTTCATACCAAGGTTCTCTCAGATGTACAGGCACCATAACATATATGGGTTGCTTTAGTATAAGCACAGATTGCATTCCTGCAGAAGGGAACATACAACTGCTAAAAATACAATTAACACAGCTAATATTATATCCTCCTTTGGAAGAATTACCAATGTTAATAGAACCAAACAGCACAAGTTATAACAGGTGTATTGGAATAAGTTAGAGCTAGTTTCCATATACCCCAGTTCTTTTGAAATGTGATAAACCTATCTATGATGGGAATAGAAGAGATAAGAATTGACCTCTTAAAAAAAAAAAAAAAAGAATTGACCTCTTGGTATAATCTATAGTACACCATATTTGGTTATTATTCCAAGATGCATTGCAACGTTCAAAAGTGGATCCAGGAAAGTTAACGGTCATAAAAGGAGGAAATTGATTTTTTGATTTTCTGTTAAGAATAGTAACCTTATGTCCAGCTATAAGTAACCCTTGTCCTCCAAGTAAACACTTCATACAGAAATAATTTCCTGAATCTTCACCTGTAACCTTGGCTATAGTAATAGCAGAATCCCTAAGTGGTGAGGCGTATGAGATTTGACCTCTAATATTAATAGGTTGCCCATTTTATACCAAATGACGGTATCCTTAAGATCCTCTCGTCAGCTGGTAGCCGGGCATATAAGAGTAATGTTGGTTCCTGTAAAACGAAGGATGCCTGGAGAGCCTGACAAACTAATTGATTGATCCGTTCCCTCATAAACATCTGTATGCTCATAACTAATAGCCTTTACACATCCAGTTTCCAGATTCAATGGGCTAAGACAGACAGGTTGGGTACTAAACCAGTTAGTATAATTTACAGACATATTGATTTGTTTTATATTCCCAATAAGAGGCCCATAAACAGTTATCATTGTAAAATACAGGAAACTCTGCTTCAGACCAAGATATGGGTTGTAATGGTGGAGGATCAGGTACATAGGTCCAGTAAGTTGCTGCATTAACAGAGGGAACACATGAAATGGTTGCCAACATAGCCAAAAATAAAGTTACAGGTGTAACAGGATTATTCTGTTGTTTCACTAACTCTTGAGCTAGTGAAACCAATTGTTTAATTTGTCCCCAAGTTGGAACATCACTCCTTTGAGTCGTCCTGGCAAGTGGTCTCCTCTTCTTCTTCTCTTTCTGAATCAACACTGTCAAATTTTCGGGAGAGATGCAGAGCTTCTTCATCTTCTGAACTAGTTGTGAGCTGTGGTGAGTCATCTATTTGCTTGACTAAGTGCTCAGGAAGCCAGCGAGGTCCAGGCGCTGATCTGGGAAAGATACACACGTGACCACGTCCCCAAATCAACACAGGATCAGGACCACGCCAAGTGCTGGTTAACGGATCTTTCCAGAGGATCTCCGGAGATTGAGAAGCCAATCTTGGCTCAGCCACCAACCTTTCCCCTGCAGAGCAGCCAAATTTGTCAACAGTGAGAAAATTTAAAATAAACAGAACATGATTTATAAGGTTATGTGGTGTTGTTCTATACAATTCCCCCCTTTTTATTTCTTCAATAGTTAGATTTAAAGATCTATTTGCACGTTCTATAATACCTTGTCCTTGAGGGTTATATGGAATGCCTGTAATATGGGTAATTTGTAATGAATTACAAAATGTTGCAAAAGCAGCACTAGAGTAAGCGGGCCCATTATCTGTTTTAATAATTTTGGGAAGGTTCATGAAAGCAAAACAGTGTAATAAACGAGTGATAACATGTTTAGTAGCTTCTCTGGTCTGTGCTGTAGCACAGAGGAAACCAGAATAAGTATCGATAGTGACATGAACAAACTGTAATTTCCCAAAAGACGGGATATGAGTAACATCCATTTGCCATAAATGTCTAGGTAATAATCCACGAGGATTAGCAACATAATGTGGAACAGGAAGGTGAGGTAAGCATTGTGGGCATTGCTTAACAATTTGTCAGGCGGCTTCACGAGTAAGGGAAAATTGTGTGTGTAATGTAGCCGCCGACTGATGGTGTAAAGCGTGCAATTGCTGTGCTGCTTGTGAAGCAGTCTGATCATAACTTACCATAATATGAGGGTGTCCAGGACATGGACCATGAGTATCAACAGTATGAAGATAATGAATGCAGTACATTAGCCATTCTTGACAGCATGACAAATGGAAAGGAGGAGTACGGTAAATTGGGACATGTCCTGCTTTAGGGAAAAGAGATTGAGAAGGAGGAGTAACTTCAACTCTATTCTTGGGAGGAAAATGTACAGGATAAAGATCACATTTAGATCGAGTTAAAACATCTGCAGTCGCATTAAGTTTAGCCAATGGACCAGGCAAGTTAGAATGAGCACGGATATACAGACCTGCAACAGAACCATCGTGGGAACGAATAAGCTGTTGAAGCAAACGAAAAGAGGATGATAATTCAGGGTCATTATTATGTCCTATGGTCGCAGTCTCCAGAAGAAATAATAAGCTAATAAGATATTTACTATCAGAAAACAAATTAAAAGATATAGAAGGCAAATGTTTAAAAGCCATAATGACAGCAAACAGTTCAACACGTTAAGCTGAAGTCAAGGAAGTTTCTTTAATGAGTTTTGTTCCGTCATCAAAGATTACAATAGCCACTCTTGAAGAAGAACCGTCTGTAAAAACCAAAGGTACATGAGGAACAGGCTGTTGCCTAATTATAGAAGGAAAGATATGAGTTAAGTTTGCTGAACTGGATCAATTTATCAGCAGGGTAATGGCATTCCAAGGTACCTGAAAATCCTGCAAGAGCAAGACCCCATTCATTACTATGTTGAAAAAGCCAATTTTGTTGACTAACTGAATAAGGGATAATAATTTGAGAAGGTTCTATACTTATAGGTTGTAAGCATCTAGTTCTACCTTGCATTATTAAATTACTAATAAGTTCATAATAAGGGTTAATAACTTTAGAGGGTGTAGTTTTCATATGAATCTATTCAATAATTCCAACAGTTTGCCATAAGACGGCAGTAGGCACATGAGGAGTTGGACAAATTATTAAGAAAATTGGAAGGTGAGTATGAATTCTAGTTAATTGTGTAGAACTGATAGATCTATTGACTATTTGTAAAGCTTGAAACCCTTCTGGAGTCATAGAGCGTGAAGAAGAAGGATCTGAGTCACCTTTAAGAATATCAAACAAAGGCTGTAATTGAGCAGTAGTAAGTTTTAAGGAAGGCCTTAGCCAATTAATATCTCCAAGTAATTTTTGAAAATCATTTAATGTTTTTAAATTATCAACTCGAATTTGCAGGTTTTGAGGCCTAATAGTAGTGTTATCAATATATTTCCCCAAATATAAAAATGGAGATTGTCTTTGAATTTTTTTTGAGGCAATGACCAAGCCAAATGATTGTAAGGACTGTTGTAAGAATTGAAAAGCAGTCTCTAATAAAGAAATATTATCAGTGGCTAAAAGTATATCATCCATATAATGTATGAGATATAACGATGGAAACCTTTTTCTCACAGGAGTCAAGGCCTGAGCCACATATTTTTGGCATAACGTAGGACTATTTGCCATGCCCTGAGGCAATACTTTCCATTGAAATCTCCTCATGGGTTCCTTAAAATTTAAGGAAGGCAAGCTAAAAGCAAAATGTTTTCTATCTTCAGGAAACAAAGGAATAGTGAAAAAACAATCTTTTAAATCTATAACTAAAAGGTGATAATTGTGTGGTATGGCTGTTGGAGAGGGTAGGCCTGGTTGAAGAGCTCCCATTGTTAGCATAGTTTTATTAACAGCTCTTAGATCCTGTAATAACCTATACTTTCCAGATTTTTTCTTGATAATAAAAATAGGAGTATTCCAAGGACTACAGGAAATTTCTAAATGCCCTAATTGTTCCAGTACTAATTGTTCTGCAGCTTCTAATTTCTCCTTTGTGAGGGGCCATTGGTCCACCCATACAGGGTCATCAGTCAGCCAAGTAATTGGATCAGCAGTGAGTGGAGGAGAATCCAAGGCCCCTAAGAAAAACCCAAACCTTGTCTATCATTTTTTATTTTCACATCAATAGGATAGACAGTTCCTTGTTGATTTGTTCCCAGCCCTTTTGTGGGAAGAAATCCTTGATCCAACAACATATTAGAGACTTGGGAATTTGGACTATAAAGTAATACTCCCATTTCTTTTAATATATCTCGGCCCCAGAGGTTTAAAGGCAGCCCAGGCAAAACATAAGGCTGGAAGTATCCTGAATGGCCCTCACTATCTTGCCATAATAATAACTGACTGCTTTGCATAGGAGAAGAACTTTGTCCTATTCCTTGAAGTTCTGTAATAGTAGGACTAATGGGCCAATGTTTAGGCCAGTGTACCTGCGTCATAACAGAGACGTCAGCTCCAGTGTCTAACAAACCTGAAAAAACCTTTCCATTAATGGTTCATTTCATTTCTGGACGTTCTTTCCCTATCTTCTGAATCCAGTAGGCAGCATTAGATGACCCAAAGCCTTTGTTTCTCTCTTTTGATGTTGTAAAATTTGTCCATGAGGTACAAAGGGCAAAAGTAGCAATTGTGCAATTTTATCACCAGAAGAAATAGTTATTATGTTTTTAATAGTTTGTGCCATGACTTTTATTTCTCCTTCATAGTCAGAATCTATGACTCCTGGTATAATAGTTAAACCTTTCATGGTGACACTACTTCTTCCCAATAATAGTCCCATCAAACCCTTGGGTAAAGGTCCATAGATGCCCATAGAGAGGGCCTGAGGACCCATTTCAGGAGTTAATACATAGCAGGCGGAGGTACTGAGCTCCAGTCCTGCGCTTCCTGGTGTTGCTCTGGAGAGCAAGGATATTGTATGTTTTTGTTTTGGTTAACGTCTGATTGATAATTGAGGAGGATACACAGACACTGCCCTTATTATTTGTTGGGGCCGGGGAAGGCCCCGGGAGGAGTTTCCTGACAGTGGTGTCCCATCGTTGTGGGCCACTGAGCAACAATCTTGTGCCCAGTGTTTTCCCCTATTGCATTTAGGGCATAAACCAGGGATTTTCTGACCATCTGGAGGTTTTTGAGTAGGGAAGGAAGGACTAGGGTTAGAATTAAAAGATCTACATTCTCTAGCAAAATGACCTGCCTTTCCGCATTTAAAACAAGTCTTTGTTTTCTTTTGATTGTTTTTAAACCCCACTTTAGTTAATGCTGCAGCCATAGCAGCACCCTGTATATAAGCAGGCCCAATGTCTGCACAAAGGCGAATATAATCCTCCAATGTTCCCTGTTTTCTCCAAGGTCGAATCGCAGCCTGAGACGCATTATTAGCATTCTCAAAAGCAAGCTGCTTAACTACAATTGTACCAGTGAGTCCGTCCACAATGAGTCTCCCCACCGCCTGTGACAACCTATCTACAAGATCAGCATATGGTTCATCAGGTCCCTGTCTAATTGTTGAAAGATCCTCAGTTTTGTGTGTAGAAGGTCATTTCCTCCAGGCTTGTAATGCCAAATGATTTATTTGAGGATAAGCAACAAAGGGATAAGTTAATTGATCTTGTAAAGAAATATATTGTCTTTCCCCAATCAGGATATGATAATCAACTGCAATATTATGGGCAGCATTCTTTTCTGCTTGTTCAGCAGCCCGTTCATAAAAATCAAACTTCCATATTAAATAATCTCCACCATTTAAACAAGCTCGTGCAATAGACTTCCAATCAGCGGGGGGAAGAGCTTCTCCTGTCAACCATAGCAGCAGTAAAAGGAGCAGTGGGCCCATATTGAGCACAGGCAGATTTTCAATCTTTCAAAACTTTAGAAGGGAGAGCCTGATGCTCCCTAGTAGCTTGTTGAGGATTATTAGGATCAGGTCTTTCTATGACGGGACAACAGAAAATAGGATCTTCTCCTCGTTTTATTGCTCCTTGTACAGCGCGCTGCAAGGGACTGAGCATTTTTACAGATGTAGATTTTTGAGGAAGACAGTCCTTATTAACCTGCAGCTTTTTCACTGATTTATCTATCATAGCCATTAGAAAATCATCCTCAGGATATTTCTCTCTTTTATGTTTAAAAGCCTCATCTGTTAAGTCAAAATGTTCCTCTTCATCTAAAATATTTAAATTAATTAGCTCTTTCAATTTAGGAAGTGGCGACACAGTAGCTGATACTACAGTCTCTCCTTCTGCCAGAGGCTTATGTTTTTCTGACTTTACATTTAAATCAACACTATCATGAGAAGAATCTAAACATATTTTTATCAGATTCCACAAACTATATGTAACAACAGGAGTATGAGTAGGCCCTCGAGCCTCATAATAATTTTTTAAATCTTCTCCAACTTTCTGCCAGATTTCTATGTCAACAGAGCCGCCATCAGGAAACCAGGGAGATACACCATGGATATGCTGTAAAAATTCAGTCAACTGTGAAGGTAGAAACTTTATTACCCCGAGCTTTAAGCATGGAAAGTAAAACCTGAGCAAATAATTCACACTCCTTTGAGCCCTTTTGCCCCATCTTATTTTACTTCTGACTATTGCCTTATGCCTCTATTAGTTTCACTTTTACTGGTGGCCACACATATTTTGCATAAGGGTTCTCTTACCTGCACTTTCTTTTTCTTTTAATTGCCTTCACGCTTCCTGTTCGAGTGCCACTTGCCGCGGACCAGCCGGAGAAAGAGGATTTCACCGCCCAGGGTCAGAAGGGAAGGGGTAAGGAACTGAAGTAGCACCGATGAATGGGGTCAGAAGGACCAAGACAACTGATGGTTGCAAGGCATTTTATTATGCTACAGTGGCAGATTATATAGACTAGAAAAAGGAAGGTTGCCAGATGGTGGTTTACATTATCTACAGACTGTCTCGGCTCAAGGTTAACTTCCCTGGGAGGAAACCCATAAGCCCAGAATCATCAAAAATAACCTGGATGTGCAGGGGGTAGACAGCTTTGCTTGTCTCATTTTACATTCTTTCTGATTTCTGGGCCCTGGTGATTTATCTCCCATGGAATGGAACAAGGAGGGGAACAAGTAGGGACAGTCTCTTCGAGCAGCGGCCGCATGCCTGGCATGTCCCTAGCCTGCTCTCAAGGCTGACTGCTTCCCACACATATGTTGCCTTGTTTAAGCCTCAAGCCCTCGATCCTTTGTTGAAATACAATAATTTCATTCCTATGGTTTTCAATACCAGAAACTCAACTTCCAGGAGGGCTAAAGTCTAATTTGTACTCCAAACCAAGTAGCAGTGCAGTTCGCTACTACTAAGGCTGAATCCATAAAGACTTCAAGACCACGTCCAGAAGACAAGTTATTATATATAACACCCTAGAAGGTCTGAAACATAATTATCATATACATAGCTGGTCCTTCAGAGCTTTTTACCTATAGCATGTTTTTTGATGAATTTTATTTAATGTACTGGAGATAACTGTGACTTACTGATCAAATATTTGAATACTTATACTTACCTGGGATTTTATTTCTGCTGAAAGAAAAAGGAAGAACAGGACTCACTTAAAAAAAAAACTTTAGAAATGAAAGTAAAAATCTTACCCCACACTATCACTTTTGGAAGCAGCATAGAGGGGCAGTCAACGGTAAAACACTGGTGAAATAGGTCAAAACTCTAGGCCAAAAATCCATTATTATTATCATCAGTGACAGTACCACAACTGTGCCCTTCGTAATTAATAATCACTCCTAAGAATCTTCATTTGGCACCAGATGATGTGTTTAAGAGAAACAGTCTGGGAGGTTTTGAATCAGACTTGGTTTTTTGTTAGCCAAGTTACAGGAGAATTTTTAAAGTGGGGGGAAGGGAAGAAGGAAATGGACCAGGAAAAGAATTTAAGCCATCATCTATAAACCAACAAAGCAATAATAGTTCCAAACATTATGTCAGACACTAAAATGACTGATATAGGCTCAAGTGGTTTATAAAACCTATAAAAAGACTACACCAGCAAAGTCCCCATTTATCTGTAGAGTTCAGAAACTAAAACAGGGAATATTTTAGCTTAAAACCTTATCTCAAGAGAATCATATACACTTCACATGAATAAAAATACCTGAAACCAAACGTTTTAAAAAGCTCCAATACCCAAAATATAAAGAAAAATATTAATTCAGAAGACTCAATCAATCCATCACAGAACGGCTGGGCAATCTCTATCTCCCTTCCACACTAACCATCCACCCCATGGAAGACCAAGGGAGATCAGACCTTCCAGACTTACCTTCCAGACCTTCCAGACACCTGGCTGCTGCAAAATTCTATGGAGACTCCTTGTGGAACAGCAGTTTCCCATCTCTTGTGTCTCTCCCTATCATGATCATGCAGGAAGCAAGTCTGGCTGTGCTATTTCTTATCATTGTCTGTCACCCATCTGCAGCATGGTATTGTACAGATAGGGAAAAAGTAGTTCCCTTTCCCCCAGAAGGTTGAGGCTCAGGTACAGGGGTAATTCTCCTGTGCACACAGTCATTATTTAGGCCGACTCAGTGACTTCAACAGGCTTAATCATGTGATCAGGTTTGTTGCCAGCTGCATAATGCTCCCACATCTGTAGATAGAGCTGCTCTAGTTCCATTGTGTATTGTTTGGTGTTGAATAGAGGGCTAGATGTTCTCTGCTTCCAGACTTTGCCACGAATTTTCTTCAGGTATTCTAGATCAGTTCCCAGTTTCACAGCTATGTCTTCATATTCTTGTCTATTTTTAGCAATAAGCTCAAGACAGCCTAAACAAGTGAGCTGGGAAGCTGCAACTCGGGAAGCAAGAGTCTCTCCTGGCATAGTCACCATGGGTGTCCCTGACCAAAGGACATCCATCCCTGTGGTGTGTCCATTACAGAGTGGAGTGTCCAAGCAGACATCAGCCAGCTGGCCTCTCCGAACATGTTCCCCTTTAGGAGCAACAGGTGAAAAAATGATATGGTTCTGGGGAAGGCCCATATTTTGTGCGTACTGTTGAATATTAGGTTCTCCTACTGCTGGAAAACGCAACAGCCACAGTACACTATTGGGAACACGCTTCAGAATATTTGCCCACATCTGCAAAGTAGATGGGTCAATTTTATATAACTGATTGATGTTACAGTACACAATGGCATCTTCCGGTAACCCGTACTGAGAACGTGTGGTTACAATAATGGTACAGGGAACCTCCTCTCCAGTGGCAGCCTTAATGTTGATCTGGGTAGTTGCCAGTCCATTGCTAAGACTGAATCCATTAATTGTTATCTGAATTTGTCCTCTGTTAATCATTTCAATAACTGCCTCTGCAATAGTATTCATAGGAATGACAGGCATATTAAGAGCTGTATTACTGCTGTCTGCATTGTCTCCTCCATCAGGACATTTCATCTTGACAATTTGCACATCTGGGAGACTATGAAGAAATGCTTTGAGGTCGATGCCATTCAGCACAATCCGATTGTCATAAATGTGCCCATTGGACTTAAAATCGATGACTGCTTTCTTCTTCAGGTGAGGGAACATATTAGCATGATCACCAATAAAGAAAGTATGGGGCATATAAGCCAGTTTCTCAGAATACTGCTCAGCAACTTCAGCAGGTGAAGTTTCCTGATCAGTGATGATATAATCCATGAAAAGCACGCCACTGGTCCCAGGGTAGCCCAGCCACATTGCCTGAATAGGAGCTGGCCTGAGAGCAAAGAGTTCATTTCGAGCACCCCTGGTATAACCATTCATATTTACAAGGATGTGTATACCATCTTGATGGATGCGATCAGCTGCTTTCCCATTGCATGGAATCTGAGAAAGATCAATGAAATGATGGGCTTCTGCCATCACCTTCGCTCGGAAGTTTGTGCCATCATCTGGGCTCAGGGCATAACAGAATACCTCAAATTTATCAGGATTGTGCATGCCTGGAATAGACTGCATAAGATGAGAAGTAGGATGATTCCCAAAGTCAGAACTCACGTATCCTACACGCAGTCGACCATCACTGAGCTTCAAGTCTTTTGGATGTTCATACGGTGGTTTATGAAGGACATTGATCTCATCCAAGCAGAGGTTCCCATGGCTCTCAGCAATAGCCTTCCTGAAGCCATGAGAAAGAGGATACAGCATACTATGATGAGGCTGCACAGAAGGCAACCTATTCTTCTCCAGCTGGTCAGCCACAATGCTGACCAACTTCTTCATTCGCTCATCATAGTCTGTCCAATCACAGACAATCTGCAGGCAATGAGCCAAATCACAATAAGCGTCGGGAAAATCAGGTTCAAGCTTCAGAGCAGTGTGATAAGAAGCAATTGCTTCTGGAATATTCCCTGAATACTTGTGAATGGAAGCCAGATTGCTGTGGGCATCTGCAAATGCAGGGTTAATCTGAATGGCACGAGTATAACACTGCAAGGCTCCCTGAACATCTTGCATCTCCTTTAGAGTGTTTCCCACGTTACAGTAGGCATCAGCAAAGGTAGGACTGATTCGAACAGCCTCCTTATAATGCATCAGAGCTTCCTGCAGTTTTCCCTGCTTCTGCAATACACTTGCTAAATTTGAATGGGCAACAGCAAACTCTGGGAAGACTTCTAATGCTTTACAATACAAGCGAACTGCCTCTTCAATGTTTCCCTGGTCTCCTTTGATATTGGCTAGGTTATTCAGAGAGTCTGCATGGGTGGGACACAGCCGCAGAGCTGTATTATAACAATCTTCTGCTTCGGCAACACTGCCCTTCTCTTCCAGAGCGTTGGCTAGGTTGCAGTAAGCATCAGGGAAATGTGGTTGCAATTCAATAGCTCGCCTGTAGGTGTCTATTGCCAGATCTATCAGGCCTATGCTCATAGTATACACAAGCCAGGTTGGCATGTACCACTGCATGATTTGGGCTCAAGCTTAGGGCACAAAGGTAAGCTGCCACAGCTCTGTGAAAAATCCGTGCCTCTTTGAAGACATTTCCTAAGTTGATATAAGCATCCAGAAAATTGGGGTCAAGGGTGACAGCCTTTTCAAAGTGATGAATTGCAAGGCAAATCTCCCCTTGTGCATTGAAAACACAGCCAAGATTACTCCAAGCTACCGCAAAGTTCGGTTGCATCTCCATTGCTTTCAAATAACATGCCTTGGCTCCTTCCAAGCGACCCAGGGCTTTGAGCAGGTTCCCCAGGTCACTGCGAACACAGTACAAATCAGGATTGCACTGAATAGCAGAGACATAAGCTTGTACTGCCCCTTCCATGTCGCCTGCTGCTACCAAAGCAGCTGCCAGGTTAATATAACCACTGATGAAATCTGGTTTGAGATGCAATGCATGCCGGTAATGCTCAGTTGCTTCCTGCAACTGCCCTCTTTCCTTGTACACATTCCCCAAATTCGAATAGGCTTCTGCCAGAAGAGGGTTCTGTTTAATTGCCAGAGTACTAAAGTAGGCAGATTTGTCCAGCCTTCGACACTGGAAGTGTAGAGATGAAAGTAATAAAAGTACTCCAGTATTGTCTGGCTCTTGTCTCCACAGCTGCATGCAGTGTCTCTCAGCTGCCTCAAAATCTCCTGCCTGATATTCTCGATGTGCCAACTCAGCTAACCCTTGGAAGGAAAGCATACGTTTCGTTGGTTCTGTGCTGTCGGCCACATTGCCCACAGAAGACGCCATCTGGAGCTTCTGGAGAGAGTGAGAAAAGGGGGTAATTGAGTCCCCCTGCCGCCACTACTGGCAAGAATGTTTCTAGAGGTAGGAAATATGAGGGCAGCAGACGTACCACTGCTTTGGCAGGCTTAAGCAGCGGCAACAGTTACAGGCACCGAAACTTAGGAACTCTGGTTGGCCATCTACCTCTCATGCTCTTGAAATCTTAATTCTTAACCCTGCCCTCTTCCACCATTTTTCTCCTAATCAGGGAATAAAAATTACCTATATACTTGCCTTAGAAGAAATCAAAAGTCAGTAGTCCAAACACTTTTTAAAATTTTGTTTTCTGTCCAGTTGGAAAGGAAATACATGATTGACTTTACTTCATCATTCATATAGTCAATGTGGAAAACATTAGGGCTGTGAATTTCAATACAGTAAGATCAGAAAATTTTAAATTGGCCTTCCCAAACCACTAATAAGTAACCGATGTTGTATATAATGCTAAAATCTTAGAGACTGAGTTTGATATTTTAAAAGTTCTGAAAGGATTAGCTAATTTCTCCTCATCATATTTCTCATGCCTCAAACCTGAGTATTACTTTTTTTAAAATAAATTTATTTATCTTTATTTATTTATTTTTATTTTGGCTGCGTTGGGTCTTCAATGCTGCGTGCAGACTTTCTCTAGTTGCGGCGAGCGGGGGCTACTCTGTTGCGGTGCCCGGGCTTCTCATCACAGCAGCTTCTATTGTTGTTCCACAACTCTATGGGTTCCTTTTTAGGTCCTATGAAGAACCCTAGAAATTAGTTCATGGAATTATAGGTTTTTGCAAAATTGTCAAAAGTGAGATATTTTAACTTCCATCAGGTAAGACCAGCATCTCTTTCTTTGCCAATTTTCCTTCTATCATATTCCGCTATGTTGGATCATACTGGAATGACCACAGGCTTTTTTGAAATCTGGCTAAGGAGGTTTTATTTTTTCTGTGGTACGCGGGCCTCTCACTGTTGTGGCCTCTCCCGTTGTGGAGCACAGGCTCTGGACGCACAGGCTCAGCGGCCGTGGCTCACGGGGCTAGCCGCTCCGCGGCATGTGGGATCTTCCCGGACCGGGACATGAACCTGTGTCCCCTGCGTCGGCAGGTGGACTCTCAAGCACTGTGTCACTAGGGAAGCCCTAAGGAGATGTTTTAAGTGAGGCTATTATGTGATTTTCAGACAACGCCATATGTAATTGACTATATACTATCCCATTACAGGAATAACTTCCAGTACTCATACTGACTACTCTACTGACTTAACTAGCACAAGACACAGAAGCATAAGGACAAAAACCACCTTACAATATTGCCATGTCTTGCACTTCACAGCTCTCAAAGCATGTGTGTTTGAAGAAGATAAAAAGAACTGAAAAGTACAAAACCAGAAGCTATTCTGTGGAAAATTATTTCAATCATCAGGCATGTGAAAGATAAGTCAAAGATTCAGTTCTCATCAATGCTTAGTCAAAACGGAAATTTTCTTCTGTCAAGAATATACTCCAGGGGCTTCCCTGATGGCACAGTGGTTAAGAAGCCACCTGCCAATGCAGGGGACAAGGGTTTGAGCCCTGGTCCAGGAAGATCCCACATGCCACGGAGCAACTAAGCCGGTGTGCCACAACTACGGAACCTGCGCTCTAGAGCCCGTGAGCCACGACTACTGAGCCTGCGAGCCACAACTACTGAAGCCTGCGTGCCTAGTGCCCGTGCTCTGCAACAAGAGAAGCCACCGCAATGAGAAGCCTGTGCACCGCAACGAAGAGTAGCCCCCACTCCCTACAAGTAGAGAGAGCCTGCGCACAGCAACGAAGACCCAACACAGCCAAAAATAAATAAATAAATAAATAAATAAAAGAATATACTCCATCAACAATGTGTGTAATGGAATGGTGTGAATGAGTATTTTATCAGAATTCCTGTAATGCACAAACCTATAGCAGTACTGAAATCAGTAATGCATTTATAATAGTAAATATTTATGAGGAAGTAATCCATAGAGGTTTTCTCAAAGTTAACAATGAAAATTAATGTGACATTATCAATAATAAATTGTGAAGCTGAAATAAACTTTTCTAAACTATTAATAACTAGAAGCAAATTCTAATCAACCATGTTACAAGAAATCTATGTCTAAAAACTACAAAGTTTATTTCTTAAAATTTTATTTCGAAAATACATAAACTGTCGTATGAGGAGGCAGTTAAAGAATATATAGCTAAAAGAGTGGGGGAAAAGTTTTATAGAGACACATGTGGCAGTAGTTAATTTTTAAATGTCATTTTTCTAGATTTTGTAACACCTATAGTATTGATATTTGAAAGCATTTAAAAAATTGTAATTTGAAGATTTGCTACTTCCAGGTAGAATAAAATATTTTGAAGCAAAACAATGTTTACACTGAGAAAAACAAAAAAAGCCAAATAAAATAGCCAGCATTCAATCAAAAAGTTCTAGACAAACCAAGAGATAGAATCATATGACTAAAATTCTAAGAAAAGAACAGATAATACAAAAATATTTATATAAGATATTGTGTATCTTTATCAGGAAAAGTCTTTATCAAGAAAAGACTTTAAAATCATCAGAATTAATATTATATTTTATTTATTTGTGTATTATATTTATATATAGATATTTATATATTTATATAAAGAACTTAAAGATAAAGCCCTAGTTAAGGCAGTGACAATAGCAGTAGCAGTGGGAGCGAAAAGAAATGGTTATATTCAAGCATATTTTGTCAGGAAAAGTTCAAGATCAAATGTCTGACTGCATACATGGGATGGATAGACGGAGTGGGAAAAATCAAAGTTAACTATAGAGGTTCTAGTAAAGATGGGGTTGCCGTCACCCAACCCAAGGGGCTGCGATCATCCCCAAGATCTAGGAGACTCAAAGGGAAGGTCATGGTCAGAGGCAAAGTTAATTGGTGGGAAAATAAGACTCCCAGTCTCTCCATCTCCTTATACCAGTTTTTTTTTAACATCTTTATTGGAGTATAATTGCTTTACAATGGTGTGTTAGTTCCTGCTTTATAACAAAGTAAATCAGTTATACATATGTCCCCATATCTCTTCCCTCTTGCATCTCCCTCCCTCCCACCCTCCCTATCCCACCCCTCTAGGTGGTCACAAAGCACCAAGCACATCTCCCTGTGCTATGCAGCTGCTTCCCACTAGCTATCTATTCCTTATACCAGTTTTGTTTTTCTGCTCATATACGTAGCAGCATTTCATTCAAGGGGAAAGTCATTGATCTGACTGGTCAAATTAAACAACATAGTTCAAGGCACATTTACAGTGGTTAGTTCCTCCACAATTTAGAAAGTCACATTCACAATTTCCCTCTTCCTACCCCGCAGAACACATTGGCCATTCCTCCAAAGTTTCCACTCCACAGAGTGGACCAGAGATGACATTAGCCTAGAACTGAGAGCTTGGCATGAGATGGTGTCAGCCCCACATAGAGCTCTGGCATAAGTTATAACCCAGCCCAACTCTACAGAGAGCTCTGCATGGAATCCTGGGAGTAAACTCAGCCATAATAATGTGATTCTGTTTTTCATTTGCTTTTCTTCCTTGATTAACTTTCCCTGGCCACTCTGACAAATGAACTTTCAGGCATTCCTGGGCCACTCACTAACTTTATTCCATTTAATGTCATCCAGATTCCCAAGAAAATTACTAACTATAAGGAGGGAAATTTGGAACATGGTGAGTTTTAGATGCCTGAAATATACAGGTCATTGAATCCAGTTAAGTAGCAAATTATCTGGATCTCAAATATGCCAGTAGAATAGCAGACTAAGCTCAATTTAATGTACTCTTACTGGAGACACATGTAAATTCTGGGTCAATTTTGAAAAAGTTAAAAGCACATAGCTGAGATTAAAAGAAAGAAAGGAACGCCTGCATGTTTCAGAAAGTAACAGAGAAATTAAATCCAGAGAAAGAAGAGTGCACTGATGTCTGTGGGTTCCGTTCCTTAGTATAGGCCTTATGTAAATAGGAGCTGGAGCTAGAAATCTAACATTACCTTGAGGCCAGGAATTTAGACTCAGGATGGAACAATATTGAGAAGTTGGTACAGATATCCTACAGAAATTTCATGAGGAACTGCTTAGTCCATTAAGAGGGCCAAGGGCGGTGGTGAGGAAGACTGATATCTCTTGAAAACCTTCAGGTACAGAAAACATCAGCACCTCTGAAAAGGAGGCCTGTCCTTCCCAGCGTTGTGATGGCCAGGTTGTCACTAACCTGTAAGGCCCTGTATGAATCAGAAACTGCAAGGAGAGTAATTCAAAGAAAAACAGATGCAGGATGGGTTTGGCAATAAATCCTAGGACCCTATCAGAAACAAAATTAAAACCACTCTAAAGGGAAATTTTAACAAACCAGAGCAGATAGTATCCTAACCAGAATAGAATAATAATTCTGAGGAAGTTACTTTATTTAAGTAATATTCAATGCAATGGCCAGGCCCTTTTGAAGAATTCTAAAACATATACAAACAATTCGTTTACATCTTATATATCCCACCATCCAGAGCAAAATTCACTTAAGTACTGTACTGGTGGAAACTGGGCAGCACTATGGAGACAATAAAAAGGTGTTTACCATCAAAAAACGTGAAGGTAAGAAAGATAATGTCTAATTTTTAATTATCCTGTGGTTTATTGAAATCTTTTGGAAACCCAAAATAGAGAAAACCTAGGAGGCAATGAAGACTTAAATCTTTAGAGATTTATCAACTCATCTATAAAAGCTTTATTAATCTCTTCTTTTAATACCATTCCTGAGAGGTATAAATGTGTCCAGTGATAGGGTTGAAGAAGCCTGAGAGAATTTCAATTGTTTACTATTCTTGGTCAGCTATTAAGACCTTTCAGGAGCATCTTGATTTTCATGGCATCATCCAACAAAAAGCAGGATATTTTACAGAAAGTCCTGGTCCACTTTTTGGCTTGCTTTTTTGTTTATGTTTTTGGTTTTCTCACATTGGGCGGTACATTAGGCTACCTATTGCATACTTCCTCATTCATGCATGCATTCATTCAAACAATATTTACTGAGTTGAGATATTTAATTAACACCCAATAAATGATGTTTAGATGAATGAATGTGCTTTTTATCAAAGTAAGTGTAAGTACTGAGAAAAATTACAGAATGTATGATCCCAGCCCCACAAAAGCATATAATTGTGTTGAGGATATAACATATGCTGGTGAAATAACTAATATATCATATTGGACAGTTTCTAAGTTCAAAAATGAGTTTTTATAAATAATCAGAGCCTAAGGAGGACAAAGAAGGGACAGTTCATTATGGGTTGAATCTATCAATAAATGTACATTTCAGATGAGATTTGAGATTGACCTTAAAGAAAGAAGAGGACTTAGATATATGAACAGAGAACAAAAAAGGCATGGTGATAGCATGTGCATAGATAGTGTGGCCAATATTTATGTTCTTCCTTAAAGATAGTCAGAGATAACCCAAATGTAACTGTTTCCATGGGTCCATTCTCAGTATCCAAACAAAATGGCAAATCCTATCTTAGTAAAACTAATGAAAAACACAGTCTTTAACAAAGACATTGTGAAGGAAAGGGGGAGAGAAAGGCTTGCATCCCACACCACACAACAAAACTTATTTAATTATTTGTTTCATTTTCTCCCTCTGAAAATTTCCTCTCCCTCTCTCTGTACGTCTCTCTTCTCCCACATCTGGCCACACTCTACCAGCCACCTTTCCAGATCTTTCCAGAACTCTCCATCCTAGTTTCATTATGCCACAAGTTAAACATCTCACAGGTCTCCAGGATGCATCCTCATCACTTATTCCACAAAGACAGACAAAGGACACTTCTCAGGATCACGTTTCGTGGAAGGAAGAGGTAACGAGGAGTGATTATAAATACTATAAGGTGGAGAGCAGTGACTTAAAATACCATTTTTCCTCTTAGAATGTGAATACAGGGAACTTTGGGAAACTAGAAAATCTAGAAAGGATTCATTGATAATTATTTATTTTCAATGAATAAAATAAAATGTAATAATACGGCTAAACTCTGACAAATTAACTTTTTCAAAAGTTGCTTTCACACACCTTCACTATTGGGATGTTTGATAAACACATCTTTCTTCTTTCTTTGCAGATACTGGCACCAAACTTTCAAACAATAAGAAACTTCCCATAAGTCCCTTGCCAGGCAAGATTACGGTATAACAATCCAAACAGATTTTTGAAGAAGACAACTGGTTGAAAGCACAGGAAAAGAGCTGGGTTTCTCTTTTTCAACAGTCACATAATGAGTAATGTGGGAATTGGTTTACAAAGTCTCTCTCCATGAGGGGCTAAGGTTAAGATTAGAACTTCTGAGGCCAGAAGAGCAAAATAACTACAACAACCCACATATTTTCAAGAGCCGCACTTTGGATGTGAGGGACTGATTTTTCCCACTCTGTTTTCAGCAACCCAACTGGTGTCTTTATTAAATGACATAAGAGAATACAGTGTGGCCAAGAAGGCTTAGATTTCCTTAGCCCCAAGTCAGATATTCTCAAGTGACTGTCCACTTAAATTAAAAAGAGAGATTTACAAGAGGAAACTGGATACAACTGAGTGTACTTTTATTTCAACCCTTTACCTGAATGTTTTGTTTTGTTTTCAGTTCTCCACTGAAGTTGCCTACATTAATATATTTTTAAGAACATTTCCTTAAGTTGAAGTATTCATTCAGTATATTCATTTACTATAATTGAGAAAAGCCAAATGACTTAGGCAAATTCATTTCTATATTGCCACAGCAGTGTATTGTGAACTAAATGACACCTGGCAGTTCTTTACTCAGATACTAACTCAATTAGAAGGCAGAACAAGGATACCTACCCATTCAGGGAAGGAAAGGTCACTTAGCCTCTGTAGCTGTCTTAGGTCTCTTATCATCACAGTAACAAATTGAAGACTAAAAACCATACGATCATCTCAATAGATGCAGAAAAAGCTTTTGAAAAAATTCAATATCCATTCATGGTAAAAACTCTCCAGGAAGTGGGCATAGAGGTAACATACCTCAACATAATAAAGGCCATATATGACAAGCCCATAGCTAACATACTCAATGGTGAAAAGCTGAAAGCATTTTCCCTAAGATCAGGAAAAAGACAAGGATGCCCACTCTCACCACTTTTATTGAACAGAGTTTTGGAATTCCTAGCCACAGCAATCAGACAATAAAAAATAAATAAATAAAAGGACTCCAAAATGGAAAGGAAAAAGTAAAACTGTCACTGTTTGCAGATGGCATGATACATAGAAAATCTGAAAGACACCATCAAAAAACTATTCGAGCTCAAACATGAACTTGGTAAATTTGAAGGATACAATAGATTTCTATATATAAAATTTGTATTTCTATACACTAACAGTGAACTATCAGAAAGAGAAATTAAGGAAACAATCCCATTTACAATCGCATAAAAAAGAATAAAATACATAAGAATAAACCTGCCTAAGGAGGTAAAAGACCTGTACCCAGGAAACTATATGACACTCATAAAAGAAAGATGACACAAACAGCTGGAAAGATATACCATGGTCACAGATTGGAAGAATTAATATTGTTAAAATGACCATCATACCCAAGGAAATCTACAGATTCAATGCAGTCCGTATCAACATATCAAGGGCATTTTCCACAGACCTAGAACAAATAATTTTAAAGTTTGTATGGAAACACAAAAGATCCTGAATAGCTAAAACAGTCTTGAGAAAGAAGAACACAACTGGAGGAATCATGCTCCCTGGCTTCAGACTGTGCTACAAACCTACAGTAATCAAAACAGTATGGTACCGGCACAAAAACATCCATCACTGGAACAGAATAGAGAGCCCAGAAAGAAACCCATGCACTTATGGTCAATGAATCTATGACAAAGGAGGCAAGAATATGCAATGGAGAAAAGTCTGGGCTTCCTTAGGGATGGTTTCATCAATTAATTTGTTTTCTTAAATGGACCATACTTTTCCATGTGTTTGTATACCTTGTGAGTTTTTTGGTTGAACATTGGGCTTTCAAATATTATAATGTGGTGTCTATGGAAATCAGATTCTCCCACTTCCCCAGGGTTTTCTGGGCTTTTGATTGTTGAAGGCTGTAGTAGTCTGTTTGTTTAGGGACCTTTCCAAACTAGTTTTGCAATGACTGTACTCCTTATCGTATGGAGGCACTGAAGTCTCTGTTCCTTTAGTTCATGTTTAGCTAATGTTTTGACAGAGATGTCCTTGAATTCCTGCACCTAAGACAAACAAAAACAAATATACACAAGCACATCCACATGCACACTCAAAACCACACACCTCTCCCCATTGTGCAGATTGCTGGATCACTCCTTCAACATTTAGCTGATCTGCACTGAGTTCAGGGCTCAGCCCATGGTAAAAGCTTAGAGACTCCTCTGGTGTTTTCAGAACATGCATCTTATCTTGAGTATGCATGTGGTTTTCTTAATTTCTCTGGACACATATGTACTTTTTGTATGTTCTAAGTTCCCAAAGAATCTCCTCCAACTTTTGCTCCTGCATCTTATGTGGTCTATTGTATTTCAATGCACAGTCTTCTGCCCCAGCCATCTGTGCTTTGTTAGTTCACCTTGCACTTTTTTTGAGCAATGACCACTGCTTTTCCAGATTGTGTTCCAGGTTAGCTAAGACAGAGATAAGCATCTTGTGTCAGTCCTTCAGGTAGCTCCCAGACAGGTTAGAACAGATACACATAATAATCCGAGAGTATGGTTTCTTTTCCTCCCTCCTGAAGCAGGATTGAGGGTCCCATACTAGGAATGGTCTGCTGCTATTTTAAGACTATCACTGCATTAAGACCCCACCACTTTAAGACCATCACTACACTAACAATAGGTGGGGCAAGGACAAGTAAAAATGCCACAAAGCTTTCCTGCCATTTTCAAATTGCCTCTTCCCTGGTTCAGTATGTGTTTGGTTGCTGTAAATCTTTGCCTGATTTCAGGACTAAGAGAAACTCAAGGAACGCCACAACAAGAAACAGTATACTCAAACTCTCAGATGCCAAAAGACAGAGAAAGAATCTTTTCTCCCAAAGGAGAAAGAAAAAACAAATTTGTTACAAAGCAGGGATCCTCAAAAAGATTCATAGCTAATTTCCTATCTGAAACCACGGAAGCAAGAGGCCAGACATATTTAAAGTGCTGAAAGAAAAAAATTGTCCACCAAGAATTCTGTATTTGGCCAAACTGGCTTCAAAACTTAGGGAGAAATTAACACATTCCCAGATGAACAAAGGCTGAGGGCGTTTGTTTTACAACTTCCTAACACTGCCCTATGACAAATGCTAAATTGAACCTTCAGGTTGAAATGAAAGGACACTAGACAGCAACTCAAAGCTGTATAAAGAAATAGAAATCTCCAGTAAAGATAAATACATGGGCAGATACTAAAGCCAGTATTGTGCTACTGGCTTGTAACTCTACTTTGTACTTCTTACATGATTGAAAAAACAAATGCATAAAATAATCATAAATCCATGTTATTGGGCTCACAAAGTATAAAGGTGTAATTTGTGACAACAATAATGTAAGGAGGAGGAATGGAACTGTAGAGGAACAGAGTTTCTGTGTGCTATTGAAGTTGGTTTCAATTCAAATGATATTGGTTGAACTTTAGAAGGGTAAATGTAATCTTCTTGATAACCACAAAGAAAATATCAATAGACTATATGCAAAAAGAAATGAAAAAGGAATCAAGAGTTCACTACAACAAGATCGGCTAAGCACAGAAGAAGTCAGTAATGGAGTAAATGAGGGGAAAAAATGCATAAGACATACAGAAAACAACCAGGAAACAGACAGAATTAAGTTCTTCCTCATCAGTAATTTTTGAAAAAGTAAGTGGATTAAGCTCTCCAATAAAAAGATAAATATTGGCAGAATGGACTTTAAAAACATCCATAATCCAAGTATATGCTGTCCGCAAAAAACTCACTTGATTTCAAGAGACACAAGTTGGTTGAAAGTTAAAGCACAGAATAAAATATCCCATGCAAATAGTAACAAAAAGAAAGAAAGAGAGAGAGAGAAAAAGAAAGGAAGGAAGGAAGGAAGGAAGGAATGAAGGAAGATAGATCTGGGATGGCTACATTAATATCACACAAAATAAACTTTAAATCAATACCTATCACAAGAGGAAAAGGAGGCCACTATATGTTGATAACAAGTTCAATCTATCAAGAAGATATAACAACTATAAACATATATGTACCAAACATCCCCCAAATATGTGAAGCAGACATTGACAGAATTGAAGGAAGGAATAGATAGTTCTAAAATAATAGTTGGAGATCAATACCTTGCTTTCAATAATGGATAACACATCTAGACAGAAGATCAGTAGAGAGGTAGGGGGACTGAATAACACATTTAACCAACTAAACCTAACAGCCATATATAGATCACTCCACTCAACAACAGCAGAATACACATTTTTCTCAAGTACACATGGAACATTCTCCAGGAAAGACCATATGTTACACCACAATACAAGTACCGATACATTTTTAAGAAACTGAAATCATACAAAGTATCTTCTTTAGCCACAGTGAAATGAAGGTAGAAATCAATAACAGAACCATTGGTAGCCATTTCCCATCATGCCTGCCACACATGATATAAAGCAATGAAGGGAAAAACATAATTGACCATTTAGAAAAGTGGGAAAGAGGACATACCATTGACACAGAGTGTGTGCTGTTTCCCGTTGTCAGGGATAGAAATAAATTAGCATCATTTATTCATTAGTGTGTTAATTTCTTGGTCAATCATTGGGCAGCCAGTGTTTCTGCCTGATGGGAAGATTTCCTATACTCAGTGTTGAGTGGAGACAACCTTGAAAGGGACATTTAAAAGGATTATACTGTGATGGGCTTAGCAGTACCCTTCCTCCTACGCCAGTATTTAGGCTGGGGTATTTCCATGCAGTGTGTACAATCGTAGGCCCCAGGTCACCAGAATTTAGTTGGATTCGTTTTGTTAATACATTCCCTCAGTACTTTGTCTTTTATTTGACTGTTGCATTTACTTCATTCTTTATTATCATTGCGAAACAACTTTGTTTCCTGTTCAGATGCCAAAAAGTGGATATCAATACCTCCTGAGTTTTACACATCACAGATCTGTTTTACATATCAGAGACAGAGACAGCAACTATTTCCTATGACTTTGAGACATGCTTTGAACATGTGATTAACATGTTGAGTGTTGAAATGTGTGTCGAGCTCATTATACTTGCTCTAAAAGGTTTCAAACTGCAAAGATTTAAACATCTTTATCTTTGAATAGTTTTCCTGTGCTGTCCCTTTGTGTCAGACTGTTAATGTGCAGTCTGGCACCTTCAAATAATGTGGCTTTGTAACCAATTATTTACATGTTGTTTTATCCACAGAGAATCTTTTTTTTAAATAAATTTATTTATTATTTATTTTTGGCTGTGTTGGGTCTTTGTTGCTGCACGTGGGCTTTCTCTAGTTGGGGCGAGCAGGTACTACTCTACATTGTGGTGTGTGGGCTCCTCATTGCTGTGGCTTCTCTCGTTATGGAGCACGGGCTCTAGGCGCTGGGGCTTCAGTAGTTGTGGCTCGTGGGCTTCAGTAGTTGTGGCCCATGGGCCCTAGAGCACAGGCTCAGTAGTTGTGGCACACAGGCTTAGTTGCTCCGCAGCACGTGGGATCTTCCCAGACCAGGGCTCGAACCCATGTCCCCTGCACTGGCAGGCAGATTCCCAACCACTGTGCCACCAGGGAATTCCCCCACAGAGAATCTTAAGGTCAAAACATACAACTCGATTAACTACACTTCCTCCTGTTCACATTTCCCTCATCTTTTCTTCACCTTCCGTCTATGTTTCCTTGGCCCTGTTTATATTAAGTGCTTTTGCCATTATATTTGATTGTCTGTATTCCGGTGAGTTACCACAATGCTTTATGAGACATGGTAGGATATAAATGCATTTAAGTAATATATATATGTGTGTGTGTGTGTGTGTGTGTGTGTGTGTGTGTGTCTGTGTGTGTGTGTGTGTCTGTGTGTGTGTGTCGTTTGCTTGAGTGCAGTGTTTTTTGTTTTCTGTACTGAATTCATTAGCATGGGTCGGTATAAAATTTAGCATAGGTCGATATGTAATTTGTAAACTAATAAAGTCTTAAAAGTGAGGAATTAAGTCTTTTAAAATTTAATTATTTATTGTAAAGAGCAGAATAGCATACATAAACAGATGCCTAGGGAAAACTTGTATTCTAATTTGGAACTCTCATGAACACCTATGTTTTTTTTCTTCTAATGGTATGATAGTAGGCCATTTGATTATTTCTATTTTTATGGCTTTAGCTTTAGAACAATGAAATATTCGTAAATTTTAAAAAGTATTTTTCTTTATTTGATGGGGGTGGGATACTGGAGAAATGAAAGGTCAAACACCTATTGAGGAATCCATACTTGTCTATATATTGTGTACTTTTATTTCAATAACTGATTTAAAATTCCTTAAAGGATGCTATAATAAGTTATTATGCCATTTTACAGACTGAATTAAGTGAATTTCAGGGAGGTATGAAACTTGCCTAAGGCTATCCAGCTGTAAAGCAGTAGAAGTGAGAATTAAATCCAGGTATACCTATCGCCAAAGTTTCTGCTTGTCTCTTTACATCATCCACTTTTAATAGCCAATGCTTTCCTGCTTACAAATATGACTGAGGTTTCCAGTCAACAGTCCTTTGTAATCAGATAGAAAAATTACTGTTGATTCTCTAAAGACATATTCCTTTTCCATTAAGTGACTTTAGTTGTTCAAATAATACTTCCAGACAGTAGTAATCATACTAAGACTAAGAACAGAACTCAGGGATGTGTCTAGCAGTCAGTAAAGACCAACTGGGCTCACGGATGATATTTACGGTCATTTCCTCTAGACTAACATAATCTTATTAGTAAGACCCTAATAATTCACAGTACTGCCCTTGCCTGATTGTTTGTTCTTCTCCCTCTATCACGCTCTCTTTCCCCATATTATTATTATTTTTGGCAATTTTTGGTGAATTAAATTCAGGGATTGGTATTCAGGAGTACTAGTCACAAAAGCAGAGAATCTTAGCTCACAACAAAGGAAGAAAATAGAGAAAAAGTATAAATTATATGAATACACACACATACACACATGTACCACCTATATGTTGCACTTCTCCAAAATCTATTCAGTATCTACACATTTATTGTATATTAGCAGTAAGACTAGAACTGAGCGTAATGCTCTGTTTTACAAGGCACAGAAAACAGACCCAAATATGGAAATTACTAGCAATGAGAATGGGGAAGAAAGACTACAACAAGGAATGTAGATGATATTTTTGTTTCCTAGCTGTGATGTCAAATATTGAACTTTCAACTTGAGACAAGGAGGCCATAAAAAGTTGTATTAGTTTCCTAGAGCTGCCATGACAAAGTACCAGAGACTTAGGAGGTTAAACAACAGAAATTTACTCATTCACAGGTCTAGAGGATAGAAATCTGAGGTAAGGTGTCAGCAGGATTGATTTCTTCTCAAGTATCTCTTCTTGGTTTGTAGGTGCCATGTTTTCCTTTTGTCTTCACATGGTCTTCTCTCTGTGCATGTCTGTGTCCTAATATTTTCTTTTTATAAGGACACCAGTCATATTGGATTAGAGCCCACCCATTTGACCTCATTTGACCTCAGTTACCTATTTAAGGGCCTTATCTCCAAATACAGTCATATTATGAGGTATTGGGGGTTAAGACTTCCACATATTAACTTGAGCAGGACACAATTCAGCTGATAATAGAAGATAAGAGTAATTTAAGCAAGTAAGTAACTATTGTTTACAGTGAGTTGCTTAAGGATTTGAATTTACTCAAGAAAAAACAAGAAGAAATTACATAACACTGTACATTATACAAAGATATTAAATTAATCATCATAACATCCTGTGAGATGGGCATTAAATTAGACTAAGAAAGATTAAGCAACTTTTCCAGAATTGCATAGTTGGTACTTTCCAGAATTTTAACCAGGTATTTTCCCAGTTCCATTCTACGTTATATATTCATTTCATTATTTGAAATGAATTTTGAGTCTTCATTTTACTTAGTTTCTGAAGTTATATGGGGATAGAATGGAGTTGGATATTTCCAGTGACATTCACACATGGGGAAGGAAATTGAGTCCAGAAGCTTCAGCAATGTTTCCATGGAGAACGCTAACAACAGAACCAGAAATACCGTTATCCTTTTGGTTCAGTGATCTTTCCTGAAGCACTACAAGAATCAATTTTAAGAAGCCCAATGTTTTCCAAACTTTCACCAATGGGCTCTGTAGGGTCCTCTAACAGTATCTAAGAGACTAACTAGTTTCACATTCCAAGCCACTTAAGACAAGGAGTTCTGATTGTTCTCTGTGAGGAAATCAAGTGACAATCATAGCTAGTGATTTAGGATAGTTTCTTCAGGGCCCAGGCAAAACCTAATACACGGTAATAATCATTGTTAACTGCATCTTTGACAAGGATTAATCAGGTATCAAAGAGGTCTATAAATTGGGAGAAATTATGATCAAAGAGAAACATAGACCACAGATATTTAATTAATGCTCAATTATTTATGAGTTTAACTTTGGTTAACCTAATTTTCCTTCTTCTATACAATTTCCAATTCATCTCCACAAAGAGACCAGAATAATCAGCTTCCAATACAAGATTTAGTGTGTTGCTTTAATTTAAAGCATACAGTGACTTCTACATTCACTCCACCAAGTTTTGCCAGGAGAGAAAAGGAGACATTATATTTTGTCTTGAATTACATATGCCACCGTACTTGACTTAGCTCATCCTACTGGAAGCACTTTGAGGGCAGATTCTACAGTCTTGTCTTACATCCTCTACGGAATCAAGCCAAGGGAATCACACACAGTTACAGCTGGAAAATCTTTTGTTCTGGGTTAATACTTTTAGCTTTTACGACCAAGACTTTATCACCAAGATCTATCTTTACAGTCTCCAAACAGAAGACCTTCTTGCCTTCCGTTTTCATATTGACTAGGAAGGTAAAGGGAAGAACTGAGAAGTACCCAAAATCAGCTAGCAGCCAGCATAGATAAATCATCTGTGGAGATATTGTTTCTTTCAAAAGATATAAACATAAGAGGAAGTCCTAGTGTTAGAAACAATTGTGCATAATAAAATTCCATGAAAACCTAGAAATCCAGATGCAGATCAGTAACATATTGGTTAAATAAGCTGTTATGTTCATGCAGTGGACAAGTGTACATACATTAAGAAGAACGAGACTCTCTTTTCTATGAGATTCTCTTTTCGCTGAACTCATCAGTGCTGCAAAAACAATGTTACATAATACTTTTTCTTTAACATTATATCAGGCATCCTCCTCTTGTCCTGCATTTATTGCCAGTGTTACTAAAGTCTATCACTTACCTCTTTCTCTTTCAGACATATAATTTCTTCTTATTTTGGAAGCATTCATCAATCCCTATTTTATTCTTTCTTTTAAATTACAAATGAATATTGAATTTTATAAAATATCTTTTGGGGGATATTTCAAGTGATTGTATAGTTTTGCTCTCCTTTGACCTTGTTATATGGTAAATTGTATTTTGTTATTTTATATTATGCTATTTATTATATATTGTATTATGTTTACTAATTACATTTATTATATTATTATTACATTATTTTTAAGGTAGCATTTTGTTTTAGATAGACAAAACAAGCAGTGGAATAGGAAGCATCTTAAAATTAGATGCAAGAGCATAAGGGAATTGAGATTAAAATAAAATTCACGTTTTGGATCAGTAGCAAAAATTATTCAACAAAAGTAGGAAAATATGGCTATCATTACTAAATTGTAGATACAGCAACTAGTTAAAAGTTAAAAAATAATTAAACTGTAAAAATATCAGAAACCTGGGAGACTTGAAATAAATTATTCGTGAGGAATACCTTTCTAAGATACAAAAAAAAAGGATACATTTAATTATATAAGAATTAAAATTTTCCTCACGGCAAAATGCACTACAAAGGTCAGAAAACAAGCAAAAGAAATTGGGAAATATATTTAGAAATGGATACGCTTTCTTTACAACTTTTGAGAGAAACACATGTTTCTTTTTCCTTTAACCTGTTATGTGGGTATTAATCTGTAATATAAGTGCATAGTTCCTTTCCTTTCATCTGTAATGTGAGTGTCAACATGGGGCACTGTTTCCAAGCACAGACTTTGGATGTTCCTGTACTGGTCCCATCACTGACCATCCACAGAAACTTACAAATGTTGCTTTACTTTCCTGGGGGTTAGAGTCTTAGCTAAGAAATGGAAGCAAAATAGAACTTTCCCCCAGGGATGATAGACGGTTTAAAGGAGTAAATATGTAAGTGACTTAGCACAGTGCCTAGTACAAGAGAGATCAATATAAGTACTTATCCATTTTTTAAAGAGACAGATGAAAGAAATAAAATGTGGTGATTTCAATCTATTGATATATATTCTTGACATTAAACTACCTTTTCATTCATTGGATGACCTAACTTGCTCATGCTTTTTCTTACTCTAGTGAACTTGGGTAGCTAATATCATAGTTGAAAATTTTTCCTTTTATATTTACAAGTAAATTTGACCTGTAAATTTCTTTTTCCTTACAGTCCTAATGTATTTTCAGTATTAGGATTATATAGACTTCATAAGATGAATAAAGGAGCATTCTTCCTTTGCTACTCTCTAGAAATTTTTCTTTGTTAATATTGATGTTATCTGTTTAATAGAAGTTGGATAGAATTCACCTCCCAAATGATCTGGCCGGGTCTGGTATTTTCTTGGTGAAAGCTTGTAAACTATTGACTTCATTCCTTTACTGGTGCAAGAACTCCAGCTACAAATTTCCTCTTGTGTCAGTTTTGGTAAACTTTAGGAGCTAGGAAATTGTCTACTTTACAGAAATGTTCAAATTTACTGGCATTTCATATACTCTCTGTTTGTACTCTCTGCTATAACATTGTCCTGATTCTTTCTATATATTATTTACTTAGGTTTTCGTTTTGCTTAATCAAAGTGTGTTTTTTAAATCTTTTCAAAGAATATTCTTTTGACTTACTAGATTACCTCAATTTTATACTTTTTTCTGTTTTATTAAGTTCTGCTCATATCTTTATTATCTATTTTTCTATGTTCTCAGGGTTTATTGTTTTACTCTTCTGATGTCAATTAAAACTCTTGGTTATTAATTTTAATAAATCTTTTTAGTTATAAATAGTTGAACTTTTTAAGATTCCAGCTTAGTTGTAAGTATCTAAGGGTCAGCTCCTCCTCATAGTTGCTGGCCTAAGGCTTAGTTCACCCTATAGCAATGTATATATTGATATTTTTTCCCCTCGACTTTCTGTGTTTTGCCACTTCTCACTTTTCTTTGCAGAGAAGCCTTTTGAAATACCCTTAACTTATTTTACAGCCAATAAGTCTTTAAAATACTGTGTATTTTTTAAAGATAAAACAACTTATATAATTAGGCAGGAAATCTGATCTGTCATATTTTTAAAAACAGCATAATTTCACTCTTCTCCACGATTAATCTG